>NC_138147.1:32785413-33315413 GCF_964199315.1 Orbicella franksi
AGATTTTTTAGTGGAACTGAATATAAATCAGTTCTTATATCGACATTATGTTATTTCACTTCCATTTCATAAATAAACAGAAAGCACAGATCAACAAAATCAAATGAAATACTGTGATTAACCGAGGAGAGTGCTGCACAAAAAAAATGAGCTCTCTAGTGTTGGGAAACTGAACAAAAAAAGTCGAGACTCGCGTGAGTCGCGTGACTCAGTTAAGCGCACTTTGGACGCGCGCGTGAGACGCAAGCTGATCGTTTGAAAAGATATTTTTAATCGTTCCATCGAAAAATCGGATTCGGTTATTTCACGGATTTGATACACATTTGAACAGTTATTCATCTCGATGTCAGTGAATAACGGAAGATATTTACCTCCCGGGTTACCTCTTATTCGATGATCGAAGATGTCAATACAGGCCTTTGAAATGTTAACATGTGGATGACCTCTATCAGTGAAACAGGACATATCTTTACTTCTAAAAGCTCTGTCCATTCGGTGTCTATTTTAGACAGATTCGACTGTATTACTTCGCTAGTCAGTACATTAACTAGAGTGCTAAACAGCTACCTCTTACTAACCCGACCACTTATTAGTGACGATGATCGCGACGGAGTTTGCCTTGATCAGCAACACACTCGCACTGTACTCTTAATAGCGGAAAATCGCAACAGTGTATTATTTAGAAAACAAACAATATAGAATCAGATATAGAACGTCGACAAAATAAAGCTCAAACTTACTTACGTTATAGATCTTGTAATCTTTGATTCAGAAATGACTCTCAAAGGGAAAGGAAATTAACAGAGAACTCGAATAAATACTGCTTCAGTCAGCTCAGTGATGTTCTCGTGAACTTTGCAGCGCTCAAGTTACAGGAAAGCGAAATTTTAAAATAGCAGTAACTAAAAGTGGGCGTAACGCCATCCGGCAGACTAGTGAGAGATGGTCTAAAACAGAACTCTGTTAAGGCGGGGGTCTACCTAGTCTCCTCCGCAGCCGGTTTTTGGGATGTCACGCAACGCTCCCCCCAAAGAAACGGCTGCTCACATCCGAACAACATTCCTTTCAGGAAATTAGCCAATCACTGCTTCCGTTCCATTTTCAAGAACGTTTTCGCGCCAAATTCGCCCTTTGAAACTTGTCCAATCACGGAATGTTTTTTATCTTTGTATCCCGTCGTGGGAGATGTCACAAATAAACATACAGATTTCCGGCTTTTGTTTAGGGACGCCGAAAAATACCGGCGACGCTTGAACGAGCTTTCTATGTAGCTGAAGACTCTTCAAAGTTCAAGTTAATTATTAGAAGCTTTCAACTCAAAAAATTACTGTCGAGAAGGAAGATATCTATTTTAACTTAATAAAGGAACCAGGAAATCAAGTAGCTTCGCTCGATTTGTTGACATCGAGTTCTGAATGCCGCTTTTCCGGCCTGATTACAATCTGTAGGAAGCGTTTGGCCCTTGATTGACGCTTACAATTTGACATTTCGAGAAAATATATATTGTCTCATTTATAGCTGAACGTAGCGATGAGCACATGAAGCACTTGTACTTAGGACTTTCATTTACAATTTCTTTCGTCCGTCATAATCGTAACCTGCGAACACCGCCTATTTTTGGCGACGTGCGGGGTGAAACAAAAGCCAGAAATCCCTCGTGTGTTTGCACCGCAGACCTTTCCGCGCGAAAGCTTACGTCATTCACACTTTGCTATTATGTGATTGGTCTGTTCAACGGAGCGCAAACAAACCACAAACACAAAAGGAAAAGAATGTAGTTCGGATGTGAGCAGCCGTATCTTTGGGGGGAGCGTTGCGTGACATCCCAAAAAACGGCTGCGGAGGAGACTAGGGTCTACCTGAATTTAAGTAGAATTTTAGGAAGTTTAAAGAGGGATTAAAAAGGGAAAAAATAGGTTATGGAACACCACCAGACAGTTGAAAGCCCCCGAAAGGGCACCCCGGGCTGGTGGACAACTGTTTGGTGTACGTCTACCAATTTTTAACTTCAAATTCTAATTTTAAAACAACACCAAATCTTAAAAATTTCCTATTTCCATACGTTTTACTAATCCTTTGAGAAAAACTATTTACAAAACAGCCCAAAACATAGATATGTGGGATGAGCAGAGAGCTTCTTGACTGCTTGAAACGTGAACGAGATATTTGCATTAAAACCATAATACCCAGCCAAAACACGGCCTTCATGTAGACCCCCGCCTTAACCTCGCAAAGTTTGACTGAAACTGTTTGAACAAGTATAAATATTATCAACGACAGTTTTTGCAATTAACAATATTTAAAAGAACCCACGTGTGGTAAAAATGAAAAAAAAACTAAAAGCATTTTTTTTTCATACTTGGTCGTATTCCATCTAATCTTCCTCAGACGTAATTACTCTTATCTATTTTCTGTTTGTTATTACTGACATACAATCCTTTGGTGGTTCTCTACCGTAAAAAAGCCTTATTTTGAGATTCGATCATTTGTGCACATTAGACTTAGGGACTGTGCAATAATTACCTGGAGATGGGGGGGGGGGGAGGGTGCCAAATAGAGAGGGGGGCATAGGAGAAAATGACAACAAGAGACGGGGGTTGGATGTAAAATTTAATACATACAGGGAAAGGCATTACTTTTTCATTCCTTTTTGCAAACTGGAAAAGTAGTGGAAGAATTATTAGAGTTCAAATATAAATACTAACATTGGAATAAAACTGACAAATTTATCAACTCTAAGGTGTTAAAGGGGAACTTTGGTGTAAAAATAAGGATTTTTCAAAAGAAAGGCCAACCATCATTGCTTCTAATTTTCCTATTCCCGTTGTTCTATCTTACAAATTAGAGAATATTGAAGTTGACTTAAAATGCGATTAGAAATCCGCCATCTTGGAAACAGATTGTCCGCTCAGAAGTCGGTCAGCGTATCATCGTATGACGTCAAATCGTCAAAGCAATTTGATCCTTCCGCGTCTTCCAGTTGTGTACTTTACATTTAGCGAGGTCTAGTTCGAAATATTGCTGAATTCAGGTTTGAATTATGTCCGAAGCAGGGTCTTCTTTCGATAATTTCGACGATGAACAAGACGGTGAAAGGTTTACCATGATTCTTATACGTCGAAGAGTCATTTGAAGTGATGTTTGTACCGGAGGAAGAACTCCAAAAAGTAAACTAGGTATGAGGGAATCAATGGGAGGAGACTTTTTTCAAGGAGAGGTTAGCCTTAATATTATCATTATGTGAGGGGGGTTGAAGTTAATTTTTGCTTAATGAGAGGGGGGATATGATTTGGTTTTGGGGCATATTTCACCCATTTCCCAGCACCCTCCCTCTCCCTCCAGGTAATTTATTGCACAGTCCCTTAGACAATACTGGCACAACTCCTGTAGGCTGCTCCCTGCCTATTCGGGGCTATAGTAAGTATGGCAAACGTTTCGTTAATGTTTTGTTTATGGTTTCGAAATCATGTTCATCATTTTTTCAAGTTACGGGAAAAGCGCTCATTTGAGTCATCACAATGGCATGTTGGTAGTTATTCAAAAGCTAAATTAAAATGTAGATATAAAATATATTTTTTAAGCTGCCTCAAGTAGCAACGTAAAATGAGTGCGCAATAAGGCATGATGCGCTCAATATGCGCGAGCTTCCCAGTCTCAGTTCTGTCACCTGTATTGTACTTTGTCAACGTTACACTGTCAAACAGAAAGAGCATTTTCATAATGAAGTGTCTATAGATGGTATATTTCTCGTTGCGCCACTCGCGCGATTCACGCTCTGTCCAGCTTAATCGTTTTTTTTCCGCAGGCAAGAGTTGAGTGAAAAAAATTTGCATTTTTTTATAGACGTTGACACATGATTTACCAATTCCCAAAAAAGTCTCATTCTTTAGGCGATCTGAGACTAGTAGTATTGCCTCTAGGGGAGAAATCATAGAAATAACCCAACTGCAGCAAAACAAGGAGCAAAATAGGAATTTCATAGTTCGTGTATTTTGTTTATGAGGGGCACATGAAATTCCTGAATAAACATTTTTTAGCTCTCAATCTAAAACGCACTCTTGTTTTGGCAATTTTAATACTACCCATTAAGAGATACGATGGCCTTCTGGTTAGCGCGTTTGACTCCGAAGCGATGGACCAGTATCAGAAAGTGAGAGGAGAGATTGGTACCTTCCCACATCCCCGTAAGAAGTCAGCGTTAAGCACTGACCTCAAAAGCCACGTCACCTGACCTTATAGTTGTTTTCACATGACGTCACTAAAATTCAAACTACAAAATTATTGATCTTCCTGAGATTTTACTTAATGATGTATAAGAGCAGCTGAAAACTAATATTCATACAAATTTTCGCTCCGAATGGGTTCTTGGTTTTGTGATACACTACGCTTGCGTGACGCGGCATTTACATGACGGCCTAGAGAGCTGTCATGGTGGTTAAAAAATTGACTTATTTCGAGAAATTTGGCTATCTGAACAGTTCATGTCTTAGAAAAAGTATAATTTTAATGTTTTAGAGTTCCTCGAGGGATAAATTCACGCTTTTGTAACAAAACTTAGTGACAGATGTTTCTGTTGGTTTCCGGCCGCCATGTTGGTGCCCATACGGATGGGCACCAGCATGGCGTCTCCGTACAAATCTCTATAAATTTGGGTAAAAAAATTCTCCGCACATCTTGCATAAGAAAAATTGCTGTGATCAGAATCTTGGCGAGAGTCTTTGCATATTTACCTTCTTTCATTTCCCAGATTCTCGACTTTATCTATTGAACGGTTTTGATTTATATTTTGATCTATCTTGAATGGCGTGAGACTGAAAACCAGTAATTATCAGGCTTTAACCTAACCTTTTTCAAAACACATGAGAGCTTTTCAATGTAATTTTTCCAATAATTGTTATAATAAAAACAAATAATAAATGAAAGTCACACTGCTCTACATCTTTTGCATGATCCGTATACAACCGTATTCTGTTTTTTGTACAGAAAGAAATTGCATTTTTCTGTCCACGAGCCGATGTCATGGTATATTTAGCCTGCAGAACAGGCGGATTAGCGGAACGCCATCGCATTTTGCTCTCTGCCCTGCTCACCCGCTCGTTCTGCAGGCTTTGGTATATTAGATTATGAGCAGAGAAATTTAATTGTTCTCTCCGCGAAGAAAAACAGAAACGTCATTACGTAGCGACAGCAGTGACGGTCAGCTTGTTTCACTCTGAAAAGAAAACTTTCATAAATTTTTCTAATTACAAGCTTTGTTAGGAAAAAAAGGTTATCTTTTCCTGCTGTAGACAAAATAATGACTGTCAGCTTGTTTCACTCTGAAAAGAAAACTTTAACACATTTTTCTAATTATAAGCTTTATTAGGAAAAAAAGTTTACATCTTTTCCTGCCGTAGACAAAAGAATATTTTAACTTGATCTACATTTTTTCTCTGTTTACCGGCCATCAGTTAGTAATTTTCAAGTTTAAATATTACTTTCAGATATAGCCCACACTCTTGGGAACATCGTAATTACGGTATACATAGTCGATCTTATAAGAGCCTTGCAAAGAATTAGCCAGGAATGACATCTTTTGTGATTAAAATGTTTTGTAATTTAAGATACAATGTACAGAATATATGTATATTCTGAGAAAAACGTGAACTCATATTTTCAATGGGTCGAGAAGTTTGAACACCAACACTAGGTGTCAAATCTGGCACGTCAACAAAGTGTTTTACTGGTGGAGAATTAACAAGGCCAAAAATTAATTTGTTTCTTTTACTGAGAAGGCAACAACATCCAACCTTGCTCTCAACCTCAGGCTAAACAGCAAAGCTTTTGTAAAGCAAGGCTCTTAAGGAATAAGAACGCAACAAAATGTTTCATGGATACTCACCAGAAATATAGTCCGCCCCTTTTTGACACTTTTGTCCAATCAAGGATACGAACAATTCGTTTATACGAGCATCTCGTTATAACGGCGAACTCTATTCTTGGCTCAACGAAAACCATCCTCAGTCATTTTCAGTTCTTAAGGAGGCCCTTTGATACGACTATGTGTCGGTGGTCGGATTAACAGGTTCTAGAGTATTCATTTTTTATACTGAAAGTTAGAACTTTGACACCCACCTGTATTGGCCCGTCCTCTTAACAGATGATCACGGACTTCTCGCGCCTTTTTGAATTCCGGCTACACACCCTTCAACAATGTATATCCCTATCTGAAACTGTTGTTAAGACCGCGAGAAAGCTCTGACTATCGAGTGGTGCTTGAATGGCTCGGGAACACGATCAGAAAGGCTCAAATTACCAGTTTCTAAAAACCCCAAAGTGACGGCTTAAGTTTGGCATTCATTTTTAGCAAACTATGTCTCCCTTGTGTCCGTCTTCTGATGGATCACGAGCAAAGAGCCAATCACAAACTCCGTTTCAATTTTACAAATTCGGATGAGTAAGAAGCTACAACCGCCAATCCAAACCCATGAATTTGTATTAAGGCTGGAAAACCTCTCTGAATTTATAAAGAAGATTGGAACTGATCGGAATTGTGAATTTTATATATGAATATTTATTTATTCTTCAGTATTATGAATTTTTTCAGTATTATGAATCATTCGATAGAGAAGTATAGTGTAAATATGTGAATTTTGATACTCGTAGTTTATGATATTAAAAATTTCTACGGTTTGAAACTAACGCATTTTTTGAGAAAATTTCTTAACAAAAGGCTTTACTTAACTGCACCTTACCTTGTATACTGCGGGCTGCGTCCGCAGTCCGAGCGGCAGTAAAAGACCAAGCTGTCCTACTTAAACGGACTTTCACTTAAACCACCGAAAGGAACGAAAACAGTCATTTTCTTCGCAGCTAAAAAAACGAAGAAAATGCTTAAGTTGCTTCGGCCCCTCTTCTATTAGTTAACTTGAGAATCTCGGGTTTTATTTGAGGTACAGCATATTTTGTTCAAAATAACACAACTATTATCCTACCTGGCGACACTCGACGAACTTCGAGCGAGTTGCCATGCTGGACGCCAGCGGCCCATTTTTGGAGCCAAATCAGAAGCTTGGAGACACAAAATGTTTCATATTTTTCATTTTTTGCAATGTGATATGGTTTTTGGAACTGTGAATCCCTTTTCGTGAATATTTAATGCCATCTCCAGCGAGAAAAGTTTCCCGATTTTAATGCTTTTCCTGTTAACATACATTGACGTATATGTGAGGACAGTAAAGTTTTTCCCGCCTGCTAAATCCTGATTGGTCAATTCAAATTTCAGTCGCGCCAGCCGTATGCCAAGTACTACATCTGATCTCGTTCCCTGAGACCGAAACAACCTTTTTGGTAAGCACCAAGAAGTCGAGACCTTCGGAAGAAATCGGAATATGGGTCAGCATAAGTCACTTTCTCTACGCATGTTCGGAAACCTTTATTGAACTTGAACACATGCGCAGAATCCAAACGAAACCATGCAGGATTTTCTGGTTTTTGTTTCTGATGTCGTTCTGAGCGTCTAGCGTTCGGTCACTGTCGACTGAACACGCGCGGGTTCAGGGAACGAAATTGTTAACGAGCATATGCTAGTTGGATAAAGTGACAAAGGGAGGTTTTCACATGCGTACAACTGAAGAATAAGCAACGTGCACAGATGCGGTAATGTTCCATGTTGGAAAATGTTCCTTACAAAAAGCGTTGGTTCCTCAGCATCTTATTACGTATGCTTAGTAACGTTAGAAACAACTCTTTTTCGCATCATCAAAACCTTACATTTATTTCTTAATTTGTTAACCATAAAAAATCATTTACTTATTGAATTATAAGTTTTTTATGATGTCCGAAAGTCCTTCTAAGAAAACAAATAACCATTCTACGATCACAAGTCCAGCCTTGACCCCTCTTCTCGCTTTGTTCCTTCTGCCATCTTCCTGGATTCACCACCTATGTTATATCACTCATCAATAAACGAATGTACATTTTTTTTTTTTCTGTAAACGCCCAACGAGTATCCCAGTGATATCTATATGGGAGCTTAACGCCCCCCCCCCCGCCCTCCTACGCCTCGCTGAAGAAGGGTGCTATATTCCTCCCCCCTGAAAGGGCGGGGAAAAGACTATCATAACCATTGATTTAATGATTTTATTAACAATAGTTTAACTCTTCTCTTTTTCGTCAGGAGGAAGCAGTTTCTGTTGGTCACCCTCTGTAGCTATAGTTGAGCCTTTCTTTTTGGAGAAAGTCACAAATATCAAAATAACTATCGAAAAACACACATCAAAACCGAACAAAGTGAGGCAAAGATTGCGCTCAATTTGATCAACCAAATACAGAATGATAAACACCGGTATATCGAACACTATACGGTAGAACACTGCAGCTGGAACATATGGATGATTGATAGTGTTGGCGTTTGCCAGGAGATACCATCCATGAATAGACAAGGTGAAAAAAAAGCCTGCCAAGAACCCAATGGAGTGTCCCTGGAAGTCATCGAGTTGGAGGAGATACTGGGCAGTATCAGGCCTTATAACAAACACAAGCCAGAAAAATAGCTCAAACAAACCGACGAAAAAGACGGCTGCGATGGATCCCCCTGATGTAATACCGCGGCACTTCAAGATTGGTGATAAACTCTCTCGGAAAAAGAGGTTCATCGAGGCTCCTTCCGTCTCAAGGCACCATATTACAAGGGTGATCAGAGAGAGTGACGTGTCAAGGCACATGAAAACCAGAGCAAATGAGAGCGGAAGCATGTCCCTAAGGATCAGCATTAGTAGGATTCCGTTCACGCCGATACAGCGCCAGAGGATGGACACTAAAATGGTCGCATGTATGGGGTCCTGGTGGTTGGAGCGTGCTGAGACGACGAACAAGAAGCCAATGATGACCACGCCCAGTCCAATAAGGCGAAGGTAGCCTTCAGTACGACCCAGGAAGTCCAACTGCAGAAGGATACTCCATAGCTGCGGACAGACGAGTAAACTACCCCCTCCCACACAGTAAGCTAGCACTGAGGACCACTGGGTGAATTTTTGTACTTTGGTCATTGGCTCTGTTCTCGGAATAGACATCATGAACATAAACCAGTCACAAAGAATCGCTTTAGCAGTTGCCATGATTTCGTCTGAAAAGAAAAATAGTTGTTAACATATTACTTATAACAAATCAGCTACTCAGAGTAGGATGCCAACCGCCGGAGTCACTGCTGTTACAAGTCGTTTCCAGATGTCTTTGTCAGCAATTATTAGCGCGTTGGACGTTGGTTCGAGAAGTCTGGGTTCGCGCACTTGTTAGGAGTAGAGAGGAGTGTTGTATTGTGTTATGTTCTCGGGCACGTGACCGCTAAAGTGACCGAGTGGTTCTCTCCATGGGAGATTCTTAATGCATGGGTATGCAAGAAACTCTGAGAGAGTGGCAAAGCCATAGCGACAAACCGAATAATAGAAACAATCTTTTTAGGCCTCCATCAATTGAATACTTGAGATAATAAGCGATGAAGTCAATGAACGCGAAACGGACCTCACAGCAGGAACAACAAAAATAGCAAGGTACGATTTTTCTATGAGCACTGACGCATAGCTTACTCAGCGGGAAAAAGCTGACATTATGAATAGAGATACACATTTCATTAAGCTACCAACTAACCTACTATGTGCGTGCTTTCCTATCTCAAAGCTTAAAGTTATAACCTTCTGCTGCTCTTAAGTTTGAATTTACTTTTTCGGTTTTCTTGCCTCTTTACAGTGGTTTGTTTTTCAAACCCGGACCACGGACGAATACAAACATTTCAAGTCGTATGGTCAACCCTTTAATTTGGTCTCATCTCGTTTCTCGTTTCAGCGAATATGAGCCAGCTGACTCCATTGACTCAACAGAACGAACATTATCTTACCCTTATCACCCGGTAGTGGAGCACAGCTGAGAAGAAATTACGACGTTCGTAAGCCGACCGACTCCAGTCCCGTGCTATCCGCAAAAATTTCCATTAGACTCTAATACCTCCTCAGAGGTTTTGCGTTATGAATTAATTCATGAATTCTCGCCGGACCAAATAATACGGTAGACTGAGCACTTTGTATGCTCTAAAAACACTCATAACAATAATGAACGAATCTCAAAACAAGAAATTTGTGCAAGAAACACTGCTTTTAATCATTACTACTAATCGTTCATGACCGTTATCAAAACTATATTGAAAGTATTAAAACCTACGATAGCTTATAGGGAAAATAAACTCAAATTCGTCGTGCAAAAAGTAAACAAATCTTTTGTTCCATAAAGAAAAATAAAATTCTTTACTCAAGGCTAAATTTCTAATGTTTCAGTGTTGGTTGCTTTATCAATGTGTCCACCCGCACAACAAGGACACGTCATGTTGCTTACATGTTGTCTTATTGGCTCGTTCGGGCGCGAAAAGCGTTCCCTTGCTCCGTACAAGATGTCCCTCGGGACGTCCCCCATTAACTGTAATTGTTGTGCAAGGCAAATGGAGACTCACACGAAGTAGTCCCTTCATCTTGGCAGCAGTAAACTCTCATTGATTGAAGCCCCGCTGAATGTGTTTACATTTTTGCCACTAAGTTCCGAAATTGTTTTGATAAAAATGTCAAATAATCGTCCATTATTCACTCGTGTTTCCCTAAACAAATCTCTTCTGATTGATATCCAATCACAGTTTTGACATGGGTCAATAAATTCTTACACTGACTATCGCAGAAGATGTAATACGACGTAAGTAAGTTTTTGTCGCGCCACCTTAGAATCTTAGTCCACGAAAACTGTCCAACGTGAGCAAACCAACGCGATCTCTTTTTAGTCGGATGCTTATAACAAAAGCGAACTGCATGGTGTGGGCCTTTGTCTTAACGATAATCCCAAGTGAAAACGGATTAATTAACTTCGAAGGAGACAAGTTTCAGGCTTCGTTGAATAACTTTTACTTCTCGCGATTCCATGGTTGGTGAATCTTAGGACAATTCTTGTCTAGTTTGCTGTGCCCTTTAAATACAAACGTCGTTTAGAACGGGCACATTTTGCATTGCAGATTATGATTTCTTAGGCAGACAAAAAGAGTAAATTGCGTATACAATCAAGTAAATACGATCCCCCATGAAACAGGATTAGATGCAATGTAGTTCCTAGAAAATGTTATCTTCTAGTCATGGCTAAATTTAGTCAGGAAAATGTACGTCCAAACGAAAACGAAAAAAGTCCGGTTTTGCTCATAATACTAGCCGCTTGCCGTGTGTGCCACGTTACTCATTTCGGAGTACGGTTCTCTGATTGTGTAACTTTCGATTCTTTAAAGTTTAAGGCTGAAACAGTACCAGGCTATAAATTAAATAACCATTTAGTGTGAAATGGTATTTTCACTAACCTGATGTTTCGTTTCTCTCGCTTTGGGCGGCTGGTATCTTAACTGAATTACCTAAGTTAGCATGGAAAAAGCGTCGAAGCTGTACGTACTCGTATCGACTTTACTCCCGCTATGCAAATGCGATTCTTGTTGCTCAGAGCGACCTTAGTAGAGGTTATACGTTAATTGTGATGAAAACAAAAACCCCAAAAAGCTTTGACTTGACTTATAAAAGCCGAGGGGGCTCTCTGTTTGCATGCTTATTAAGCAGACATAAATTGTAAGAAATTGGATTTTAATCTGTAGCAGGGAAATAAGTACCGTCGAGAAACAGGCGGAAACACAGAATATTTTGCGACTTAACTTTTTAGCATTAACAAAGAAAACATCTGAAATCTAAACATTGTCACAAACAGAAACTTTGTTTATTTATTTTTTAAAATATTCATCAATTTCCCTATTCTTGGTGTGATGAAAAGAACAGCACGCATTTGTGAAAGTCGAACAATTACCACTCTCAGCTTTAGTGGCGCCTGAAATGAAATTACAAATGACTTAGAAAACGATTTTTCCACCGTAATCCACTTAAAGTGATTTAATTCAATTCTTGTTCGTCGTGGTGATCCCTGTCTGTTTAAACCTGCGAGCAACACAAACATACTACCAACATTCATGTTTAGAGGTCACGAACTTGTCGCCTTGCAATAAGCAGTCCTCCAGGGCCGAGAATAAGTAAAATAAATATAATATAACATGAAACAAACTGAACATTTTAAATTGATGCAAAAAAACTATTTCTTTGAGATGGAAACTAATGTCACATATTGTCTTTAGCAAATGGTTGCCAAGGATTGAAATAAGGTCGGCAGAAATGCCATTTTTATGCGTTTTCTAAATTCAGAGAGCTAGTGCTGCCATGATTTTTACGTATCAATAGGCCTCTCCGCAAATATTCGGATATTTTTTGGTACATTTAGAAGTTTTCCGAAATATTTAGAAATATATTAAGATATTCATAAATTTAGAGATACAGTCAAACCTGTATTAGGTTGGCAAACTTAAAAGACCGATCTGCTAAAACGTGGACAAAAAAAAACCATGCATTCTTTTTGCAGTGTCCATTTGATACAGGTTTCTAACAATAGAAATGACCATAATAGTCAAGTTTAAGGTGTCCGCGTCCGCTTAATAGAGGTGTCCGTTGAATACAGGTATTTTTTACAGTGGATGTGGGAAGAGGAAAATGGGACTTGTACTGTTGACCACTTAACAGAGGGTGTCCGCTTAATATGGGGTCCGCTTAATACAGGTTTGACTGTATTAGGAATTATTGATAGCTTTTTTTGAGTCAGTCCTGTGTTTTCCTCGCTCTCCTCTTGAAACAATACTCAGTTGTATGCTAGAAACAAATCCGATTTCGCCCATGAAAAATATCGGTATTCCATATTACAAAGAGCGGCAGCCTCATCCCCAGGGCCATTCCTTTCCCAATCTTTAGGGGCAAAGCCCTGGTAGCGAGATTGAAAAAGCGACAAAACAGCAATTTTCTGAATTGGTGGATGCTGGTAACATCCCAGAGCCTGATTCTTCTTCCTCAACCCGGTCCTACTACTGCAAGAAAAGTTTGAAAACTTTAGCCTAAGTGAGTGAAATCAGTTTACTTTTCTCAAATAAAACAAAAAGATGTTTAGAGGGTTTTCCGAGATATTCTGAAAATGTCTTGTGATTGTTAGAAATTTAATGAGAACTTCTGAAAAGATAACAACAGTTTTTCGACATCTTGGGTCTTCTCTTGAACAATCTTGTGTCACCGTGACCTAATTTTAGATTTATTTATTTATTTATTTGTGCTGTGTTATCATTGAGAGAGTACGCCAATTGCTTCTTATCCTGCTTTAAAAGGTTCCACAGGCTCTCAGAGATTAACTCAGAACTGAAAACTCTAGCGAGGTATTGCCATGCACTAAGCATTACCATGTGCATTTCAGTTTGCACAAAACTGGGACGTGTTCCCGTCGGCCCCCTGGACTCTTATTTTTCCACATCGGTGTTTCATTGTTGGGTGACATAAACAGTTACAATGAAATTTCCACTGACAATTTTTTTGTGTGTGTTTGTGTGTGTGGAGTAAGGGGGGGTGGGGGGGGGGACGGCAATTATGAAGATTTGCCCGAGTTAAATTTCGGTCCAACTCCAACCTCGTTCCCAGGGTCTCTGGAACGAGGTTGGTCCAACTCTTGGCATTACAAAGACCCAGCTGGCACACCGCTGTAGGCACTTGACTCTACTGAAGTATGAAGTCATCTGTTACTCCTTCCTGGATGGAATGCTAGTCAATCGCATTGTTACCCCAACATTTTATCGGCAAGCACTACCAACAGACCAATTTCGATATATTAAAATTCAGCCTAAAACAATAGACTTTACCACTAGGCTCTGGGGAATGAACCCCACAAACTCTGAAGTCATTCCCCAGAGCCTCTTGCTGAGGTCTATTGTTTTAGGCTGAATTCTATTATATCGAAATTGGTCTATTGGTTGGCGGTGTTTATTTATACCGCAGTATACAGACGGAAATGAAAGGAAGAAAAAGAAAAGAAAAGAGACAAAAACCAACAAACAAATCGTTAGACTTAATTAGTGCACATTAACAGAAGCCCGACAAAGCTCTTTGTTGTGTTGCTGTTCGGTGTTTTGGCCTTGACCATGCACAAAATAAGAGGGTGTCTACTTCTGTCTGTCTGAGCAGCTAACCAATAGAAACGTTTTGATACCGTTATTCTGTCCAGTTCCAGGCTCTCTATGTCAGTAATGCTCTTCTATTCTAACGTGATAAATGTGTGTGACTTACAATTTGCCTTGTTTTGATCTTAAGTATTTAACTAGCACTAAAATCAAACATTATGTTAGCCTAATGCAACAAAAATATATTTTATACTTGCAACATATAACGTGCAATTCTCTAATAAAGTAAAATTTTTCAACACTTTTAAGAACGACTATACACCTTTCTTTATTTTAGGCCATCCAAGCAAGCTAAGCAAGAGAAAAGAACTAGTAAAATATAAGATAGGCAATCACAAACTAAGGATTGAAACTGGTAGATATTATCAAATTCCAAGAGTTAACAGACTCTGCCCTATTTGTGAATCTAATCAAATTGAGGATGAATCTCAATTTGTTACGGGTATGTATTGCAATAAATACTCTACTCTAAGAGATGAATTTTACACAAAATGGAGAATATCGTTCCGACAGTTAAACAATTATCTCTGTTAAAAGACATCGGCGAACTGATGGCTTCTACATACAAATCATTATGTGAATATTCAATCAGCAAAATTAATTTCATCTTGCTTTGATCTAGACAATATTCTTCTTTCAAATTAAACCAATGCAACTTGATTGCTATATCATAACCTTATTATATATTCACTGGATAATCATTACCGTTTCAGTTTAGCTCACAAAAGCGTTTGCAACACTGTATGTAGCTATGGTCATGTAAATAAAGATAGCTGTTGTTGTTGTTGTTGTTGTTATCGTGGGATGGAACTCCATACTAGGAAAATTTGGTAACCCATTGAGTTAAGAAAGCTCAGTTTTCACGCGATCCGTCCTTCTGTCCGTAAGCGTGCCAATTGCACTGCACGTGCTCGAGCTGAGCCCCGTACCTCAAAAAAATGAAACAGACCAGTGAGTAGGATAACAGGCAAGTAACATAAAAGAGGAAATAATGGATGATTCACTAACTGAATTTTCTTAACACGCGATAATTTGAGATAATAAATATAAATTTCAAATCAAAGTGACTTGGAAAACGAAGGAAAACATTGAAATGGCCTAATGCACGCCTAGGGCAAGCTGTGTTTTTTGGCGGGAAATAGCTTGACAAGGTCGGCCAAAAAAAAAGTATCAAAACTACTTTTAAACGTATGCGTCCTTATTGATATCTCTTGTTATGTCGATAAACAAGAGTATAGTAAATTTAAGTTCAAGGAGACAGCGCCAAAGCAAACTGCAACGGGAAAGAGAAGAGAAAACAGGCGAAGAAGTAGCCGGAGGAACAAGTAGAGAGAGATAGAAAGGGTATTCGGAAATAGTCAAAGAAGTTGCGAAGAACAGCGCGAAAAAAAGAAAGAAAGGGTCTCAGAAAATTGGCAAAGAAGTAGCGAATAATAACGAGAAAAAGAGAATGAGAGGCCCCGGTAAAATAGGGAGAGAAGCGGGCTAGAAGCATCCAGCTTATGTGCTAATGTTCAGGAAGAGAGAATTTCGTTTTCCAATATGTTCTCTTCGTTCTCTACCGTTTGCTGCCGGAACTGTTACGTCATTTCATTACTATTGCTGACTTTATCTTGCTGTGAACAGTTCCACTGTAGTTCTAAAACAAAGCAACCGGTAGAATCGTTAAATTAAAATTAAGTTTGATTTCACATTTATAAAGGTGAAAAGTTCTGTCATAGTTCTTTTACCCCCAAACTTTTAACTAGCCAACCAAAATTTGAAGTTTGAAAGTAGTTCATTAATTCTAAAATTTTAAATTTGCTGTACATCGCAACCAAACAAACTTGTTGGATAAACCTAACCATAACTGTCAAGAGTCTAGCGAAATGCTGCTTCCCAAAGGCTTTTAATCCACAAAAAGTCTCTTGTACGCCTTGCATGCCTATGTTTCAATGTTCAATATATATGACCAAGAGTGAGGTCAAGATAGCTGGATATTGACCAAGTTCTTTTTTCTTATGGACCCAGACGGAGTCGAAGTCTATAAACACGCAATGAAGAGTGAGACCGATATCCAGCCATCTTGGCCGAACAAGTTAGGTCGATAAAGGATTTATTATATGGAAAAAGAACACCATTTTCTTGCGGGACACAGCGGGTAATCGCGAACGCACAAGATTGCGCCATCTTGGCAGCGCTGGTAGCCAATCACAGCGCAGGATTTAGTTCATCTTGCCCGCTCAGCGAGCTAACCATGGCCATATTATTATTTAACTGAGAAAGTTACTTCATTGTGATTGGCTCAGAGCAGGCCAATTTATCGTTAATTTTTAATTTCCACTGCAGTGCAAATCATCACGCGCGCTTTCGTGATTTTCCCAATAATATAATAAATGAGTAATTGTATGAATGCTGGAGCAATTAAGATTTACACTACTATAGTTTTCAAATATCACTCGTGTATAAATCTTTAGTTGCTCTCGCATTCATACAATTACTTATACTAATCATCATTGGTAGCCATTGACAAATCTCCGATGACGTAATGGTCTTAAAGTGCCTATCACCCTTACCCAGTTATATTAAATTCCGAAAATTTATGTATTTCAAAGAACTTTTCCGAAGAAATAAAACTTATTCTGCGTTCCGACATCTTTTTATCGGAGAACGAAATCGGCAATTTGAAGCGAATTTTCGCCATATTGAATTCAAAAAGGAGCAGTTGAGAGACTGGGCACTAACAAAGCCTGTGACGTCAACCCGGTATCTCAGTTAGAGAGCATAGCAGACTGTATGGTAAGTTTCTTACTGTAACACGCGAAATATGCCAGGTAGATGTGTTGTTGGTGGGTGTTCTGCCTTCCCAGATGTGCAGAAGGGTTTAATTTTACACGCCATACCTTTTCTCGACGACGAACGCCCGGAAGCAAGGAAACGTCGAAAGAAGTGGGTTGATTTCGTGAAACAAAAGAGAGCGAAGTGGGAGCCTACACGAAATTCCTCGATATGCTCGAGACACTTCACTGAAGATGATTATATTCGTCGCTTCAGCTTCGTTGATGAAGTAACAAACAAGCCAATCATGCCAAGGCTTAAACGCGATGAAATCGGCATAACTGCTGTGCCATCAGTCCATGCCGAAGCGGTGACAAAAACACCAGTGGTCACTGAAAGTGCAAAGCGTCGTCTTGAACGGGCGGTAAGAATCTTTGTCAAATGTTTCGAACTTCTTGGTTTAAGATATTCTTACTGCGAAAGAAAAGCTTCTGAAATGATTAAGAATTCATCTTTCATTTCTCTAGACGCTCAAGAATGCGAAGAGGAGGATGCAGAGTTTGACCCCCACGGAAACTCCAAGTAATCCCACGTGTACCAGCGAGATTTTCACTCAAAGTGAATCGTGTGAACACGACGAGGAAGAGCGAGAGATGCAAAGTGAAGATGCACCGGTCAGCTCGACACCGAGTGAAAACAATTTAGATACTTTTGCTGAACTGCATGATCCGGTAAGAAGCTTTTATTAACGGTATTTTGACGTGTAAACGTCTTGAACTAGTGGGATTTTTGTCTTGCAAGCGTGCATAAAAAGTGTGATTCAGCCACAGGTAAACCAAACTGTCAGTCAGTCTTGTAACCCGGGACTTGAGCAGTCAAACCGACTCCAATTTTAATCAAAAATTATGGCAATTAAAATTTATTTCAATTATTGGACATTGCACACTCGGAAAATGTATGAGCTTTTTTTTATACATTTGCAAAGTACTGTGATAAAGTAACAATTTGAAGTTTTTAAAAATTATGGTCTATTATACATGTACAGAATGAAGAGCAATCAACAGTTCCACCCCCTGTAATGTCAGAGTGCTCTGATTGTGAGAGACTGGCCAAAAGAAACCGACAACTGAAGAATCAGCTTATAACAGCAAAAGTAAAACTGAGGAGCAGCAGGCTGGAAGTGAAGAAATTGAAGAAATATTCTAAGGAAAACAGAGCAGGTAATGTTTGTTATGTTATAACCTACAACTGTAACTAGTATGCCAATAATTTGAACTTGTCTTTGTGGTAAAATAACTAATATAAATATTAAAGTCATTCTTTTCTGTAACATTGTTATTTACATGTAGGTCAAGAAGTTGATCCACCTGCCAACGTTGTTGAAGAAACCTGTGATGACGAAGAGGATGAAAACGAAGGAAGTGATAGTCAGCATGAAACAACTGAAGAAGAGCCTGACTTTTCTTCGGACGGTGTATATGAACCTGACACTGAAACTGACACAGCTTCAGAGCAAGAAGAAGACACTAATTTTTCAGGCGACAGGTGCATTTTATCTACTTTCTTTCTATATCATTCAGTACACATCACATCGCGACTACATGTACACCTGTACGTGGATGAATATAATACTGCCAGGTTTGGGGAAATAACCCCAAAAAGTCACATTGAGATTGATTGGTGAATTATTATAATAAATTTGTTTTGTTCTCCCAAAACCATGGGGCAAAACTAGAATTTTGAGATATTAAAATTGGCTGGTTTATGTTACATGCATGCCACTTAGATAGTGTGATGAAGTTTCATGCTGATTTAGATGAGTTTGCAAGTGTACATGTAGCATTGTTCCTGAGTGAGGGCTTACATACAGTGTACCATATCTGTATATAGTCTAGTGTTTTCTAATCTTCCATATAATTTATCCAAGTGTTTGTACTGAGTGTTATGACCAGGAGGCCGAACTCTTTCTGTTATAAAAATATGAAATTTTTCCACATGTTTTTTGATAATACCCCAGCTGGTCCAATGCATTTTAACTTTATATAACAGGCTGATCTAAAATATTTAAGAATAAAAATAAGCGATAAGAATTTTGCACTTGCACAACGTTTCAATGTTGCCATGACATCATTTTCAAGTGAGAAGGAAAAAAAAAACTTCTCACTTGAAAATAATGTCATGGCATGCAAGTGCAAAACTCTTATCGCTAATTGTTATTCTTAAATGTTTGTATAAATTTAATCTCATTCATCTAAAATAATTAATAAATAATTGTTTTGTCCCCATTCCATCCCTTCACAGAGTGTTCATCAAAGATAACAACCTGCGAATGCAGCCAAAATTCTTAGTTTTCCTGTCTCAGCTACTGCTCCTGTTTAAATTTTGTCACTCCTGTAAAGCTGATAATCCACTCGTTGAAACAAAGCAAGTTGGTACCATGGCAGTGATCACTTCCACCTGTACCAACAAGAGGTGCAACAGGAAGGACATAGTTTGGAAAAGTCAACCAAATATGCCTGGCACTAAGATTCCTGCTGGTAATTTCCTGTTGTGCATGTCGATATTGCTGTCTGGCAGTTCTGCATCAAAGGTGTTACAGATGTTCCAGCACATGGGAGTAGCCTGTTTTTCCCTAAAGACATTCTTCAAGCACCAACATGTAAGTTATGAACTTTACATAGTACAACTATAATAATCAAATGCAAATCATCTTGTACTAGTTGTTTAATATTTCAAATAGCAGGCCTTTCAGAAATGAAATACCCAAAGGATCATCTGGGAGATTCTTTGCTGTTGATTATTAAATTACTGAAAGCTAACCAGGATTTATGTGATTCAATTAGGCAACAAGTTTGATATAGGTTTTCCCCCACAGGAGAAACTGTTTCCAACCATTCATTTGTACTGGAAGTCCTACCAAGACAAGATGATGGTCAAATTGAAGGAATTAGGTCAGGTGGTAATATCTGGAGATGGAAGGCATGACAGCATGGGGCATAGTGCGAAATTCGGTGCATACACCATATTTTGTTGCACTTTGCCCCTTATCATTCACTTCTCTCTTGTTCAGGTAATGGCATAGTCATGATATGGTCAATGAAGTCCTGTTGAGGTAAATTCTGACAAGTGACATGGTCCAAAAAGAATCATTGACACAGAGAATTAAATGTTATGTCAAAACAAAATCTTGCTCACCAAATCTCGGACAGGTCAGAGATTAAGAGGAATAAAGATAAAGTACCCACATTTTTTTCTCTTAAGACATCATAATCAGGTTGCATGCTGCTAACAGTGTTTGTTCATATGTTGTGCTTTAAAATTTTCTTTGGTTTAAATTTTTTCAAACTGATCAGCCTGATTTATAGTGTCCTTTTTCAGTTTGAGTGTTTCAGATAATGATGTTCTAAAGGAAATGAAAGGAAATAAAAATTTATACCTACATGTATAATGGAAAAATTCAACCAAAGACAAAATTGAACAGCAAAACATACATCTACTGGTCCATCTAGTGTGTTTCACTTAGACAACACTTTTAAGACACATTCTTCTATGTTGTAGAGGAATGTTGCAGGAAGCAGCCCAGCTATGGAGTTCCTTGGGTTTAAGAACTGCATGGCATATCTCCTTGGATATGGTCTGATGATCAGCACCTTGATAACCGATAGACATGCATCCATCCGAAAATACATGAGAGAGCAACAGAAGAATATCAAGCACTACTTTGATCTATGGCATATAAAGAAAAGTAAGAATCTAATTATCTCTAGCCATGGATTCTTCAGAGTTCCCAAAGTTACTTTATATCTGGTTGTCTTTTTTTGGTAGCAGGCCTTGTCTGTTAACAGCTCATTATTCTGAACCACAACTGCACAGGGCAATTTTGTTAAAAAATAATTTTGTGTAACAATGATCATTACAAGTTAACATTGTTTGCAGTTAAATATACAGTAGGATGGAACAATAACTTATCAAATATGGTGTATTTGTATCCGTAGAGATCCACAAGGTTCTAACCAGCATTAGCAAGGAAAGTGGCTGTGCATCTTTGATCAACTTGATCAGACCCTGTGAAAACCATTTCTTCTGGAGTGCTACATCGACTTTGTCTGGAAATGGCAATGTTATACATGTATATGCTAAATTTAAATCTTTCTTGAGTCATGTTATTAACAAGCATGATAATTTAGATGATCCACTTTTTAACAGATGCAATCATGGTGAAATAAAAGACAGGACATGGCTTGAAAAAGGTAGTATAATAGTTGAATTATATGTGCATGATGTAGTTCGTGGAAATATCCACTTACCCCCCATCCTCCCCTTACACAAACACCACCACCCCTCTCCATGGAGGTGATAAGAAAGTGCACTTTGAGATAACAAAGCAAGTGATTAAGCATGTGTGCAAAATATTAACAGAGTTGCTTATTTGTTGTCATAGATTCCCCAGTATATGAGAAAATGTGCTCTGCCCTGAACAATGCTTCCCTGGTCAGTGGGATCAAACAGGCCTTGCCTGAGGCACAAACCAGCTGCTTGGAAGGCTTTCACTCTACACTTAACCAGTTTGCACCAAAAATGATAGCCTTCTCATTTATAGGAATGTATTGCAGGTTGGTTGTCCAATCAATCCTTTTCATAAATAGACAATAAACTGAATTAGAGTAATCAGAGTGACAAATAAATTGTCTGGATTAATAGCAATGGATTACTTATGTACCAAGAACAGTATTATAGACATTGCATGCTCACCTTCTGACAAGGATTGGCCAGTGATGAAGGAAATTGACTCTCTTCTATAGTCAAATGCCAGGCTTTAAATGCAGTCATTTTATCTGAAATCTCAGCACATTCTAATTTTTGTTTGCTCTTTTTTTGAAAGGCACATCATTGCTGCTTTATATTTCAATCTCAACCTGTTGCGAGAAGTGAAAAAAAATGCAGATGGTACAGAGCAAGTGAAAGTGGTGTGGCCAAAATTTAAAAATGGCGAGGCCACTGTGCGTGATGTGAAAGTGGAGCCCAACTATGGTAAAATATATATCTACATGTAGATTGAAATAAAGGTGTTGTACATGACCTGAACCACCAGAATTCTGCTAAAAGTATGAATTATTTTCTGAATTTTTTTTTTCCTTGTCCACTAAATAAGAGGTGTGTCCTATTATTATTACAGATTATGTGGAGGATATCTACCAAACATATATTGAATGTCAGGAAAAAGGCCAGCTTGGGGTTGCCATGCGGGAATTGAGTGACATGAATCCCCCACCGATGAATACAATGTTGGAAAGGCAATCAAGGGAGGAGGCCATTGTTAAGAGGGCAGAAAGGAAAGAAAAGACAGTCAAAGATGTGCCCCCGACAACACCTGGTAATTGCAATAAAATACAAAAAGTACCATTCAACCCTAGTCAGGGTCAGTGTGTTATGTTCTTTGACATATCACTTTCACTGTTCTTTTCTAGTCTGATGCAGAAATGCTTTATACTGAATGCCATGGAAAATGGGTTGAATGTTAAATGCCTTGTCTGCCAGTGACAAAGATGCTATAATGAAATACCTTAAGAATATACTTCCAAAATTTTGGTTTTCCTATTTGCCAATAAGAAATCAAACTTTTAAGACTTCAATGGCTCACTTTATTATCCCCTGAATCCCAGTTAAATGCATGACTTATCACACAAACATCATTTGTTTTAAGTTACAGAGTCTCATGGAATCCAGCAGCCGCCACAGGCCACTAAAGGAAAGCCCCGCTACTGTTCCACATGCCAGCAGCCTATGAAAGGACACAAAAATGTGACCACCTGCCCAAAAAATCAGAAGAGAATCTAAATGAAGTAAAATGAGAACTTCAGAGATATAAATATTCCAATTTATTTAACTACATGTATGAAACAATGTTCAATTAATGTCTATGAACTGTCCATCATTCAACATCTTCAGTTTCAAATCCAGCATATGAAGATTTCTCCTCTGGAAATGTTGTTCTTATTGCATGGTATGTGCATGCAGGCAAAGGTATCCTCCTCCCACCCAAGTATCCGTGGACAAGGCGAGTAAATTCTCGATAGGAAATACCACGCAGAAACCTATTATGGAAAAAAAAAAAAAAAAAAAAAAAAATGATATTTAGATGAAAGGGTAGTGTCACAACAGAGAATTCCACATTCTAGCTCATTTTGTATTTTGTTCAATTTATAATAAAAAATACTTGTATCCAGCTCAGTTTTGTTTCTTGGATATAAATATGTATATACAGTAGAAAGAGATATTTTTCTGGATAAAGTGCATGCGTGCATGGACATGCATGGAAAATTTTCTTCTGTCCAATATCTGTCCATAAATTTCATGCAATAAAATTTCTATCTGAGAAAAATCCTAATCAAAGGTTTTCAAATATTTTTGTGGGAAAATGTACTCAATCTGGAAGTAAAATTGATGAGATCAACATAATTATAATGAGGTATATCTTAGTGGAGAATTTTTAACAACTAGCAGTCGACTAAAAAGGTTTTAAAGGAACACAAGCCAACAAACATGCAAAAAGTGCAGTGTGCAAGAATTTGGACAGCATACAAACTTCAATATTTTCACAATCAGAATAGTATGTTAGTCTCAGTGAGTGCAAACAGGCAAAGTAATAAAACAGTTTCTATTTACCTGTTTTCCGTTCCAGTCTGACGATACTTCGTCTTATTTCTTGTCTTGTATTTATCAGCAGCCAACCGCAAACTCCACTTTTGCAGGCAAACTTGGCTGAATCCGGGATGCTGCGTAACACAGTTCGGCTTTGTGCCCACTTCTTCGATTACCATTTCACTAGAGAGACACTTCATGCACTCTTCTATTTCCACGCAGCACTGGAATTCGTTCGGGTTCTGCAGATTCTCCGCACTACATGCACCACATTTGCACCTGTAGAGCAACCAGCGGTTAGTAAACCTTGACTAATCGATGTAAAAAACAACAAACAAAATACAGGAAACACTGCACTCTAGGTCTGACTCACCACGAATTTACGAGTTGTTTCCCATCGTAACGATCCTGGAGCTTTCGCTCGAACTCAACTTGCGTTTCTTGCCTTTTTTTGTATTCTAAAAGCCACTCTTCAGTTGCTATCGGCTCGTCCTCATAGGGTTTGTAGTTGTCTGGGTCTGGCTGGGAAACTTGCTCTTCGCCTAAATTTTCATCGTCTTCGACTTCAATATCGCCAATGTTGACGTGGCCAGGGATAAAATTGTACTCTGAATCATCAGAATCGTAGCTCCTTTCGGAATTAGAGTCGTTGTCTGACATTTTAGAAGAAGAAGAAGACCGGAAAACCGGAGAACACGCGTAACTCGCTATATTTCTTTGTTGTGTTTTGTTGCGTGTTATCGCCAAGATACCGGGTTGACGTCACAACTTACTAGTGCCAGTCCCCCGTATGGCGCGTTTTTTACTCCGAGAACCATGATTTCGATCGGCTTTTAAAAATCGGGATTAACTCCAAATCTTATTTCGCTGCTTTTTTTTGTTTATTTTATATATCTACTTTTGAAAAAGAAAGATATTAGGTAAGGGTGATAGGCACTTTAATCTTTGTAGCACTTTCTTCGGGATATGTATGGTCATGAACGATATAAATGACACGATAATAACACTATTAACAACAGCTTTCTTTCTTAAAAGTCATGATTAAATTTAATTGGTGTTTTCCACGAGTAAAGGGCTCGCAAAGTAGTCACACAAGTCATATAATTTAATAATAAAACTCTATCCCGACCGATGTATCGATTTTGATCACTCCAGTGACCACAGATTGAAAACGTGACAGAAAATTGGCGTTACTTTCGATTCTCACCAAATTTGGACAGTGGGATGATCTCATCATTAGCCAATTACAGGCCATTTTTCAGCTCTTTTCGTCATATCTCCTCCCCCCCCCGGGAGAATTTTGTCAAGTTAGCTAATTTAGTATGCAAGCCACCGTAATGGCGGTCACCGTCGACGAAATGTTTATTTGCTCAAAATTGGGGCAAAATCTTTCGGAGATGGAAGTCAGGACATTTGTAAGGATACAGAAAGTAATTTAGGACCGGTTGCTGGCTTCTAAGGCTGAATTTATCCAGAAGTAAGCTGTATTTTCGTTTTCGTGCCGAAAGCCATGCGATGTATGGGTTATTGACCAAGTGTGAGGTCAAGATGGCTGGATATTGGCCTCGTTCTTTTTTTGCGAGTTTTATGGACCGAGACGGAGTCGAGGTCCATAAACTCGCAAAGAAAGAACGAGGCCAATATCCAGCCATCCTGACCGAACAAGCTTGATCAATAAAGGATTTAATTATACGGCTTTCGGGGAAATTTTTCTTGCGGGACACGGCGGGTAGTCCCGAGCGGGCAAGATAGCTCCATCTTGCCCGCTCGGGTAGCCAATCACAGCGCAGGATTTGATTCATCTTGCTCGCTCGCGGAGCTTGCCATATAATAAGAAATATTATCAGCTTGTTCTGCTGTCTTGGTCTGTTTTTCTCTTGGTCTTTTTTGTAGCCCGCCGAGGCCAGTCTTTCGTCTAAATCAGCTGAAAAAAGTTCGAAAAAGATGTTCCCATTCAAGTTTAAGCTCTCAGGCGATAATTCTGGAGTTTTTTGGCCGAAACGTCGGCTTTGTTATGTTCGTGTTTTTCGGTTGCTATGGACGACCGTTGCTTCCTTTGTTAGGTCAAGTCTGGAGAGTGAGGTCTCAAAAAAATTCTAATTAATTCTGGTTTAGTTCGATTTCGCTGAAATTTTAACACGATAAAGCTGGATTGTTAAGGAATAGATTTACCGTCTGCCGATGTGTGGTAGCTATTAACGCTGAAGTGTTATATCGCTTCGAAGTCAGGGTTTTGAAGAGATTTTTTTTGTAACGTGTGGGTTCGGCGTGATTTTGTAATCGGAGGTTTTTGTTGACCCCGAAGGTAAAAATATCCGGAAAAGGTTATTTCATCGACGATTCAAACGAATATAAATATGTATATGTTCCGAGCTAAATTTCTGGTGAAAAAATATAATTTTTGACGAGCGCTGGGTTTTTCAACAGCTTTTGGCGAGTAAACATCACGGGTTGCGTCACTCAAAATTTGGCTGAGTGGAAGCTTGGGTCTTGTCGCCGACAAATCTACGAAAAAAAACAAAACCACTGGTAAACCATGAACCGTGAGTTTAAACTCAAATTTCCATGATCTCTCAGTCTAAGATTTAATTCGCTTTTCATCAGGACCTACACCAAGATCATGAAGACTTGAAGACACTTGGAAGACTTAGAAAACCAGCTCTGTAAGCCTGACGAAGATATCCAATAAAGTTTACGCTGCTGTGAAACAAAATCTGCTTCACGACATGTAACTCATTTCAAGAAATTGTCATGATATATTGTCGAGAAACCAGATTTCCTTGTGAGCTATTTAGTAAAAAAAAATGATGTATCATAACTAAAAAAGGAAACTCTATAGCTCAGCAAGGACCAGAAAAGAGAAGTCAAAATCAAAATAAAGTCATTTCCTTGCAGCTTCGGGCAATGATTTGATGATGACAAACCCGTCCAGTTTCTTTTGAGCGCCGGTTGTAGGTAATTCTCACCATACCAGTTAGTTAACTCATAATCAGTCTCTTTCACGGTTTTAAACTGTTCATTGTTAATGGTGACAAGAGAAGAACTCTTCATCCATTCGGCAGGAGCTTCATAAAAATCAACATAACCGCGTTCTCTCCAGTCGAGTGACACTGGCAGCATACCCTTCACTGCTTCCTCCAGCTCATCGCTAAACAACGCATTCCCGTCTACATCATCGGGCCCGTCAAAGTAGGCAGTCGTATTTACGTCTATATAAGGCGGCAGAAGCAAGTGGGCCCTCTGCATATCGAAGGATTCTCCCACGTAATACTGATTTCCAAGCAGTTTTTGAAGAGCGGAAAACGTTAAAGTGTTTCGGTAAAAAGACGACTCTGGTAGAGCAATATCAATGTCATATGTCCATGGAATAATGGCCTGACTTCTGACAGCGCCTAACAGAGTTCCATAAACTACACGGTATTCCACACTAAGTGTGTTCAAAGCCCATTTCAAATCTCTCAGCATTTTTCCTAAAACGGCGCTGCAGCAGATGGGTGCTGCTATGCTGGGAAGGTCTCGTGGCCTAACGTATGGTTTTTCCGAGCACAATTTCCAGTTTGCTACGCAAGCTGTCCACTCGATTCTGTTTTCTGTTACAATGCGAAGAATCCTGTGTTTGTTAGCAAAGGATGCGTATTCGAGAACTCTGTTTGATCCTTCCAGAGCTCCTCGATCCGCGCGCTTAATCTCGGGTGTCCACACGCAGTTTGCCAGCTTAGCCATCTTCAATTCGCCCTTTGATCGAAGAAAGAACTCCAACAGGGTCATTCTTCCAAAACCGTCTAGTAATCCTCCTAGTTTATGAAATATATCTTTTCTTATCATGAATGGCCCTTGTAGAATGTTACAACTTTGTATTGCAGTCAGTTCCGAATCCACCGAGCTCCTAGATTCGACTGGTAGGAAATTCTCTTGAACCGGGCCTGTGTCTCTAATGTGAACGCTCCAGTTTTTTGTGATAAATCGACACCAAGACGAATCCACCGATATATGTCCGACGGGTTTTCGTTCTTTGTGTTTCGGTCTATCTCTTTCTGTGCTGTGTGTTAAAGGCTCTTCCAAACAAGTCGCGCCGTGGAATTCCTTCATTGAACCAAGAAAATGGCTCAACTTCAAAATAAATCGTTTATCATTCTGAGAAATGTCAGCGCTCTGTTTCGATGAAAAAGGAAAAATTACCAAGAGGGAAATATTGTCATCCGCCATGTTGAATATTGCGCCGTCGGAATACATCAAAGCGAGCGAATCAGGCATCCATGGCAGAGGTACAGTGTCATTAGTAGTGAACTTGTCATCTTCCGTTTCGACAGTTTTATATTCAGGAATAATGCTACTCGCGTTTTTAATGCGGCTCGCTAAAACGGAGTAGCAAATAAACAATGCTAGAAGTAGTAGCAGCGCTAATTTCTGCTCACGTCTTTGTAAGCAAACGTGGCGATAAAATGTAGACAATTTAGTTCTTACTTGCCCAATAACTCCAGCAACGGATTTCATTACGCTGTAACTTGGACTGGTTTTACAGGACATCACCACAGGGTGAATCGGAGTCTTATTTGACCGTTATTTCACTTAATTGATATTCACCGACCTAGCTCGAAGTAGTTTCTACTGTCGTGTTCCGGTGTCTGTAATCTTGAAAGCACTGTCGGAAACGTCTGGTTAGCATGTTGCGTGACAAATAGGGCGTGGAGATTTCATACTGATGTAAACTGAGCCAGTAGATAAGAATTAACAATTACCAGAAATTCCTGTGTGACCAAACTAAGATCAAGGGAGGGGGGTGGGCTGTAGTAGAGACCATGGGTCACTTTCCAAGGGATGAGGGGGGGGGGGCTATAAAAGAAACCGTTGGTATCTGGATAAGGGTAGGGGGCTATAGGAAGAGACGGTAGTCTCAAGTTATTCTAGTGGGTCCCTTATATGTATAATAGTTTTGACCACTTCCCTTATGAAGATACGTCAAAGACATGCTTTGCCGCTCACGCGTCCAGCCGTCTCTTCTCGGGGAGGAACGTAGACCGGACTCGAGAAAGCGGCGGAAATCGATTCCCGCTTTTAAAGATTCCCCGTTTTAAAGATTCCCACTTTTAAAGATTCCCCGTTTTAAAGATTTCCGCTTTTAAAGATTCCTCATTTTAAAGATTCCCGCTTTTAAAGATTCCTCATTTTAAAGATTCCCGCTTTTAAAGATTCCCGCTTTCAAAGATTCCCCATTTTAAAGATTCACGCTTTTAAAGATTCCCCGTTTTAAAGATTCCCGCTTTTAAAGATTCCCCATTTTAAAGGTTCCCACTTTTAAAGATTCCCCAGTTTAAAGATTCCCGCTTTTAAAGATTCCCCAGTTTAAAGATTCCCCGTTCCCCGTTCCCCGTTCTCCATTCCCATTCCCATTTCCATTCCCGTTCCCCGTTCCCCGATTCCCCGATTCCCCGATTCCCCGATTCCCCGATTCCCCGATTCCCCGTTCCCCGTCCCCGTTCCCCGTTCCCCGTTCCCCGTTCCCCGCTCCCCGTTCCCCGTTCTCCGTTCTCCGTTCCCCGTTCCCCGTTCCCCGTTCCCCGTTCCCCGTTCTCCGTTCTCCGTTCCCCGTTCCCCGTTCCCCGTTCTCCGTTCCCCGTTCCCCGTTCCCCGTTCCCCGTTCCCCGTTCCCCGTTCCCCGTTCCCCGTTCTCCGTTCCCCGTTCTCCGTTCCCCGTTCCCCGTTCCCCGTTCCCCATTCTCCATTCCCCATTCCCCTTCCCCATTCCCCATTCCCCTTCCCCATTCTCCATTCCCCGTTCCCCATTCCCCGTTCCCCGTTCCCCGTTCCCCGTTCCCCGTTCCCCGTTCTCCGTTCTCCGTTCTCCGTTCCCCGTTCCCTGTTCCCCGTTCCCCGACACAGAATGGATCTCTAAAAGACTACAGCAGTCTCTGGCGACGCCGGACGAAGCTAAATATGATCCGTGGCGAACAGCCATAATCTAACAACCGGGCACGGCATCACAATATAGCATGTAAGTAAATCAATATTGATGTTCACCGACTTTGTCCCTCTAGAGCGAATAATTAAAGAGATACATTTCTGCAATAAACACAGATTTCTGCAATAGAAATGAGGCAAGACAAACCACACTACTCGGCACATGGCAAATTACAGAGGTGTTAAACTCTACAAAGCGATAGATAACAACTGAAACTATGCAGAGCTCTAACCTCTAACGGTCCAACGGCTCTACTCTACTCACAGGCGGCCCAAGCTCACGATGCGAGGAGTTATTACTTATTTATTTTTTTAATCTTTATGCGTACGTTCAGCGCGTGAAACGTGACATATTTAAAATTCACCGCCAGTTGTCACAAGTAACGCGAATTGCGGTGTGATGTTTCATTTGTGCACGCGAACTGTTCTTGATCTGGTTGTTGCATCGCAAGTTGGCTTTCGTTCTTGTCAAATTTTCTTCTTGTCAGGACGAAACATTCTTGCCCATTTTCGTCCTCGAAGAGGTCGAAGAGGCGAAAATCTGGTGGAACCCACAGGTTCAGTGTCGAACAAGATCTTTGGCTCTGAGCGACCGTGGGTCGCACTGTAACCAAGAAGAATGGTTGAAGAAACTCGAGGACGCTAGTCCCGCCAATGAAGCTAAAGGACAAAATACAACAAGTGCTAGTCGCACGAAATTGTTGTAGAACGGACGCAATTCCGAAACTTCCACAACGAGAGAGTCAAGCGCAGATGTAGATGTTGACAATGTAGACCTCGAGATTTCCTCTTTTTCATGCTTTTTGGCTTCGCGAGACATGGTTTTCAAAAAATGTCTGGAGAACGAAGGAGCCTAAACTTAAGCAACATAATACCAATGCCGCCGGCGACATCTGTTAAGTAAAAGTGATCACGGCAGTTTAACTTGCAGGAGTACCCGTCGGATCCGCTCCGCAAAATATCCGCTCTGCAGACTAAAGTTGAGCTGGCTGGGAATTTTAGCATTAAACAGAATCTTGCTGAGAATTTAGCTTATTGCGAGCTAGCTAGCTGGAAAATTTTTTTTGGTGTTCAAATAGCTTACATTGTGGTTTTACTAATCAGTTCTGGCTGGAAATTACATTCCGGATGCGATCACTGACTGAAGTGTGTCACTTGACACTCTGTGACTGCTTGACCTTTTGTTTGAAAACATGCTTACAATATAATGTTAGTTGTTTATTAAAGTTTTATTTACCAGCAACCAATAGAAGTCTGTTCTGCTGTCATTTATAGTGTGAAATTAGATCGGTTTCTTTTCCCTTGACGCTCCTTTTTCCCACGTTCAGTTGCATGTTTCACCACCGTTGATCCGGTCGCGGAAAATCATCGTCTGTTCTGCTTTCATGTTCTACCTTGAGACAACTGGTTATCTGGTGATGACGTTTGTTGGTTCGTACAGTCTTTTCACATTTTTGCCTGAGGCCCGGTGAGACTCGGGTAACCTCGTAATAAACGGTCGGTTTCAAGCGTGATCAGATTTTGCCGACCGGTTGTTTGAGGGTTTGGCAGCCAGAGAACTCTGAGGACTCCACTGATAAATTCAAAGGTTCAGGTAAGAACTACTTTGGAGCTGAACTAGCTGAATCAGCCTATATATTTAATATTCAGTGATAATGTTTAAGCAATGTGTGCGGGAAAAGCCGGCGCAGGTTTTCAAACTGTATTCGCCACTGTATTGTATTTCAAACCCAACGGAAAGTGCAGCTTCAGTGAAGACAGTGAAAGCAAGAAAAGGCCTGATATGTCTCAGAACTTGGAAGGGTTTTCGAAATTGTCAGTGCATTCATCCACAGTGATCCTACTTCCAAGTGTAATTTCAATTCTGTAATTTTAACGACCAGTAAAATCCGATCCCGGTGCTGCAGTCGATGATGACCGCTTTTTAACGCGTCGAAGTAGGAATTAGCAAGGAGTGACAGGCCTGCACAACTTCTAACAATGGAAACTTTTGTACCATGTAATATATGACCCCTTTATAGTTTTGCTCTTACGAGTATGTCTTTTAGGGATTTACCTCTTTTATACGATATTAGTGGTGGCTCTTTGAAAATTTGCCGTAGAGAAGGCTGATTTTGTATCAAGTGCCATTTTTCCATTAAAACATTTTTGAGGTTGAGCACTGATGGTTGATATTGTGTTACAAAAGGCAAGAGTTCTTTCCGGCTTTCATGTTTTTGTCTTAGCGCCGATTCCCTTTCTGTGAATTTAACATCTGAAAGGAGTGTTTCGATCAGATTTTTTGGATAACCTCTAGCAAGGAGACGTGATTTGAATTTGTAAATGTTCTCTTCAAATGTTGCTCTTGAAGAGTTAGTTCGTAAGAGTCTTAGAGCTTCGCCAGTCCAACCATCAGTCACATTAGAAACCTACCTGGAAGAGGTTAAACAACAAATCGCGGAGATAAAAATAACCCGACAAAAACCAAACTTGTCACGCAAAGAACGTAAAGCGCTAAATGTTTTACAGCAAAGCAAAGATCTTAATTTCAAAAAAGCGGACAAGGGAAGCACACTTGTAGTCATGGATAAAAATGATAAAATACAAGAGGGCCAAGTCCAAATCAATGACCTAGATAATTACAAGCCTCTTGACAAGCCTATAGTTAAGGAAACACATACGAAGGTGTCACGCTTGATCTCAGAACTACACCGTGGCAACTACATTGATGACATGACTAGAACGTGGTTATCTCAAACACCAAATCCACCGCGGATTCCGGAATTCTATACCCTTACAAAGATCCACAAACCTACTCTAGTAGGAAGACCAATTATCTCAGGCTGCAGTGGGCCTACAGAACGAATATCAGCATTTGTTGACACATTACTTCAGCCTATTTCCATATCACAAGCGTCTTATCTAAAAGACACTACAGATTTTATTAATTTCATTGAAAAGACGAAAGTGAATAAACAAACATTCATTGTATCAATGGACGTAACAAGTCTATATACTAATATACCACAAGAAGAGGGTATAACTACAGTATGCAGAGCATACGAAAACTTTCACAGAAATAACCCTCCTATCCCCACACAATATCTCAAAGAAATGCTAAGCCTGATACTGAAAGAAAATTCTTTCCAATTCAACGGTAAGAATTATCTACAAATCCACGGTACTGCCATGGGTACTAAAATGGCCGTTGCTTTTGCAAATATTTTTATGGCCAATATCGAAACAGAGATTCTTAGCAATAGCGTCGCAAAACCCACAATCTGGAAACGATATATTGACGATATTTTTTCTTTGTGGGATGTCAGCCAACCTGATATAGACAAGTTCATCGAACAAGCAAACTCACATCACCCTACAATCAAATTTACAGCTGAAATTTCAAATACTGAAACTACATTTCTGGATACAGTTGTATACAAAGGCAAACGATTTAGAGATCAATCCATCCTGGATATAAAAACACACTTTAAGCCAACTGAAACCTTTCAATACACTCATTTTTCCTCTAGCCACCCACCGGGTGTCAAAAAGGGATTCGTGAAGGGCGAAGCTCTAAGACTCTTACGAACTAACTCTTCAAGAGCAACATTTGAAGAGAACATTTACAAATTCAAATCACGTCTCCTTGCTAGAGGTTATCCAAAAAAATCTGATCGAAACACTCCTTTCAGATATTAAATTCACAGAAAGGGAATCGGCGCTAAGACAAAAACATGAAAGCCGGAAAGAACGCTTGCCTTTTGTAACACAATATCAACCATCAGTGCCCAACCTCAAAAATGTTTTAATGGAAAAATGGCACTTGATACAAAATCAGCCTTCTCTACGGCAAACTTTCAAAGAGCCACCACTAATATCGTATAAAAGAGGTAAATCCCTAAAAGACATACTCGTAAGAGCAAAACTATAAAGGGGTCATATATTACATGGTACAAAAGTTTCCATTGTTAGAAGTTGTGCAGGCCTGTCACTCCTTGCTAATTCCGGCTTTGAACATCCCTTCAATGGGTATTTATGAAATTTTTACGGTTAACTACCTCTAGGAATGTGAGTGTCTTTGGTTGTTTAGCTTTCAAGTTAAATTAATTTGTAAAAGTTGTGTTGACAGTGCTTTGCAGTCTTGGGTAAGGCATGGATCAGTGACATGGACTGAGATGAATCACCAACATTCAAGGTATGTATTATCAAGATTTTTTTTACTCGTTTTATGATAAAGATTCTAATGTGGTTTATACACTTTTATCTCGCAATTCCAGAGTGGGAAGCTCATAGAAGACAGTTGTCCAAAGAAAAAGAAAAACACGTTTTTCAGTACTTTTGAGGTAAACATGGTGTTACTAATCAGCACTAAACCAGCTCCCTTTGGTTGTTTTAAGGAGCTGGCATAACCCTTTATTTTTCAAAAAAATCATTAGAAATAATTTTAAACTACTAAATCGGGGTAAACATATAAAGTGTGTTGCTGATGTTGAAATTACAATCATTATTGGGCTAGCAATGTAGAAGTAGGGCTGATATGTAGTAGTAAAGGACTTCAATATTATTTTTTGTTCATTTCCCTAACAGCGTTATATAAAAGTAATTTTGCAACAGGCATTTCTTTGGTGAAAGCAAGTTTGATCTGAATGTCTAGAAGGATTAGAGGGATCTTATTTTAAACATAAGTGTGAACCGTTTTAGATGTCAGAACGTAAAGTGCCAAACTGTCACACGTATGCTGAACCTGGAAGGTATCTGAAGTATCGGAAAACAACGTGCTGGGAGACACCTTGTCCGATCCGCTTAAGACATAAATGGTAAGTTGTATTGTTTTTAAGTGATAACATAATCATAGTGTAGATTTTGCTCATAGCGGCAAAAATAACCACATATTGCTAATTTATCTCTAATAATAGTCAACAGACAATAGGCTGTTGAATAAAGGTCCTAAACAATGCGTTTGTTTTTAATCTAGGTCAAAACGCTGGCCAGAACATTTTTTCGCCAATAATTGTCTTGCTGGCATTTACAATGTTACTCTTTACTGCTGGCTTGCTACTTGGCTAATTGCCATTTTTCTAGCTCGGTATTCAAAATTTTCATTATGTCTGGCTGGGAGTTTTATGAAATAAAGTCGATCTTGCTAGCAGTGAAGAGCGGATATTTTTTTCCCAGGAAAGTTAATTATTAATGGTAATTGACGTGGGAGCACAGAATCAGTGCTTGGGAAGTCACATATTAAATTTCCAGTTAAAGTGTCGTTGGGTACTCCTGAACTTGTAGTTTGTCCCTTCTCGGACGACTCCACTGCGACGCGGGTTTCCGCGCCGGAATATTAGTCGTCTGTTTATTTCAAGTTGTCATAACCCATTGTGGTGGTAAACTGACCCATGCCGACATCTGTCAGTGAGGAGGGGATTTTTAACACCTATTCATACAAATCTCATAAAAGGTTTTTCGTGTTTTTCTCGATAAAATAAAACTGCATATAAGGATGAACATTTTTAGTTCGTTTACGCGCGTCTTCCGATGGAATTGGCTGAAAATCAGCAGGTATATTCTAGGATACCTCCTTCGAAAAAGCGTGTCGGGCTTTGTTTAATTTCGCTTCCGTTCCAAAGTTATGGCCTCTTTTGTGGAAGGAAACGTCCGCATTAAAAATATCAAAGTTCAGGAGGGTGTAGAAAAAAACCCAAACCACATCTGGAAAATCACAGACACGATTTTTGAGGGTGATGTGTGAGAAAACATTTCCGATGTAAATCGCGCCGCTCCGATAATTCACGCGCGGAAGCCAACCAGTTCAAGCGAAGCAGTGTTTCTGGGTATTTCTTTTAATATCACTGCGACAATAACTTATAAGAAAATTTCAAAGATATAATTGTATTCTATAACTATTAAGCTTTCAGAAAATGTATAGGTTGATGGGGTTGTCTTTCAAAGCGCCAGCGTAAGAGCGCGATTTCCAAACACTGTCAATCCACCTACCATGATACCTTAAATAATAACTCCTCGCATCGTGAGCTTGGGCTGCCTGTGCTCTACTTTTAGAAAAATCATCCAGATAACACAACATTAAGTGCCCTTCAAAAACAAGTGAAGAACAAAATAAAAGGTTGAGAGGCTGGAATTTATGAGAGAACGGCAAATGTACAAATGTCACGAGCCGTAGGAGTCCGTTTAAGCCTGTCACCCGAATCAAACACATTTTGTTTTTTCTCGCGTCTGACGTCACGTGGCTTAAAGCAACCAATCAACAACCTCGTTCGCCAGGCGAACGGTTGGAAGAGCATAAACAATAGTGTGACTACAGGCGGATTTTTCTCGCCTCGCGCGCGCTCGTGTATCGCGCTAGAGCCCGCTAATCCGCCTGTACTGCAGGCTACGACTGGACCTAATCAACAAATGCAATCAAATACAGCTGTTCCCACGGTTGATATCCCAAAGCCAAGGCGATTCAAAGTCGTGTTCGTAAACATATGAAATAAACAAGGAAAATTCCCTCAGATTCCGCTTAAGGCTACCATCACCAAAATCCAACGCTGAGAGCACAAAATGGCAAAGCTTACGGCGACTGAATGGAAAGAAATATCCAGCGCAAAGGCGACCTCACATAGCCTGATCACATGCTTACATTTATCACATGTCTTATTAGTAACGGTACCAGTTTACTGACCGTGACATGCCCCCGCAAAAATCAAGCGGGGTGGAACTTATAACCGTGCACAGGATAACCAACTCCAGAAAGCCACAGGTTAAAATTAGGTTTGCGTTCTCCGAACGCAAAAATTATCGATAGGTCTTTTTGACTTAGCCCTGTGTTTTCCTCGCTATTTTCTTGAAGCAATACTCAGTTGTATGCTAGAAACAAATCCGATTTCCCACATGAAAAATAACGGGTATTCCATATTACAAAGAGCGGCAACCTCATTCCCAGAGTTTTTCCTTTCCCAGTCTCTAGGAGGAAAGCCCTAGTAGCGAGGTTGAAAGGGCGGCAAAAGAATAATTTTCTGAATTGGCGGATGCTGGTAACATCGACGACTTTGAACCTTCTTCCTCAACCCGGTACAACTACTGCAAAAAAAGTTTGAAAAATTTAGCCTAAGTAAGTGAAATCGGTTTACTTTTTTCAAAGAAAGCAAACAGATGTTTAGAGGATTTTCCGAGATATTCTGAAAATGTTTTGTGATATTTAGACATTTAATGAGAACTTCCGAAAAGATATCAACAGTTTTTCGACATCTTGCGTCTGCTCTTAAATAATCTTGTGTCACTGCCTACTTTTAGATTTATTTATTTATTTACTTATTTATTTATTTATTTATTTATTTATTCATTTGAGAGAGTACACGAATTGATTTCTCTCCTGCTTTAACAGGTTCCACAGACCCTCAGTATTACGTGGGAGAATCCTTTCGTATGCAGAGGGCCCACCTGCTTCTGCCACTTTATATAGAAATAAACACAACTGCGTACTTTGACGGGCCCGATGATGTTAACGGGAATGCGTTTTTTAGCGATGAGCTGGAGGAAGCAGTGGAGGGTATGCTGCTAGTGTCACGCAATTGGAGGAAACGCTGTTATGTTGATTTTTATGAAGCTCCTGTCGAATGGATGAAGAATTCCTCTCTTGTCACCATTAACAATGAACAGTTTAAAACCATGAAAGAGATTGATTACGAGTTAACTAACTGGTATGGCGAGAACTACCTGCAGCCAGCGGTCAAAGGAAACTGGTCAGGTTTAACGGATCAGGGGCAGATGTAGGATTTTTCTTAGGGGGAGGGGGTACGCAACCCCTGCACCCTCCCCCTAGATTCGCCCCTGCGGATCATTACCAAACTGAATGAAAACTCTAAGCACTAATTAACTCGGGATTCTGTGAGGTGATAACTGACGAGGCTGAAGGCCATACCAACTATCACCTCATAGAAATCGAGTGCAAACGATCTAACTGTCTTAGTTATAGAATTCTAAATGTATTTCTTAAAAATAACAATTTCCAATTATTCTTCTACATTTTAAGTCATATATCAAACACGAAATACGGTGTTTAACCACATTTCCAAACACCGAGAAGAGAGTTGAAAATATTTTTGACGAACTTTGAGGTGTTTGGAAATGTGGTCAAACTCTGTTTTTCGTGTTTGATATATCTTCTCAATCGAAACTAAAACTAAGGAAAAAGTGGTGAATTGAAATCGTAATAATCTCTGCTAATTAAGATCAGATATCCAAACACCGTCACGGTCATGATTTCCTTTGTTTAAACTCGATAAATTATTAATGAGTTTGAGAAGTGATATAATATTTTAAATCTTCCTCCAAAACTTCGGAGAAGCGTGAAAATGTTGATCACCTAAAGCCACTGAAAACTAATTAATAATTAGGTTATGAGCTCGAGATTTGTATCGCCTCATAGAAATCGAGAACGAATAATCTAATTGTTTTAGTAGAATTCTAACTGAAATTTCCTTGAAATAACGATTGCAATTATGGCTGGTCTTCACGCATTAGAGAATTCGCGCAGACTGAATTAATTGTCAATTGACAATTTGACATTTGCAGTTGCGTACGCGTGCTTATCAGTTTCTTTCAAAAATTTATAGCTTTTTATTTCAAGAAACCGTAAATGCCCTCCTTTTAGTCTTCTCAGGAATTTGATTATCCATTTGTTTGTAAATGTTCTTTCAAAACTTTGCAGAAACGAGGAAACGTTGCAATTTTTGTTGACCACATTAAGCCACTGCTCACTATTGGCTGATAGTGTGCAATGGCTCAGCCAATCAGATTGCAGCATTTGCATTAGTATACTAGTAGAATTCTACTAATAGCTGATAGTGTGCAATAGTGTACTAGTGTATTAGTGTACTAGTAAAATTCTACTAATGGCTAGCTGATAGTATACGTGTAGCTCAACCAATCAGATTGCAGCATTTGCATTAGAAAACTAGTAGAATTCTACTAATAGCCGATAGTGAACGATGGCGCAACCAATCAGATTGCAGCATTTGCATTAGTTTGCAAGTGGCTGCTGCAGTGAAAATATGCTCGGATATTTGTCCGTGGAGATCTGTTCCGAAAAGCGAAGGTTGAGGAAAACTGCAAGCCCTGAGGAACAAATAACGTCTAGGGACATTAGAGTACGTTGAATCGTCATCATGGTACCATCAGTTGCCTAGCAACTTTGAGGCAAAAATTGCGTACTCAGTCAGTTTCGGAGATCGGAAGTTGCGCTCATCTGACACCTGTTTTCTTCAATGGTTACACTTATAGGTGAGAGCTACTGTACTAACGGGTGCGTTTTCAAATGGTTAAGAGGACGATCAATTATTTTCTGTTCTTTTTATACCTTATATTTTTCATCTCGCGTAGGTTTAACGGTCAAACTTATCTTTTACCGAATGCTTAGGTCTGCAGAGGTCAAAGTCACGACGTATCGCAGACTCCCCCAGCAACTTAAAGAACCTTTCCTTATATTGACTATGAAACAAACAAGAGCAACACATAAAAAAAATATGTAGTATAATTATATTCAAAGCGGATTACAATGATAACACGGTGTACTATGGAAGCGTACAAGAAATCCCTGTTTATAATAACAACAGCTAGATAATCAGAGCGGTTTCAATTGAGTGTCATGAAACCAAAACCGAACCAATCACTTAACAATTAGACTACTCAGCCAATCTCGAACCGTAGTAAAACCAAAACCAAAGTAATTGCCTGATTACTTTTGACACTCAATTGAAAACCGCTCTAAAAGACAAAATTAGATTGATGTGTACACGCAAACAAGCGACAAAAAAACAGCAACAAAAATCAATAAAGACTCATGGTAGGAGTCGAGGCATAACTAAATCTTTTAGTCCCCAACTTGAGATCTTTAAAATTCCCATTTATAATTACTAATGGCTATTCACTGATTATTTTAACATTAACTCTGAGAATATCTTGCTACATCAAAGGTATTATCACCGCCGATTGCAGGACGTTTTGGTTTTCTTCAGACTTCGTTTTTACGAGGCTAGATATCGTGACTGGCTAAATGAATGGCACAGTTTGTGCATCTTGAAAAGTTTAGCCTAAATTTTTAAAGTTCGTCGTTTGTAATCCATATTAATCTTCTCCGTCCTTGACCATTCTTGTTCCATTCTGGTTTATTATTATCTCTTAGGTGTTCTTCTATCTTATTAAACTACTGTTTTCAGGTTTCCTTCAATTTAAAGGTAACAAATTAAAGGCAATTTTGTACGAGGCCAAAATAATTCACGGAGCTCCTTCAAAGGGCCCCAGTCAGCCACACCTTTGTTTTTGTTTTCATGCGAGAGTTTTGCTATTATATTTTATTCGGGGCATGTCGAAACGAAGGAAATCACGGTGAAACTACTTAAGATAATTAAACATACTTTCAGGAACACAGCTTACAGTAAAGCAATAAGATTTCGCTTCACTAATTTCGATGTCATCGAAAATGGCGGAGGCGAACTGAACTAGGGTCCTTGAAAGGCTGGATTGTAAAAGCTCGTTAATCTCTTGGGAACCTGCCTCCTTTCAGCTGCTGTTAGAAAAGTCGTATTCTGTTTGGCTAAGATAAGGTCATCTATTTTATCGATCCATGACAGATACAAAAATAATTCGTAAAAATCTTACGTTTGTTAATGTTTTACGCATGAAAGAACAGCGAGTAGGTTACCCTCTTTGCTTTGGATTGTTTCCAAAGATTTCAGTCTACAGTTAAAAATCTCTATCTCGCATCGAATTATAGATTTGTCAGTCTTTCTTAAATATAACAAAAGACGTTTTACGCCTGTATGTAAAGCACTGTTGGGGGTACTGTGGGGGCTGATGTGGTTGGCTCGCTTGGTCTTGTGGGACAGCTGGGTACCAGTTTTCCGTGTGAGATGGAACTAAGAAAGACTCCTGGTTGACGATGATCGGTGGCGGAGGTGACTCGGACACTGAAGGCCTGCAAGAAGTAATATGAAGCCACTGATTAAGTTCTGAACATTTCCTAACCAGCCTTTCACCAGTGAGTTTAATGAATTTCTAGTGTGAGGGTCTTGGCCATAACAATAGATTCCCAGTTCTGTGAAATATGAAACAGTTATAGTTCCAAGAGTGGAAGCTGGCATTGCTTTGAAGGTAAAGAACTCGCCATATTTGTGGTAGTTATTCCTTCCAAAAGGAGCGAAAGGGCAAATCCAGTGATGGTACTTTATGAGACCTGTTCAATAATTTGTCAGTTTAATGTTTCTAACCGATCTTTAAATTAACTAGACCTTATAATAGACGATAACCTCATCTTCAGACACTCCCAAGTGGTCGCTTGCTCAGTAAGTAGCCAGACGAGCGGATAAACAGAAGAAAACAGTGTTGTTGTTGTTTCTTTTTTTCATGCTGTTTACCGTTTCAGCTTCAATCGTCTAAACTATTTTTATTCTAATACTTTGCTTAAATAAAATTTATTTAATTACTCGGTTTAAACTTACTTGACTAAAGTCGAATCAGGTTCGGAGTTTTCTTGATCCTGATAAAAGAAAAACCGTCAATAATTCACTCAGTGTTACTAAAGAAGCAATTCGCGCGAATTCTCCTTTTTCGGTAGAAAAACCTCTGGGACGATCGAAATTAAAGAGAAACTAAACGCTGAGAATTAGGAATTGGAGTTATGAAGTTCGGCCTAGATCCAGACCCTGGACAGAATTAGACATTGTCCTTTGTAAAAAATGAAACGAAAATTTTGATTTTTTTTTTCTAACACTGTGGCGTTCAGGGCTTTTTATTTCCTAGCAAGCAATTAACTGCCACTAGACCAAACAAATTTTAGCTGCTCAAGAATTTTATTTCTTCTTCAAATTGGTAATGCACGCACCTCTGGAGTGTATTCTGTAAAGTCTGGCATCTCCAGGTCCTGGGGCTCCATCGTAGTACTGTGGGGAAACAATTTACAAAAAAAGCATTAGTTTTACTTGTTTTCTGCCCTCTACACTGATCAGAGCAAGAGTAACGAAGACTGAATTATCAATGGCCAGTTTCTAAGATCTAAAAAATTACAGAAGAAAGCGAAATAGAAGAAAACGAATAAAGTGTAAGCCTTACAACTTATTCTCCATGTTTGCGAACAATTCCAGTGCGATGGCAATCCTTTTCATCATAAGGTAATTATTGAATCCACAGATCTGTGAGCGAAAATAATGATTATTAAAAACAGTCACTTTGTAAGCGATGACTAAATTGCATATCCTCTTACGAAGTAGGCAATTAGAGAATAATTGGGGTTCTTATTTGAGTGCAATTTTGTCAAGTGGCAGTAAGTTGGGAATGCTAAATGTTTTCTGTCTTTCTGTAAGGCTTTTTATGTTTCCATCGGACTGACAAAAATATAACTGAAGCAACTGAAAATAATGAAAGTTGAGTCACCCTTTTTCCAGTTCTCCTAAGAATTATATCTGGGCAAAACGTCTTTCAGGGAAAATTAATTCTTAGTTTCCATGAAAAGAGGCCATTATGGTGAATGAGTATAAAATTTTCAAATTTAGCAGGGCCCTCTACCTTGAGGTTGTACACGGTGCTATCTTCTTTAGACATCTTTGGACCAAGACACTGTAGATCATTTACACCTGGCACGAAACAACAAAAGAGACTTTGTTCATCTGAATAAAACCCACTAACTTCGGAATGTGAGTGTCTGAATGGCGCGCTGTAATCTCAGAAGTTAGAAACGCGCCGCAAAAATGATAAAATTGGAAATTTAGAGCTTACTTTTTCAAGCCTGGCGTTACATGTAATTCCTTTAAATTTATTGTTAAACTATTAAGGTAGCTTGAAAATTGATGTACAAAATTGTTTCTTAAAATATACATCAGTTCGTGTTGTTCAGTTGCAGTTAATTGCGCTGACAAAGCCAGGGTAAATCCCTGCAAGACTTAAATAACCTTGCAGTTTTAACTGTTCTTTAATGAGTAATTACAATTAGCATTGTCAGAGGGCATGGATGGGTTGAAACTGATTGTTGCGTTGTTTTGCCAAAGTTGCTACTGCCAGTTGGGAAATGGCGGGTTTTTAACTGACGACTGAGTTTTAAAAGTTGTCAAATTTACTAATTTTAAATGATAGTTTCCATTGATCAAAGAATGCTTTCGAGCTTCCTGAAATGATACTAGAAATATTGTTCGATGTCTTAGTTAAATGTTTTAAAATTGTGAGCATTCATCTAGCGACGGTCTACCAACTTACTTGCTTTGGATTTACCGCGCGGTTTTTTGCCTGGCCCGCGGTTAATCGCCTCGATTTCCTGTTTAGAGTCTCGTCCTGGGCATGCGCAGACTCTGACATTGACGTAACATCTCCCCAGGACCACATTGCCTGACCTTCAAATGAGAACAGAATGATCCATGTTACATACTACAATTTATTTTGATATAAACTGTTTCACAAAAATAATACTGTAACTTCTGTGAAAGTTGTCCAAACGCATCTCATATTTACATCTTTTAAGCCCCGGCCAAACGATCGCAACATTTGAACACAACATATTGCAACATTGTTGGGCGCGTTTGGACACCCTGTTGCGACATGTTGGGTGTTGTTGCCTCAAGTTTGAAAGTGGTCAAATTTGAACCAACAACACTCAACGTGTCGCAATACGTCATCACAGGGTGCCAAACGCGCGCAACATGTTTCGCCCAACAATGTTGCGATATGCTGCGTTGAGCTTTTATCTGAAGGCTGATTCCCGACCGATTTTAATGAAGTTTCCCAGTTCCCTTGCCAATCATTAACCAAGTTATTCTTGGAGGGGGAGTAACGTCAAAGTAGTCACGTGTCGTTTAACTCACGCGTGCGATTGCTGGCTTTTTGGTTGGTCGAGAAGTTTAGAAAGCCAATGACAATATGACAGATATTGCAATGCAGTGATATTTATTACAATGGATGGCATTTCGGAAAAAAGGAAAATTTGCTATAAATAATATTATATTAGAAACTTACAGATCTTCCAGGGTAAAAATGATCTGAATTGGTCTCCTGTTCAAGCCGCCACAGGAGTTATTACAGATAAAGTAGAACAGTTCATGGACTCCAAGCTCGTCAGCGTCTTCAGCTGAACACAATTAAGGGTAATTAGAAATAGTAATCAGTTAGAAATGGCAAATACTTCTTCTTTCATATACACCAATTTCAAGACAAATTGAGATTTACATCTCATTAGGAAAACACTCCTTGCAATAAGAAAGAAAAGTTAACGATGCCCGTTGTAAAACAATAAAAATGCAAGCAAGATATAAATTCCCAACCATATTTATTCGTTGTAATAATGGGCAAAAAGTTAATGGTAATGTTTTGAGAAATAGGTGTTGGGTCATTCGAAATGTAATACTGGAATATTTTAGGTGTTTAAAAAAATGTTCCCCTTTCTTATCGTTGTTGATGTGTACGCAGGTGCTACGTTTCCTAGGAACTAGTTCTTCAGTGAAATATGTGTAAATTACTTGACCGTTGTTAAACTGGAAATGGTGCCATGTAATCTAACTATTTTGGAAATGTAGTGTCTACTTCAATAATTTGTAGCCGATTCTTGGTAGGATGCCTTGGTACATTCATGTTCTGCGAGCACCGTTGCTGCACTGCATGTTTTCGGTTTAGCTGCGTTGTCCAGCAACACGTTTGTTTACTCGCGGGTGTCGATCGAGAAAATGAAGTAAAAATTGAAATCTAGATTTTGCATGCGCTCTTTTTGGAATTAGTCGCGTTAGACTCCTTAACTTATTTTCAGTCTCCCGTCCAATTTTTCAGTCAAACCTTGCCCTTTTTACTGACCTTTTCAAGGAGTTTGATAACGGTGTTTAAATTAATTTATTCCTAATTTACACTTCTACCCAAATAAAGAAAAGATTCCTAACAATAGCAGCGGCACCTCATTAAAGGATGTTTGTACCAAGAGCACGTCCAGTTAATGAGATGGATAGTTTTAACTGGAAATCCCTCCCACGAAGCTGGGAGTTTGCAAACCTATTTCTTGTAACACTTATGTTGTATGAAATATTTAACAACAACTTTTATCTTTTAACTTAGTGTTATCCTAAACTTTTAATCGGTAAGAACGAAGATTGTAACTTTTATATTGCTCACGTTACCTTATTTAGGTCAACCACTTAAGGATAGTCGGTTAAAATCAAGGTAGAAAACGTTTTAGTCAACCTCGATAACCTCGAAGGAAAATATGCTAAGTAGCTTGGTGCGCAGTCGCAATAGAACCTTATTCGAACTGCGCATGGCATTACGTTAGCCTAATTGACAGATTGACATTGATTTGATGGATGACGTGGTTGTCCCTTTAAAAGGAACGTGACGAGTTAGCTCCTAGTAGTTGTAGTAATTGCCGTAACCAGTCAAGAGCAACAAGTAAGAGAACGTTGTGAGTATTGTACCCAAGACATCAAAAGTGGAAATAAAAAGAGAAGCAACCAAACAAAGAGTGTTGGAGTGATCAGCTAATTTCCCCAAAGGTCACTTTAACACCGTCTAATTCCTACCAATATGTCTGTTTTTTTGTTTGTTTCAGTCTACGAAATGAAAGGGAAACGCGGTGGTTACTCCTAAAAGGCTTGCATTCAACTCTGAACAGTGAGAATGGAAATGGTGGGAAGTGTTTCCGCGCTTGGCAACAGATTCACGTTTTCCCGCGCATAGCACCAGCTGCACGTCAGTTCCCGCGCTAAGCGACAGGCATACGTTTTCCCGCGCTTGATGAACTTGTCTAATACCTACTACAATTTTGCTTCTAGTTGTGACTGACTTTCCTTTTAACATTTGCTTTTGTTTTGATCAGCTATTATTGGTAAATGTCATTTTGGTTTGACAACAGTCATTTGAAGATGGTAATTAAAATTCCATGAACATGAAGACTTCACGACTGTATGAGCAAATTATGTTACGAGGCTCACCTGAAGCTGGTCCGCGGAGTGGTATCCTTACAGAGTGCCTTGTGGTTTGAGGACATTCCTCATACTCAGCCTCTTGGTTGTCACAACGGAGGAAGTGACCTGTAGCAGGAGAGCCTGGAAACGAATACCGGCGAGCGAAAAATTACAACTCATTCTCAAAATTATTTTCCCAGTTCAGTTTGTATGACATTCATCTCGTTTTTCTCCCATATTAACCACGTTTACACTCTAATAATAAAATTTCTTTTTTGATCTAAGACGCCAATTTGGTTCTTTATATCTATTTCGCCGAATCGATTTTTCGGCAGCTGTTTTTCATTTGCACGGGCACATTCTCCAGTCCCTTCCCCACTCTGCTAGAAGGTTAACAAGATCTACCCCTCCCTCCACAGGCCAGGTTTCGTTTGTCCTCACCAGTATGTTCAGCGGTGTGATTTCGACAGCAGCGAACCACATCTTTAGCATGCTCAGGTTGTCTGAATACCGGCATGGCGCGTATGAACGCTCCAGAAGGAGGGGGACCTGGGTACCAAATAACACCAATCAACATAATTAACAGATTAGGAATTTTAATCAATGAAAGTACATTTATGAGGCTTTTATGGAAATGGCCTCACCTGTAGTCAAAAATCTGACAGGACATGGCGTCTTTGATTTGATGTACAGTTTCTTCTGGTGTACTGAGTACTATGAAAAAAGACTTCGTGTAAGTATGAACCATCTGTAACAGTCTATCGTATTGATTTTTATTCAGGCTCAACTGACAAACCACAATGGTGAAGCTATGAGACATGAGTTAGGAGCTAAGAGGTTAATAGTACTTACAATCCAGTCTGGATTGGCAACTTTCTTGGGCTGCAAACAAAGTACGACGCCATTAGTATGTTATTATTGACGATTGCAGACGAGAAAATACATTAATTAAAATGCACACGATAGCAGGTCTAAAATGTATTTCTGATACAACGAAATTACCTGTGTTTCCAGAACCATCCTGAAATTGTAATCTCCGCGAAACTCGTTCCTAAATAAATAGACCAGTACAGCAAAACACGTTATCTAAATTTTCTCAGCAGATAATATTACGGGAGCGATGGAAGCAGCCACCTTTGCTTTTTAACAGAGAAACGTACCAAAGGAAAAAAAACAAACACACAAAAAAAGAAGCAAGGTAACATTGCATAGAGGAAAGACACAATGGGGCATAAAAGAAAGAGGCAACTCGAAAATAATCACTTATTTTCGAAAATCTTAACGATTTTGTCCGGAGAGACTCTGGGGTCGAGATTGGATCAGAGTGAAACATTGACATTGCTCACGTGCTTGGTGACGTCACATGCGGAGGCGATAAATTCATAAGCGCGTGAGGAGGAAACCTGGGGCTGACTGGTGTAAGAGGATCAACGAATTCTGGGAAGTCTTCGCCTGCCTCGTCCGTGGGAACATTGACCATCAAATTTTCGGGCTGAAAAGAGAACAATTGAGTTTATTATGCCATTTATGGTTCGAGTCTTATCCATCCTTTTATAGTAGATCCATAAACATTCGTTTTTGCTCTTTGCTGTTCTGTTTTGATCAAATGAACTGCAGAATTAAAACTTTTTAAGATATCTTGATTCACTGATAGTTTTTTTTTTTTTTTTTCGTTTTTGTTGTTTTTAAAGACTGCGATATGTTAATTATTAGAATCGCTCTGCTGTGGTTCAATATTGACGAATTTCGAGGTGATTTGAAATCAAGTTAATTGTGTTTTGTTTGTATTACAGGGAATAGTAAACCGCACAGTCTAATTTGAAACCGGTGAAAGAAAATTCAGAAAATGCCTTCAAGCTTTAAACCTTAAATTATTTTTTATTTGCCGCTGGGTTTATTTTCGGGAACTTATTGGCCAAATTATAAGGTTTATCTCACTAACAGAGGCCTAGACATGCTCCAAACTTTGTTCTTAATCAAACTGAGATTTCTAGAAATCATAACGAAAAAAAATTCAGTTACCGGATCTGGAGAGTACTGTGCGAGCTCTTCTTGTTGCTGTTGTGGCCGCGAGTCTGGATCCAATGTTTCTATGTAAACATGTAAGTATAATTGTATATTAAATATCCACAGCAAAAGTAACTCGATATAATCTTTTTAAGCTAGAGAATTTACTTATTTTATGCGGTCGTTTTCAAAGAAATTCGCAACAGAAAAAAGGACGGCTTGCAATTATATTTACAGCACTTTATCTGAAAGCATAGAAATGGTTTACGTGGCGCGAGGGCAAGCAGACGCACATTGTAGCTGAATTTCTCGTAGATACTGCCGCAAGCAGAAGAAGGAAGAGATTTGACGTCAAAGTGGATGCCTCTACATGGTCCGCACTCACTCTTTAAATTCATAGATACTATATATTAATTGCAGCAGTTAAGTTTTGCGAATTTTGCGTTTGTTTGTCAAAACGCGAAAATCGATTGCCACAAAAATTTCTACTCGAGAATTTCCCGCTTTGCTGAAAAGAAAAGAATGCCATATCTTACGGCATGAAACGGATGTAATTTCCATTTTTGTGCTACATTAAATAAAATAAAAATAGAAAAGCAAAAACTGAAGAAGAAACGGTCTTAGCACTGTGATTATGTACTCGTCTTCAGTCTTCATTTCCATCAATTTTCTCCCCTTTCTATGGCTGTAAAAATTTTATCAGTAGCATGAACGCGCTGAAATCCTTTCTTTTTAGAATGTTCACTGCCTCTCTGTTTTTCAGCGCACGTGAAAGAGTAAGCGAGCGAGGCGAGCGCGAAGTTTTCTCGCGATTCTATCCACGTGATCAACGATCGAATGAAAATACGAGAAAGTAGAGGGCTGTAAACAGTCGAGTTGTTTTTGTTGAAACGAACTCTGTGTAAAATCAAAAAATACACCATTTACAAAATCGCAAAATGCACCTTTCACGACTCTCCTTTCTAAATGGAATATCACTCTTATAGCGCCCAGCTCGAGTTAAACTTTTTGATATTTAGTATTGACCAATATGATATTTCTCCCAACGATATCAATCAAGAGAAAATGAGATCATGAGATCAGATCACGGTCTCTTGTATCAATGTAAGGTCAAGAAGACAGGTGAAGAGAATGTCTAAATTAATCAACTGCGGGAAAGTATTATCAAGTTGATGAATTATCAGTTTCTCATTACCAACGCCGTTTGAAATGGGTCATTCGGTAGAGAGAATTTACATTTCAAGCATGCGCTTTTTTCATCCCCGCCTATATTATGTCTACCAACCACCTGTCAAAATCAATCCTTTATGATCGGACAAAGAACGATTGCGAAGGATCGAAATTATACTGATTCGTTCTGTCTCGATGACCTTGAAAGCGTCAGTCTGCTATTGTATTATTGTTTCAAGAAATGCCTACGCTCTAATACATTCGAATGGACTGATTCATTCGTCGTCAAATATGAATAAATATCACCAGTTACGGCTTCCTTTTAAAACTTACTTCCCTGTTTACGTAAATACCTCTTCACTTGAGTTCTATCAAGTGTACCGAAATAGAATGTCATATAGCTCGAGGAACAAAAAACAAAGAACTTACATTAACAAAATCCCTGAAAGCTTGCGTTTAATTTGAATGAAAATTTATGCAAACAATTAAAGATTCAAGAACGTGTCCTATTAAAAACTTCCAAACTGCGCAAACTGCGTTTAAAACAAGTGTTTTGAAGCTACCTTTGCTCGTGGATTTTTCCGCTTCAGTAGAAACCTAAGCGCGGTGTATGAAGTCAAATCTTGATCACTTAATTTGCACGATTTTTGATTTATTGTGAAGGGTAGCTTTGGGATTCTATAAACACTTTGTGCTGACATTACCCTGAAAACCAAACAAAAGGAATTGACCGACGAATTAAGTGAGTTACGATACTTTTAACACTGAGAAAATTTCTTACCTGTACCCTCGATTTTCAAGCTAGGACCATCGAACTCCCTGAGTGAAAAAAAAGACGAACATTAACATTAGGAGTGCCATAACAAGTGTCTAGGAGCAAAATGTGAGCAAGCTTTAATTAATAGAACTTGCCAAACACTTACACAGGAAAATTGCAAGGACTTGGAATAAAGTCAGACAAGATGTATTGTTCGGGATAGTGCCAAGGAAATGTCTTCATTTCGGCGTCGATTTTCTCAGCAAAATACGCTTCGCCCATGTTTGTACTTGACGAGCTCATCTGTGCATTCTTTGGGATTTTGCAGTGGTCCCAGTTTTCATTCAAGCACCGAGAACTTCCGGGTCGCTGGAGCCAATGATACAATTGTTCTGTTATCATTTCCGGTCGCCGAAATGTCCATGGAAAAGAGGTTTCATTGAAACCCTTTTTGTGTTGCATTGTAATTATCTTCTGACATGTGCCATTCAAACTACGAACACGAAAATCACAAAATATCGCTGGCGGCAAAAAAGGTTTTTTGAACTTTGTCTGTGTTTATTTCTTTTGTCGTTCCGCGGATGATACTACTCAGATCAATAAAGTTTATCACATGCAGGTGTCTTCTCTTCTAAAACCGACATTTTAATAGGCTTTTAATTGAGTAAGATCAATAGCGTACAGGAGGAACCCCTCAGCCATTTTGTTCTTCGAAAATGTTCCACTTCGCGAGTAAAATGCATTTTCGAGCTTGTTTTGGTGAACAATAGAATTGTTACAATGCCGTTTTCAGAAGAGCAAGACATGTTTGATTTAGCTGAGACAAAAAGGAAGTGACACTTCTATAGATTCATCAAGGAAAAAACGACACTTACAGCAAACCTATAAAGTTTTCATTGAAAAAAGTGTGAATAGCTGACCTAAAATGGCGAACAAAAATGACAACTGTTAAATAGCAGCCAAAAGCTTTATTTGGGTTATGCGGCGGACTACAAAGGTTTTATCTATGCAAATGAGAGTCAGGTTTTAATTCAGCAAGATTGTCAAGGTCTGCCGTTGAACTTCACAGTCACATACCTTATCGATTTTTACTTCAATTCACTCCGAATCCGAAGGGAAGCCATGATAATAGGTTAAGACAAACAGAGAATTAGTCGCCACTGTCTTTAACCGTAGTTAACATGCTTTTTTGTTTATCTTTCAAAGGGGATCTAATTGAGCACTGTACAATTGAATCCTTTCTAATCGCTTGCCGCAATTACGGACTCTTCACAATTCTCATTCTGTAAAGCGTTACAACTAGTCATCGCAAAATTAGATTCCAATTAATATGTTTTTCTTATACATTATTCTTATCTCCAAAGGAATTCAATTCATAGCGTTGTTTAAATTAAAATTACAACCTTCACAAACTAATAACTATGCACAGACATTGAAGGCTTGCGAAAAAAAAAAAACAAGGTAGACAAAAGGATGTTGTGCTAGGGCCATTTGAGTATCTTTAACAATCCCTTCTATCAATCAAAGTTGGAAAAAAGTGTGCAAATTATTGTCCTAAGATGACAAAAAATATCGGTTTACTTAAGTCGCATGTTCTTTGCTGTAGCACAATAAGCAACAACGAAATATTACTCCCGTCTGAGCATACAAGGCTATAATTTGCCCTTTTCAGGCTGGCGTCGATCGTCGCGGCCACAATACAATGCTTGTTTTATCAGAGAGCTTGTCTAACCGTCTGAAAATTGCGCTGCCATGTCACTGAGATTTTTTTTCCTCTACTGATGTACCATGCAGAAAATTTCTACCTATATCCAATAGGTTTCATTAGCCACTCCCTTAGTGGTTCGGTTAAGATATTTATTCCGTACCAAGAAAACTTAACACCAAAACCGATCGTATGACCTCCTTCCTCGACGCAGACACGCTCACTTCCCATAACCCAGGTTTGAATATGCAGACAGGCGTCCAATACGTATTTCACTGATCAGCGCCAGGGCAATACGAGAAAACCTTAACTTTTTGCAGACTAAGAGCGAAAAGTTAATTACATTTTAGTAATCATACACTGATAAATAAAGGGTGGGTTATTTCTCAGAGCGCTTGGGAGTTTTGCCGATTGTTTGAAAACTCATTAAGACCGAAGAAAAATTAACAATACAATGAAAGACTGAAGGTGCAACATCTTATTGTGTTTTAATGACATCTGGTGTTAAAAAAAGATAGTTCTTTGTGCTTGTCTAGATCACCAAGTTAATTGCTGACACGGCTTTATCCGTTGAGAGGGCAAACTTGCGTAAAATTACTCGGACGACAAGCTTTGCTTTCTCGTAAACAAGTCCGCCATATTTTTTGACATTTTTTCGCCCTCCTTTTATTCCTTGACGACAAAAATACCAACACAGTAGGTGGCAATGATTAAACTTGAAAAAATGAATCACTGCCCCGTCAAAATACCTGATTAACTGATAAAAGATAAACTTCCGAGAAGACCATCTGAAAGAAATTCTTGGTCGTTAAAGAATTAAGTTTAGTGTTAGTATGTTGGAATCATTTCAAAGGCAGCTTCACGCAATTTTGTTGCCGCGCACCAATTTACCGAATAGCTCAGTGAGGGGGAGGGGTTAGTGAGGTCAACTTTCCCCATAATGAAACTTACTCACATTCTAACTTGCAAAAATACTGCTGTGTAAATACATCGAATGGCTATAACGTCGCTTTACTTTTAAAGAAAATGTACCATTTAGAGCTCTTCTTCGAAATTTCCGCCCTGCACGAGAAGATCTATTCCATTCTCTCTGCTCTCCTCCCCGCTTCAAAACCGATAGCGACGTCAATGACCCTCGCGTGCCCTTGTCTCAGCGCTAGGCACAGCATGATGTCAGCTTGTTTGCCGTGGGAAACGATAAAGTTAAACTTCCTTTATAGGCTCAAGGCCAATAAACAACATTAATGTTGCAAAAATACATTCTATTTCGAATTAGTTAATTCAAAATCGACCCCTGAGCGTGTTAATTAATTCCATCTCTTTTCAGGTAATTTTTTTTCAGTTGGCACTGCACCGAGCCACGCAAACTGCCCTGCTAGGGCTTGCTAGCCAAACACGATTTCACGTCAAAGAACACTCATGCAAATATCATAACAACAAATCATATCAAGCGGCTTGTCAAACCAAACATAATACAGCAGATGATTAGCAAACCCTCTAGCAAAATTGTGTAAAGGAAACTCTCAATAACATTCAAGATACGTTGACACTGAAGGCTGCGTGGAAAAATTTCAAGGATCCAAGCATACTTTTGACCCAAGTGCCCTTTATTTTTGAACTTCGTACAACTACGTGTCGCTCCTGACAAACCGTGGTTTCGGTTCGTGCCTTCGAAGTCAAGTGCCATCTCTCCATAAGCAGCTCCGCGCATGCGCCTTACCGTTACAGCAAATACAGAACTTTTGCGATGAAATGAAAGCGAGAAGTAGCCCACCACGTTATGAAGACCTTATTGTTTACTTTTCCAATGAATCCCTAAACGCGGTCTTTTTTCCCACTATTCTACATTGATGGAAGTGTTAGAGGGATGCGCGATAGCGTAGCTTCGAAAAATCGGCGGACTTTGAAAACAGACAGAAAAGCAAGCAGGGTTCTCAGGCTCTCAGATGGCGGATGGTTGGGCAGAATACCTGCATGAATGTTAAACGTAAAGGATTTAACCACGTCCTTGTGACGGAGACATTCTCAACAATCTGCAAGCTTGGGAAAAACTAATGGCGTCCGTTCATTTTTGAAAGAACTAAGAAAAATCAAGATGGGAATACACTGTGCTTGACCACAGGGGGCCCTCACATCCGTTTAGATTATGGACAAAAGATTAACCTACCTTTATCGCGCGTGTTTGGCGCGTGTTTTTTGTTTTGTGGCGGCCATTTTGAATTTTTAATACGCGGTCTGCTAGTGCAAAGTCTGGAACCGAAAGTCTGGGATGGGGCGCGAAGTCTGGGACGCGCGGGACAATTCGCAAATTCTCGGAGGATCCGATCGCTTACCGCGGATAATAAAGTGCCCTTGTCATTTTCTTAGAGCTCCAAGATTTCCGTATTTTCGGTTCCAGACCTCGCACTAGCAGACCGCGCACGTAGTAAAAATTCAAAATGGCCGCTACAAAACACAAAACACGCAAGATAAAGGTAGGTTAATCTTTTATTCATATTCTAAACGGATGTGAGGGCTCCCTGTGGCTTGACTACAGTACTCACGAGGCAGCGAGAACTCGCGCGCGACCCTCGCCTCGCGTGCTCCTACAACCGTTCTCCTAGCTTTTCAAGCAAGATATATAACAAAGACAATTTTGGTCTTTTATAATCACTTTATTATATTTTTTCATTTCTTCGATTTTTGAAAGGAATTCCATCATTATTTGATGTTTAAACTAACATATCTGAGGACGTTCCGTCGCTGTGCTGAAATTGTAATCTTTGAAAAATGCTCCGCTAAGTACTGGGTATGAAACACTTGCACCATTCTCTGACCAATCAGAGAGAGACAATTCTCTTACATCATTTTATAAATTTATCTATTCTTCGTTACCATAGTAACGTATTCATTGCAATAAAAATATATTATTTTTCTTTTAAAAACGCGATGTCCAATAAACTCTTCAAAATGCCTCAAAACGAAAATAAAGTACGATTACTGCATGTTCTGAAAAAGGGGGGGGGGGGGGAGGGGCTGCTAACCCAATGAATTTAAAAAACATTTCCCTATAAACTAATTTTATAAACGATCCTCAATGAGAATGTCTGATTTTGATAAAGAAAACAAAAGTGATGATCTACTAAAGACTTCAGAGGCACAAACACGGACGGGATACAACCCTTAATACATGTACGTAAGCTACTTGTGAAGTACACCACACCCAGGAGGAGTGGATTAATTTAAGTCCCCTTTGCGTTGGATTTTGTTAAATAGTAAGGACCATGCCTTTCAGCGTTACTGTTTAACTTTTTTCTAGTTTTTGGCGCTAAAAATGCCAAAGAAAATAGAGCGAATAAAGTAAACAAAAATACCTAGTGGCTCAGTGTCGTTCCCTTTTCCCTGGGTTTGAAAAATAAAAGGGAATCTCTTAGTCCGTCTTAAGTTTGCCTCTTTGTCCTCCAAAATTAATCGCGACTTCATCTTTGGTTAAGATTTCTGTATTGGTTACTTCGGCTGATGACTTTCCATTTTAAATCATTCTTGGGTGGGTGAACGGCCATGTACAAGACAGACGCAAAATAAACGTAACTCATCAACATCTGGAACAGAAAATAAAATCACAGAAAAATCACTGTCACGTCAAATGAATCATGCATAGCCGCCGCATTTGCAGTGGTTTTCGCGCCAGTATCGAAAATAATTCCGCGTGGTTTTGCATCACTCTGTTAAAGCGATTTCCAATCAGCAAAACCAAAGTATTGGTTATCACTCTAGCCAATCACAAAGGACACTGACAATACAGTGAACCAATCAAAAACTCGAAGAAATTACATGTAGCTGACGCAAAGCGCGGTAAAACGCGTGCAAAATAGTCACGATTGGGTTTGGTTTTGCTCTTGATTGGACGAAAAAGTGACGTGAGTTTTTTAAGCCACTCGTGTAGCGTAGTTGATGCAAAACCAATTACTTTTCGACACTCTAATGAAAACCGCGCTAATAAACGATTGCAAAACAAAGCAAGCTCACGTCACTTTTTCATCCAATCAGAAGTACACCCAAAACCAATCTTGACTCGCTCGCAAAAGTTTTCCCGCGCTCCGCATCCGCTACATGCATTTACTTCCAGTTTTGATTGGTTCTGCTCTATCTGGAAAGAAATAGTACCGCTCACAGCTGTAGACAGGTCAAGATAGAGTGCTTTTCACTGTGTTGAAATGTAATTGGTTTTACATTATTACGCTAAACGATTGCCTTAAAAAACTCGCGCCACTTTGCAATCCAATCAGAAGTAAAACAAGAGCCAATCGTGACTCACTTGTACTCGTTTTCACGCGATTCGCGTCTGATACGTAATTGTTCACTGGATTGTCTGGTGTCCTTTGTGATTGGATAGAGTGAGAAGGTGGGTGCAAAACTGACGAGAAACTCTTTTGATGATTTTGAATGTCTAACAAAATATTTGGGCGTCCTAATTTTAACTTGACCCACGTAATTTTAGAGTAAGACCTGCTATGTATACCCTTTGGACATCTTATTCGTCTTTCATAAATTAATACTGCAGCTAATCCCAACCAAGTACGGATCCAGGATTTTTGTTAGGAGGTGTACCACTAAGGAATGACGTAACTGACTGGTGAGGTAAACAAATTTTAAAAGCAAATACGAAGAAGAAGGCTTCATCTCGGGGGGGCGGGGGGTGTGCACCCCCTGCACCCTCCCCCTAGATCCGCCCCTGCTAACTGAGAGATAACCAACTGGCAGTTTCCCTCAGATCTCAAGATTAGCTTGTGATTTATTAGAACAATCTGATCAATCAGTTACGGTACTACATACTCAAGAAAACCAGTTACAAAGTTCATTTATTAAACACCTGTGTCGAAGCAATAAGCTGCGCTACCCACATATCTGGAACAATGGAGGAACTGCCTGTAAAAACATTTCAAACAAAATTATAATCAACTTAAGTTGAGTGGAGCACAATTAAAAAGGTTCCCCTTGCTCTTACAGTTTTCTTGAGTTATCCCAAAGTGTCACAAGTGTTTCTCTGAAGCGCAATAAACACAAAGAAAATGTTCTGATTTGCCCATTTAATAATTCATTCAATAACTAATCCCGAGAGGATTCAGAAACATTTAAATACGCCCTTTGGTGTGTAAGATTAGATAATTGTGTAACCAACACGAAACAGGAGAAGAGCAGACCACAATTTTTGACTTCTGTTAACATAAAGTGCAAACATTAAACTCTTCCATTTCCTGTGTCAATGCCTGGTCTTCCAATTCTTAACCTTCAACCATGATTTCAAATCATGTTCTCTATTTCTAATATTCAGAAAATAACAAAGGAACAAGAAAGGAAATGTGTGATCACTAGTTTATTTCAATCATCAAAATTCAAATTCTGTTTGCTTGTACTAGCTTGGGCTATGTCTATAGATTTATACAAGCCATGTGTCAGTACAGCTTTTAACACATGTTATCTTGCACAGCATTTTCTTAATCCTTATGATGCTAAATAATATGCAGCAAGTATAACTGATGTTTGCCCAAGGAGTCCAAGGAGATAAGAGGCAGAGAAGGAAAGATCAAAGCCAGGGAGGGAGACCAGCATCAGTCTTCATCTGCAGTTGCTGTGGGAAGGACTGGCATTCCTGCTTTGGTTTGTCTAGCCACACCTGGCGTTGCACCAGAACTACTGTCCAGTCTCCATAGTCTCTAAGACTGACAGATGCCATGTATGTAACTGATAAAGATGAGTTTCAAACCGTATAATTTATCCACTCTGCTTGAATTTGTCAATTGCAGTGATTTTTTTTTTGTCTCTCTCAAATATTTTTGTTTAAAGTTGCAGGGCAAAAAAATTAATGCATGTTACCCATTCCTTCAACTTTCAATAACCAGACCCGTTTCTATTCTTCACTATATGGTACCAAATAAACACAACATCCCTTGAATGCACTCACCACACAAAGTTCCAGTTGAAATGGAGAAAACGGTCATCTTGAAAAATGTTAATGGTGTACTCCATGGATTTTTGGCTCCTGAAATGTGCTGAAATGCAGTAGGCTGACAAAATAAAAACAAGAAGTTTTTTTGAAAAAAAATAGCAATTGATGGTTTTGAGTAAAAGGTGAAACTCGTGGCAAAAATTCAAAACAGATGACAGCTGACTTGCTTACAATAATAACTAGCTTATTAAATTATTTATAATAATATTAATATTATTTGTTTGCCAGTAAATGCATTACCCTCACCTCGGGTTGTCACCTTGTCGCAGTGGCAAGGCTTGTGCGTTTCAGTGACCCTAAGACCTATGCTGGCTGGGACTTTTTGTCCCTGGTAGGTTCCACCTTGCCAGATTGGTTAAGGGTAGAAACCCAACAAAGAACAGCCCCTGGTTCTGCAGGCTGGGAGTTGAGTGATGGGCCAATCACCCATCCCCGTAAAACAGCATTAGACTACCGAAACCTCAAGCACACTAAATCAGTCATCTCTTGGGACTGCTGTGGGACCTTGCTCAGGCGAGCAAAGTATGATGCACCTGGGTAAAAGCCAGGGGCTGACCAAACCTTTAGTGATCACAAGAACTCAACTCAAAATGGGAAACTGGAATGTGGGACACAGAAGGGTGCTGAAGGCGGGTTAGACATAGGACAACATGGAGGAGAACAGCAGAGAAGAAGAGAGAAAGAGCTGGATGGAGGAGCTGGAGTGAGGTGTCCACTGCAGCGGCAGACAGAGCTGGTTGGCGACAGAGTGTTGAGGCCTTATGCACCACTTGGCTTGAAGTAGTTAGGTGAAGGTGGTGAAATGCATTACAGGTACATACATCCTTTGCTTAATCAGCTATAAAAGTCCTGAACAATAATTATCTTTTTAATCAAATGCTACATCTATTTTCGGGTCAGAACTTGTTCTTCCTGCAAGAGAAATGCCAAATGTGCAATTCACTTACCTGAAATTTGTAGACCAGTGTGTAGAGCCCTGCATAGAGAAGTGTTGTTGAAAGAAAGGACTGGGCAAGAAAAGACTTTGTCACTGTTTGATGCATTATTTGCTTGGTCAGTTTGACTGTAAGAAAGCATAAATATTGTATAATTTAGAAAACCAGATTAACCAGTACAGATAAGTGCCAAGTTGCAAGTTGCTGACATGTTTGCTGACATGCTTAATTTGTATAACACTTTTGCTTTAGAAACCCAACTTCCTCTTTAAATTTCTCTGAGGTGGTCATGGAAATTTCCTGTGACTGCACAGTCTAATCTGCCTGGATGTTTAAAGTTTGTATTGGTGTAAACCAGCTACCTCAGTTGACTTGATTGAGGATCATTTGTCCAAAAGGTCACAGCAACATGCAGTTAACTAAACAAATACAATAAGAACTTTGTTGTAATATCTGCTGGGTTATTTTGTCACATGTTTCCAAGAAATTAAGCAACCCATTTAGAAAACATGGGTTTCATGGATATACCTGGAGGACTGTAGAATAATTCCCTAAGTAAGAAGTTTAACTTACTTGTTGTAAAGATCACCAAAATGAGATTTGCTGCCTGGAAAACCACAATCACAATAATGCTCTGAAAAAAAAAAAAAACGATATTAAAGTGATTTGTAATTTAAATTAATAACATAGCACGCCATTGAGTTTAGTCCAAGTTCCTTTTGTTTAAGTTTCGGCAATGTGAAGATTATTCTGAACAATCCAAACTCTACTTCGAGCCTTTGACTTTTGCCAAGCTAAGATGTTTACTAAAACATGACTATTTTGACTTTGTTTGTCTACATTTTCATTGAGTATTTTTGACTTTGTCTGACTACATTTTCATTATAATTAATTCGAAGAAGAGAATTTTTCATTGACAGTTTTAGAAACCAGGTTAAGCATTTTCGGTCAACCATTGCTCAACTGATTGTGGTGTGTTAGGATCCTAATGACCTTTGTTTCTTTTCACCGTGCATTATGAGAACTTTGTAGACAATCACAAAAAAAACATGCTTTAGCTCCAAGTTGTTGTCACCATGTTATAAAAGAATTGGTTCATGCTATTAGCTGTGCATATATCGAGTTTGGATGCACTTGGGAAGTTTGGAGAGCACTCAAGAAGCTAGAGTTGCTCTTGGCTGTCACTTCGAGCAACTCTTACTCTTCTTTCATGCTCTCCAAACTTCCCGTGTGCATCCATGACTCCATATACACACACTAAGCATGAACCAATTCTTAATTAAATTGCTGTGTAGGAAGCTTTTCAGGATATGTCCTGCCAATTCCAGAACATGTACAGTAGCTGACAGAAAAAACAGTATTAAATTACTAATAATTTTTGTTCCAATATATTTAGCTTTGAAGTGTCACTTCAATTAAAATTTTGGAGGAAGATTACAGATTACAACTACTAAATTGAAAATATTTATTATATTATGATGTTCCAATTGTCAGAGGTTGTGTTAACTCGGCTGATGTTCCGAAAGCAGAGGTCAAGTTGATAATATACCACACAATCATGTACAGTACCTAACAGATTGAGAAGCAATCTTGCAACCTGTTATTAATGCTACTGAGAGTGTTTTCAAAAGCCAAAGATATAAACTATTACCACTAAATATATGGTTCTTTCCTCTGTTTTGTCTTCACCCTTGGACTGGTTTGCAAAAGCCTCAGCAATACTCACAGCAGCGATGTTTAGAATCTGCAGATTAAATCACGTGTGTAATGTTAAATGCATTTCTTGAGGAAGCCGATCTTGCCAGAGTAATGCTCATAATTTCTTTCAATTATATATCTTTATTTAACTTATCACATGGTATAGAGATGGTAACAATGAACATGTTTTTATTAGCAGCCTGTGCTTCATTTTAATAGGCCTGTAAGGGACATCAAATAATTATATACAAAACAACAAGTAAACGTGTACAGCAAACTTCATACCTGCCAGAAAACTGTTAGCAGCAAAAGATTGTTCGTAACACATTTTGGTATTCTGTGATTCCTGTAAATAAAATCTGTTATCACTGATTTGTATCAGCTTGCTGTTACCAGAGGAGATAAATAAAACACTGCTACAGTGCATTTCACAAAGTAAATTTCACAATGTCTTCAGAATTCCAGTCCAAGAAACCCGCACCTCTCCCTCAGAATTCCAAGATGCCGCCCATGGTATGGTATGGATTTTTCTGGAATCACCCAATGTTGAAGTTGTTGTTTCTTGAAGGAGTTAGTAGGTTTTGTTTGCCTTGGGAGTTGGTGAGTTTTGACCCATGACATGTGACAAATTCTCCTCCAGTCAGAAAAAGGATTTGAGTTGGGGGGTATAGCAATAAGATTTTTTACAATAACTGTCTATAACCAAGCTCCATCCCCCGGCCTCCATCCGATCCCCTTTCCGCAGTACACACCCCACCCTCCTGCACCCCTCTACCCCTTCGTGTACAGCTGAATTCGTTGCTTACAATTTGTTGATCCAACAAATTTAATGCTGAACAGTCAAAGAAATGAAAACATTAAAATTGTAACATCTCAAACTCACCGTCGTCGCCTGGTTAAATTTTCTAACTCCACAGAGTTCATTCCGACTTGTTTGATCAAATCACTTGTTGTCTCTAGAGCTGTTAGAAGCTCGTCAAGTTGTTCGTGACTTATGGTGACCACAGAATCGTTTACAGGCCCGTTTCTTCCCCTTTTTGAGGGATTGTTATTTTCTCTTTCCGAGCTAGTTCCGCTGAAAGCGTCTGGTTGCAAGCCAAGTTGATCGGCAAGAGCTGTAAGTTGCGAGTCCGTGCTGTCTTTTCGCAGCCTTTCATGATCTTGGTCACCAACGGAGTACATGTTCTCTCGATCTGTTAGGAGAGGAGTTCTTGCATCTACAGACATCTCAGAAGAATTTCCCACGTTCAAATTTACGCATAAAGCGAGCAAAAATGTTCTAAAGCCAGCATAATTTTCACAATTTCGATAATATTATTGCGTTGAGATTTCTTTCCGGCGAAGACTGGTGACAAATTGCGAAGCTCCCATCATGCACTTGGATTCGCTTTAACTTTTAAACATGGCGGCTGTGGTCGGAAGGTTAATATCTTGGAATTTCCAGCCTTCCCTCAGCTGATGCAATATGCTGATGTGTTCAAAATACCAGAATTGTTTTCTAGACTAACCAAATGCTCATGATGTTGAGAGCTGTAGGCGCTTTCAGGTCAGTGAATTAGAAAAATTCATCAAAGTTTGTGACTCACTCAAGTTCAATTTATGATTGTGATCTTTAGACCGTGATTTTAGCGGGGTTGGTCTACAGATGTTTATTATTGTTTGATCCAGGAGACGTACCAAATAGTAGGCTTTATCAATATGATAAACTTTTTTGCTCCATTGATAACGAAAACCAGTGAATGGGAAATAAAAGTTATAAAATGAGACACAATGGTATGAAAACAAGCTGATACATGTCACTTTATTTGCTTGGGCTTATATTACCAATATTGGGTTTGGTATTTTAGTAGAACTTTAATTCCTCTTTTGTGAATTCGCTGATAGAACGACAAATATGTATCACATCACTATAAAATAACAGTTTATTTGTAGATGATTTTAATACAATAATCATGTACTCTGAGGACAAATATTTCCTGTGTTGTATGTTTACAACAAATAAACAATGATTCCTTCAAAGATGTGACAGCTTGTTGGGCTATTAATCTCAAATGTAAATTTTCTGCTATAATTTGTACATAACAATTTGGAGTGCAAATCAAAACCAACAATTGTACAAATACGGTAAATCCTTGAATTAGCGCCCCCCCCCCCTCCTATCAGCCAAAATTTAAAATAAGCACCCCCTCCCCTCCCCCCATTTTGTGGACGAGTAATGAGACAACAAAGGATGTGTAGTTTTCATCGTGTAGTATCAGATTTGTACATTGTTTTAGTTTGTGAACATGTTAAGGTTGGAAAAAATAGATATATATTCTAGCGGTGCTGCAATTTAAAGTTTAGGATCAGCTTTTCATGTTGATAAACACTGATAACGTATGAAAAAAAATTAATGATCATGTCCAGCCACGATTTGGGAAAAATCAAGTAAGCGCCCCCCTCAATTAAGCACCCCCCTCAAATAAGCGCCCCATGTCTTCTCCTAAATTTGAAATAAGCACCCTGGGCGCTAATTCAAGGATTTACGGTGTACAATTTTATATTATATATCCTATTTACTTTGCCCACCTACATGTATGATTAAAATGTTAGACTTTTGTTCTAGAAAATGATCACATAAGATAAAGCACATCTGAGCTGAACATTCTTCTTGTCTGATCTAGATTTTTGTTTAACTTCCAGCCAACACTGTGAACAGTGTCTAAAAAGAAATGCTGCAGAAAAGGCCGGAAGATTTCTTTCCAGATCTAGACATGTCACACCTCAATTACCAGGATACAACATCAATCATCAGAAATGTTACATTCACACTTTACTTATTCTACGACAGAGAAATATTAGAACATTTATCAGGACTCCGCATGGAATGTTCCCTCACGTCACCAGGGTTCTTGTTAACAGGAGTATCAAGGGTGAACGAATGTTCACCACCCAAATTATTAGAGCTGTAATGCGAGTGGCTAGAGTTAGGTATATTCTTCTTGGTACTGCTGGTGCAGGAGGTATCGCAGCTAAAATGGTGAGTTAAGAGCAAGTTGACTTGTATCCTCTTATCCTGGCAAGGAATGGGGCAAGGAATTGAGAAAGTAGACCTTCAGCTGGTTTGTCCCTGCATAATGCGATATATGTGTGTATGACTATGGATGAAAAGATCCGAGCATGGCTGCAATTATTGTTGTGTCATGTTCGTAGACAAGGCACTTCACTCTTAAGGAACCCTTTCTCTAAGTCTAGGCAAGCTAACCCCCTAACAATTCCCCTCTAACCCCTCTCCCCACCTCCCCCCCTCACCCCTCATCCCTCCCTCTTCCCACATCTCACCCCTCACCCCTCACCCCTCACCCCTCACCCCTCACCCCTCACCCCTCACCCCTCACCCCTCACCCCTCACCCCTCACCCCTCACCCTCTCACCCCTCACCTCTCACCCCTTACCCCTCACCCCCTCACCCTTCATCCCCATTTTATAGCTCTTGTCCAGTCAAAAACATATTTCTTCATGTTTTTATCCTGGTGGTTGTGGTAAAGTAGTAAATGTCATTATACCCTGATAATCATTGTACATGTATATGCACACCTGTACACGTACATGTACATTAAACTTATACTGAGCATGATCACTGTGAGGTTTTGTTATTTCTTGTACTTTCCTCTCAGACTTATGATTCATGGAAGGACAAGTGGTTGAGATTTCAAGAATCTTTACCTGAATTTGGCTGGTTGAGGGAACTCAAAGACAGCTTGCCTGATTTGTCCAACACATTTGCAGGAGGTACCGTAAATATCTGTCAATTTATCTTCACGCTGTTAGCATAACCCAGTAGCTGACTCTTTGGAAATCCATGATCTAATTGGCTATATATAAACAGGCAATTGCTATGATGGGACAATAGAAGGCTTTCAGAGCAAATGCATGGTTTTTTGTGCATATAAAAGTCCAAAACAATTTGAAAGTACTGGTGAAATAAAACTGATGATGAAATTTTACCTGCATTGGCACAATTTCTCTGAACTTTTAAATTAATTTCCTTGAGTTCCTATGGGTAATTGTTTTTGGTGTTATTTCAGGTAGATATTTATATCTTGAACTCTTAGAAAGTGCAAAAAGGACTGTAATATACTCAACATTACTCTGGTTACTCTGGTACGGGAGTTTTGTCCACTTAAAACAGAAATTGCTCAATTTCTTATTGGATTTCATCTCAAGGATTTTACATATAATTACATAAATATGCTCTTTTATTTTATTTTATTTTATTTTATTCTATTCTATTCTATTCTATTTTTATTTTTTATTTTGATTTATTTTGCTAAACTTTAGGCTCAGAAGCCACTCACAGCCTTGTTGACAGTTTCAAAGATTTTGTGGATGAGTTTTGGTCTTCAGGTATTGTAGCTGTGATGTGATCTACAATACCTTGCATCTGAAACTTCACAGACTGTTGTTGTGTGGCTTCAAACAATTTGCTATATATGGGATCATTTCCGTAATAGGATTTATCAACCTGAGAGTAAATTTGCCATAAAACCGTGGATTACAACTGACTTTGAATTTCCACAAAATTTTGTTCCTTTCGAAGCTGCATTTAATAATTTGTTTTCAAGTAATTACAAGACCTGTAGTAACTGGTCTAGAGAACTTACACCTGTAAAGATGACTTCAAACAACTTATCACTTTTTTCCATTGCCCAGTTGGTCAGAAACTAGTTTGGGCATGTAATTGTCACATCCTCCTCGTGGTAACAACCTTTGTGCTCTTTTGCGTCAGAAGTCAGCCCTCCTGTAGTGTCTGCTGCTATCAGACAGGAAAGTGGTGAGAAGGCATCAGTCCCTAAGAAAACAGCCATGGAAAAGGTGACTGTTTACCTTTGTCACTTATTCAGTTTATTCATCCCTTATACCTGGGCCAGTCTCATAATTAGAGTACGTGTATTAGAATGTGGATTGAGAGCGAGGAAACCTGTGATGCTTCAATTGATGATATGTATTGTCTTTAGATGCAAGAGAGGCTGGAGAAGTCTCAAGAAGAACTGCTTGAGATGCAAGTAAGATTCATTTGCTTTTACATGGACCACATGTAAATCTGCTGCCATCATGTGTTTATAAGGGACCTTTTTATTAATTTACCAATGTCACACTTTTCTGATTTTTTCATTCACTGGGGCTTTTCCCCTGGCATACGTTTCTTTGTAAAAATTGGCAACTTTGAGGTTCCATATTTTCACAAACTTGCTACGGATTGTTATTAAACTTTGTATGTTTTCTAAATGCGTGAATGCATGTTTTCTAAATGCATGATAAATTGAACTTAACAGGTAGTTTTTTGTTAAAATGAAAAATCCCCAAAACAGTTATTGTTTGTATTGCATGGCATCTGTAAAAAGGTCCATTATAAGTTGTTCCTTCTCATCAACTGCTTGGCTGAATTATACTTTTATAAATACTCTTACTATCAGTTTCACCTGTACTTTTTTGGTCTTCTTGCAGCAACGATACCAACGAGAAATAGACAAGCTTGAACGTGACAACCGAGAGTTGAGAAAGCAAGTCATTATTCTTAAGGGTGACAGCATGCCGACCCCAAGAAAGATTAAGGTGACTGGAAATGTTTACTTCAAAATCACAGCTAACCTACAAAAATGCACAAATCACTCTATTTTGTGAGTCACAGATTATCCTGCAAAGTACTTACACGTAATTATAAGTTTCATTATTGTTCTTGTACGTGTGTAGCTAAATAAATGCAAAACATTCTTGACTAATGAGTTGTGATGTGACTTTTTATGTTGATCATTCTTTCTCAGAAATCTTTGATTGACATGTATTCTGATGTTCTGGATCTCCTGTCAGAATACGATGTGAGCTACAACACAACTGATCATCTACCACGGGTATGTTGCTCCTTATAATTACATTGTTTCCAACTTGCTAATGACTCCACTGAATCTCTTTTTTCTGTTGTTCTTTTATTTACACACTCCTGTTGACCAGAAGTTGCAACCTTACAGGTTGGGTATCGGCAGTACATTGATACCTCTGCACAATATGTGCCCGTCTTAAAGCTAAGCCTATAGAAAACAGTGAACACTGCAACAGGATTTCTTGTAAAATGATATGCCTGGTCATGGATAGAAGGCACAAATATCTGGCTTCAAGCTCTAAACTGATTTTACAGTCTTGTTCTGATCAATTTACATACAGCTGTAGAGACCTGTTAGTCACTGTTCACTGGCTTATGTAGTCTTCCTGTTTTTTAGTATGTTCCCTCTCATTGTAGTATTTGCCTGATTTGTAGGTTGTAGTAGTTGGTGATCAAAGTGCTGGCAAAACAAGTGTGCTGGAGATGATTGCACAAGCCAGAATTTTTCCCAGGTTAGTGGGCCCAATTACCTGTTAATGCCAAGGAATTAACTTCCTCCGCTCTTTTTCCTTCAAACCACCTATAAACTATCTGTCTCAATGTTAAGGCTTTGCAGTCCACTGTACCCCAGCAACGACGACACTTGTAGCCTTCCCACTTGGCTATCAGAGATAAACAGTCAAAAACAATTGCCACACAAATGTTGGAAAACAGGACTCCTACGATTTGCACCTGGTTGGGGGGGGGGGGGGTGGAATCCCATATATAGAGGACAGGGGTGATCATTGTACCTTTTAGGGTGTTGAGCCTCAAAAGGTCCCCAGCAGGAGCTATTGCAGCACCTTTTTAAATAGGGTATCAGGCCAAAAGAAATATAACAGGAGATAATGTGTTGTTTTAGACTGTTCAAGCAGTACCTCTTAGGGGTGAAAAACATTTCAAGCCATGCCTACAAAACAGGATCATGGTACCTCTGAGGGGTTCTTTTCAAAATTTCCGATGAGCACTCCTGTCCTTTTTAAATGGGAGTTCCTCCCAGGGATTTGCACTGCTCCTTAAAATTTTAAACCTAGATGTTTCAAGACTTCTTCACACTGCATGACGTTTCAATTTTGAATTGTGTTTCAGAGGTTCTGGACAGATGATGACAAGGGCCCCAGTCATGGTGAGAAGTGCTAGTTAGATGACTGCTACTTAATAATGAAAACATTATGTATTGAGAATACACAGGTCCACTCTAATTAATGTTTCTATTGTGATCAAGGAACTACTGGTAGACACTCAGATATTTCTGATAGAACACCTGTCTGCCGTCCAATTCTTATTGAATTATTTTTATTTTATTTTTGTCAGGTGACGTTGAGTGAAGGGCCAAACCACATGGCACAGTTCAAGGGAAGTAATCATCAGTACGACCTTACACAAGAAGATGAGGTTTGTATTAATATGTACACTGTAGCTTGAAATAGAAAGCTTTCACTCACAAGACTGTTCAATTCTTCTCTGAGCAGCATGGTGTGGAAAAGGAATTTTCATTCGTAGGATGTTCTTTTTCCAAATTGATGTTGAGTTGCATTCTGTGTCATGACATTAATAAGAGAGTTCTCAAACATTTTCCAAGAAATGGAAATGTTCAGGTTTGGGCCACTTAAGTCACTTGATTTTAATAAACGTCAGTAATATTTTTCATTTCTCTGCACTCATGCTATGTACATGTAGATGGCAAGAGATTGTTAATTTTAATGAATGAGGGTATTTTTTTGTTGAATTTACAGCTTAAAGGTCTGAGACAAGAGATTGAAATTCGTATGAAGAACAGTGTGAAACATGGACAAACAGTTAGCCCTGAGGTAATAAGTGTTCACGTACTTGTATGTCTACTACATTGTTTGCTGATGTATCATGTGGATGTATGTAGCAACGACTTAAGGACATGTCCAGGCAGGGGTTTAACTGTCACCTCCATTGGAAAGAACACAACACAAGATGAACAACCAGAGATACATCCTGTGAACACTGCGTTCCAAGCCTGATAATCTGACCATTAGGTCACCATATTTGAGTCTCACAAATACAGTCAAACCTCCTTTAAAGGGAAGCCTGAAGGACAAGGAAGGTGTCCAGACAGTGCAGTCAGCGGAGTGGCTGATTACGGGAGATTAAAAATGTCGAATTTTTAGCTGGACTAGGACTATGAACTGTCTAACTGGAAGTGTTCATCGGCAGAAGTTTGATTGTACAATGTATCATATGACTAGTACCATTTGCAGCTATCCTTGTTGTATTAAATTGCTCTTGACAACCTTTTTTCTTTTTAATGGCTTTAATGTATTTTATTTGCTGTTTCATTCTCAGGTGATATCTCTAAGTGTCAAAGGCCCAGGACTTCATCGAATGGTATTGGTCGACCTTCCAGGAATTATTGGGGTATGTTGGACATTCTGTGGTTAATTACTAGGTATTCCTTAGCTGATGATTTTCTTTATTCTCATCACCTCTCCACTTAATAATGTATTGAATTGGTAATGAGAAAGTACAGGTTGATCACTGTTGGAAATTTAGGAGTTATTTGAACAAATCTTGTTTCATTTTACAGACGATTACAACTGGAATGGCAGAAAACACCAAAGATGACATTGTTGAAATGAGCAGGTGACTACTGAGTGTTCTCAACAAAAATATAATAATTAAGACACAAAATGAAGTTTGAAAAACATTAATATTTTACTGTTGCTGTGCAATACTGCCCACCACGTAAGCAAACTGCAAAACTAGTTTGTACATGTAGTTTCTGTCCTGAAGCGTAACTCCATTTGGACTTTGGGCCAAGATACTACCAGGAAGTAAAAATAGTATCTGTTTAGTCAAGAGTGAAGACCAAATGTAGTTTGAAATTTCTTTTAGGAAATACATGCAGAATCCAAATGCGATCATCTTATGTATTCAAGGTGAGAGTGAAATTAAGTTTAATGTCTAATTTGTCTTTGTGTTTTAGTTTTTTAAATAATCGAGGTCAACACCTACATGTAGTTAAGCACTCATTCATTTGTTTATTTACCTTATTTTCTGTCCATTGTCCCATTTTCTGCTTTTAAAAAACTAAATGTAATGCTTTGAATAAGTGACAAGCATGACTATTTAAATTGTTGCACAGATGGCTCCATTGATGCTGAGAGAAGCAATGTCACTGATTTAGTGAGCAGTATGGACCCAGCAGGTTTGTATGACTCAAAACTAATTTGACTCAGAGAATCTTGTGTTAAAACATTTTATAGTCAAGCGATCTTGTGGAATTGATTAGTATTTTGAGTGCCAAGCACAAACAAGCGGACTTAGGTAGTTACGCAAAAATGAACTGAGGAACATTTCTCCTCGTCAGCCACCTCTCCTGTCTTTCACAGAGAATGTAGCATTGTGTTGCAAACAGGACCAGACCTGGACTAGATTAGTGGTGTTACATGTTTCTTATTTTGTGCATTTCTTGCATTAGTTATACTGTTTGTAAGTGAATGTACGAAAGATCATGTATTTGAACTGTGGAAAAAGATGTGAAGACATCAATGACCATTGGAGTTATATACTCAACTTTTACACCGTAAGTTTTAGCAATTAGAAGCTGCTGTGAAATTAAAGCCTGAAAAAAATTCAGGCTTGAACGGGATTCGAACCTATGACCTTTGCGATACCGGTGCGGTGCTCTACCAACTTAGCTATCAAAGCCAACTGGGAACTGATCACACTGTGACTTATGCTATTTATTGGTTTTCAGGAAAGAGGACTATTTTTGTGCTAACTAAAGTTGACTTAGCGGAACAAAATGATGCAAACCCAAGCCGGGTATGATTGCTTTTCAATTCTTCATTTCATCTTGAGAAATCTCTGTATAGTTAGTTTTATTTAACATCACTCCATCATTTTACTGTGTGTAAATATGACATGGTATTTCACCTTCAGATCAAGCAAATACTAGAAGGCAAGCTGTTCCCGATGAAAGCTTTGGGATACTTTGCTGTGGTGACTGGAACAGGCAAGTCAACTTGACAGTTTTATTTTAACAGTCTCCAAGTGGGTGGGTCTGTTAGTGCTATTGTTCTTCACTCTGTTGTTCTGTCGGTCAGGGTGCAACTGAAGTTGAGTATGTAGTTAGATAGAAATTTTCCTTTTCTCTGAAGCGTGCTTTCTTCCATCAGATTATTATTTTTTTACGTTACTTTCAAATGACTAATATTTTACTCTAATGCACTCTGTGTCCTTTACATTATAAGGTAATACCAGTGAAGGTATTGATACCATCCGTGGCTACGAGGAAGAATTTTTCAGAAACTCAAGACTTTTTAAGTAAGTACAATGTAGTACATTTAGATTCCAGGTTTCAGAAAAATCGCCAAAGAATTAAAATTAATTGTGTATCAACCAGTGACAATCCCCACTGCTGAATTGTCGTATAACTTACGACGATTTCTTTGAATGTTTACCTCCAAGGTCTGGAGTTTTCAAAGCCAGTCAGATGACCACACAGAACCTGAGTTTCGCTGTGTCACACTGCTTCTGGAAAATGGTTCGTGAGTCGATTGAGCAGCAGGCAGACTCCTACAAAGGTATGGGAAAATGGATCATAGAATCTATATGCCGAGTTTTAACTGGGAGTATGTATGGAGCGACAAAGGGTTGTGATCTTAAAGGGGACTAATTAATTAATTAATTAATGCTGTTTTATTCGAGTGATTTTCAGATAGCGTTTTTAAGAAATGAAAATCCAGGAAGTACGGGTCGTGAGGGTCGCTCAATTGGTCAGTCACCTGCGCAATAAGATTCAGTAGTAATGATGCAGTTATTAATTTATTTCAGCAAGGCGGTTCAATCTGGAAACGGAATGGAAAAACTTTTTTCCAAAACTGAGAGAGTTGGACAGGGTAGGTTATTACATAGAATGAGTTAAACTCATTTTTTTGTTGCCCTCCATTTAATCATGGTTTGGTGAGACTGAATCGTACAGGGGCACAGTGATGTCATTGGGTTTGAATGCAAACTTTATGTGGTTCATGCTGTCTGCCATGTTAAATACTATAGAAAGCGAAATTGTTTGCGGGACCAAAAGCTTCTTAGTACGGGGAGACGAGGGCGACGGGGGGGGGGGGGCGGGGGGGGAAGGGGGAGGGGACCAGGAAGGCGTACTTGGAACAGCTCATTTACTCGACTTTCTCATTTGCTTTTTGAGAAATCTAGGCAAGATTTTTGAAAGGCGTTGTTAGTTTTGTTGTTAGTTTTCCAAATTTTCTTTTCACCGTGTGTTCTCTTGCAGAATGAGCTCTTTGACAAGGCTCGTAATGAAATCCTGGATGAAGTCCTCACACTGAGCGAGATAACCCCTCAAATGTGGGAAGACATCATTACTAAACACCTGTGGTCAGCGGTAGCCCCGCACTTCATAGAAGCCATCTACCTTCCTGCTGCTCAGGCAGATAATCCCAGCAATTTTAACACTTCTGTGGACATTAAGCTCAAGCAATGGGCGGAAAGAACTCTACCTGATATTTCTGTCAAGGTATGACTAATTTGTTGAATATAAATTTACAGTGTGATTACTCGAACCGGGCCACTTAGAAGAAAACTAACCAATCAAAACCAAGGGCAATGGACTGGTAGCTTCTCGTGACGGCAAGTGACGGTCTGTTTGACATGAGAACATAAACCAGACAGATTGCTATCCTAATTGCTATCCTAACCCTGTGATTGGTTAACTCTTTTCCAAGTGGCCTGGTTCGAGTAGTGGCACTGTAATTTACCGTATTTTCATTCTCCGAGATTAATGTGAAACTTTGATTATTTCACCCAGGTTGGCTGGCAAACACTGTTTGAGGAATTCTCTAAAGCGATGCAAGTAAGTTCTTGCTTTAGTCCTTTGTTTTTCTTTTACGGGATTATTTTCGGTGGTTCACGGTAGCTAACGGGCATTCAGTACAATCTAGCTTATCCATTTATCACTTTATATAAACCCGTTTGCCATCCTTCTGTTATGTTACTGAGCTGTAAATATCCTCAGTTTTAAGGATACCTCAACGATTAGTATAGTTTTACTGACTTTTCCTGCACCTTACCGATGGGCTTTCTACCGTCTTAAACGTATCATCAACGAAACTAGTCAGTGTTGCTTTTGAAAAGTTCCCAAGAATAAGCCAAGTTTACTTCTGTAATGTTGTATGACGATGGAAATTGTTGTTTACGTGTAGGAACAGAAGAACGATAAAGATGGCCACAGCCATTTGTTCGAAGAACTCAAATCCGAGCTGTCTGACGAGTGTAAACGAAGTCACGTTTGGCAGTCAAAAGCCATTGACAGCCTGGTAAGTCATATATCACACACGAAAGACAGTGTTTGACCACATTTCCAAACACCGAGAAGAGAGTGGAAAATACGACGCGCAGCGGAGTATTTTTGACGAACTTTGAGGTGTTTGGAAATGTGGTCAAACACTGTCTTGAGTGTTTGATATCTTCTCAATCGAAACTAAAACTAAGGGGAAAACGGAGAAATAACATCGTAAAAATCTATGCTAATTAAGATCAGATATCCAAACACCGTCACGGTCATGATTTCCTTTGTTTAAACTTGATGAATTTGGGGAGGAAAAAGTATGTTTTGACCCAAAATCAGCCTTGAACATGTTTCTTTTTTACTCATACTGAAATGCCTTGGGTGATTGATTTTGACATCTTTAGATTGGTTTCCCAACCTTCTCAGCCAATCGCACGTGCAAGTTATCGTCACGTGACAACTTTCACGCCTTTACTCCCAGTCTAACTTGATTTTTGCTTTGTCAAGAAATAAGAAAAGGAAACACCGAAAGGTGTCTATTGGAAACTCTTTGGCAGAGTAATATGTTACTGCTCTGTTTTCTACTTCTCAGAGAGTAATTCAACTGACTGCACTTGAAGACTGGTCCGTGAGCGAAAAACAGCAGTGGGACTCAGCTGTGAAATTTATGGAGAGCACCTTACAAGATGAATTAGACAAAGGTATTCAGAGAAAATTCATGCTTCGTTATTGTCTGACCAAGAGTGGTTGGAAACAGTCAGGTGTTTGCTTTGCTTTTGAATTACTGAGCTCTGTTATTGGCTCAAAAAAGATCGTGCAACATATAACCAATCACAGCAAACTTGCTTTTTTCGACCAATCAGTAGCTAAGCTTTTCCTTAATCTTCGATTGTATGCTTTCCCTTTGCTTTGCCGCGCTTTGTCCTGGTTACATGTCTTCCCGCGCTTGGTCCTGGTTACGTGTTTTCCCGCGCTTAGTTTCTTTTTGCGAATTGTGATTTGTTCAATGCTTTATTTCATGTGCTGCCGACAGTCATGGAAAAATGTTTTATCACGAGTTTTTCACTATTTCAGCCTCCAAGAAAATGTACGATTTACTTGGACCCGGGGCGACGGAAAGGTGGTTTTACTGGAGATCCAGAAGTAAAGAGCAGGTAAGTCAATCCCAGATAATCGGGAAAACATTCGTTTCCGCATAAACATTTTTTTAGCTCTTTTAGCAAGACCCTAACATGTTCGGCTTCATTGTTTTCCTGTTCTTAAGCAATGTCGGTCCTATATCAAAGACGAACTTCAGCGATTGCTTCAAGCAAACGAGGTGAGGTGACCTCTGTTAAAGAGAATAAAGAAGTTTGCGTTTCAGGATCAGGGGCCTGTTTCTCGAAAGTCCCGGAAACTTTTCGGGTCCGCAAAGCCATTTTTAGTTAATCTGTATCTCAAAACAGAAAGGTGTATACGCCTGGAACTTCTTGTATGAAGGAAACATCTGTTCATATTAAGAATATGTGAATAAAACAGCTCTCTAATAATAGGGTTTGAGATTCTGCTACGACTTTCCGGGTGCGAAAACTTTTCGGAACCTTCGAGAAACGGGCCCCAGGTTTCGTTTCTCTACCTTCATGAATTTCTAGTTTCATTGAAGTCTATGGGAGAAAATCTGGTATCTGGCCGTTAGAATTAAAAGCTACTGAACAGTCCTGTACCACGTTGTTTTGCGAAATTTCAGATTTTCTGGATGTCTTGGATTGAGTTGTTGGGAGGGGTGATGCGGGGGATGTGGGAAGGGGTGGCGATCCACTCCGCATTGATACCCAACGTTAAATTGCAAAGATGTTTCTAACAATGTTTTTGGGGTTTTTTTGTACACAGCGTCACGGACCGATACTCGCAGACGATGAGCTAACGACTGTTAGAAAAAATCTAGAAACCATCAGCGTGGACGTGTCCAGTGATCTGGTTAGTAGCTTGGTTTAAAATGTGACCCTTTCTTGTCGTAAGATTGAAAAACTAATGCTCTTTAAGGCCTGACGTGCATTGTGTTTAATGACAGTTCTGAGAAGTTAACGTTTCATCGGGGAAACATCTAGTGGATGAGTTTTGTTATTCTCGTTGCGTGTCTCCTCAATAGAGCATATGGATGTTGTAAATAGCGAATAATCTTTCGTCTACCTTTTTTTTAATTCAGGTAAATGAAACTTGGAATCAGTTGTATCGGGAGCATTTTCTGAAGCAATCCTTGGGCAACGTGCAGGAGTGCAGAAATGCTTTTTATAGAAGAGATCTGGTCAAAAACGAGGTAACAGGTGCCCGCTGTTTTGATCCAAGTGATATTTCGTACCCGGTTTTCTTCCCCGTTGCGGTCGTCGAGTAATGAATAAAGTGAATCCAAAGAGTAAATGATATTAAGAAGGAATCCACTAAAAGTTCGAGTATCAGGCGGACAAAAACTTTGTTCCGAAGTTATTAACATTGTATTACAAACTTTGTATTACAATGTAGACTTGTTATGACTAATATGTCATTCGTGTGTGGGGGAGGGGGGTGTTCTTTATTACCATGTGAAACACTGGAAAAGGCCCGTTTTTCATTTCTTTTCAGCTGGGTTGTAATGACGTAGTTCTCTTCTGGCGAATTCAGAAGATGTTGCAGACAACGAGTAACGCCATCAGACAACAAGTCATGAATCATGAAGGTAAAGCCATTTTCATGATCCACACTCGAGTCATTTCATCGCGCACCTGAGAGCGCTCCAAAAGAAGTAAAGTTTAGGCTTAGAAATGGAATAAAATCCAGCCGTGGAGCTTGATAGGTTTGGAAATAGAGTGACTTCTTGAGAGTTTGCGTGACTCTCTGGCGTGACTCTTTCCAGGCTTGTTAGGAGCATGAGTCACACAGTGCATAACCGACACCACATTTTGAAAGGACTGAAAGGGAGGGGGGAAAGCCTCTGAGATGAAAGCAAAGAAAGACAATTAAGTCGAAATAACAAGTTTAGCCGAAACAACAAGTTTTGCCTGTCCCTGGAAGGCCACGCTTCGTGAGGAGGGAAATATTTCGACTGCGGCTGGCAAATGAAGACTCTTCATGTGTTCCCCAACGAGTCCCCGTAAATGGCATCTGTTTTCGTTTACATCTTTCAGTTAACTACTGTACGTTCTGTAACAAATGACTGGATTTGTTATCTTCACTTAACATGTCTTTAACTTGTCGTAGCTCGCCGACTAGAAAAAGAAGTAAAACAAGTTCTAGATGAGATTAGTTACGACCAAACAGCCAAAGAGAGGCTTATCCGCGGAAGACAAGTTGACCTTGCCGAAGAATTAAGTAAGTTAACTGATGTCCCGTAGCGTGACCTATCGAACATTATTTTATGTTGTACCTAATCTAGTGTAAACCTCAATCTACTTTAACAGGCTGTATAAGACTGAAGAAATCGTGTTCCGTAAAACTTTATTTTATTTTGGTAGCCTCCACAATTTTATTGTGCGATTTGTACATTTGCACGGTCTCATGTTGCGTGGCTTCATTTCTTTGTTTGGTTACGATTGACTTTACAAAATGTAGAAAATTAAATTTTCCCAACATCGTGTATGACGCCATTTAGTAAATAGTAAATTATATTCGTTGACGATGAATGAATGCAGAACAGATCGATATTTCATTCAATCCCGAAGTGTAAAGCAATTAACACCAAAACAGAGAAAAATTAATTACAAAAATCTTCGCGTTTACGACCAGACGCAATGAAGCGCCACATTTGTCGTTTTCTAAACTTTTGTATTCTTTGCAGACATATTAACTCAATATAATTAATTTCAAGCCGTTAATGATCGGATAATATTGAACTTGTGCATGGACCAGACGGTGTTTAAATTCTTTTCCCCAGTGAAGTTCGACTTGTGGTTGCAGTTTGACATATGCCGTAGCTTTTTCAATTTTTAGACTGATATTTTCTGTCTTTTTCTTGGTTTTCCGTTTCTTACCCCATTTTTACGAGGCGGAGAAGTCCAAGTAGTCACGTGCCGATTACGTCGTACGTGTGGCTGCTGGCGTTTTGATTGGCTGAAACTTGCTAAACCAACAAAATTTTACAAAAAGTCGCCAAAGTTTTAATACTATTATTACGTAGTAAACATGCGCTTAGCCTGAAAATATCAGGGACCGCGAAGAGGGAGGGGTTGGTAGGGTTATAGCCCTACCACTTTTATTGCTGGGATTTATTTTCTGGGGCTCCAGATTGGCACGCAAACGCAAGATAAATGGCGAAACACTGACCTTTACGTTTGTTTGTATTGGCCAGATTTTTTAACTTTAAAATGGTCTCCGCGGTCCTTGAATATTGTGTTAAAAGTACTTTAATTGCAGTATACTTAAATCCATACCGCTCTCCGAGTGATTAAAGAGTATTTTTATATGTGGAAATCAGAAAGAATCCGAATTTGAGAGGATGAAAACAGGAAATCATATTTCTGAACATTAGTTGCCTGACACGTGTCCTTAATAAAGTAACCCATTACAAGGTACACTTTGGTCAGCCAGGTTTGAAATTGGCGGGAAATTCATGAAAAATTCACCACCTGGAGGAAAACTTGTGGTTTGATCTATTCTCTGTATTAGAAGACCAAATATCGTATATTTAACATTTAGGCTACAAACCTTTGCCCAACGGGTATTTCTTTATTTAAGGCGAGTGTTTTTTTTACTTATTTTTCAGAACATGTGAGACACATACAAGAAAGTTTGGAACAGTTCATTGAGGCTTTGAACAGTGAGAAATAGCGTCACCGAGCGAAGGGGTGTGCAACTCGTTCACAAACACAAAAATAATGAAAATTCTCTAGTTGGTCGATGAGTTTAGAATGTCCTCCTTTCTCTTTCGACGATGATTCAGCAAACATTGACATCTGAAGACCAGCCGTGGTGAGCTTCCGTGTTCGAGGGACTTTTGAGGACAACGTGACTTTCATAATGGACTTCTAGATGACTTGTGACAAATTGGCCGTTTTTATGCTAGAAACGTTTAAGTTGGCTAAACACCTTTAACGTCTAAGACGTTAAAGGCGTCTCGTATAAAAATGAGACGCATTTAAGTGCACGGCCTGACAAAAAATATATCCTTTTATAAAAAAAAAAAGACTGGGCTCAATACTCGAAGGAGACTGAAAACAAGCAACTTTTAGCGCACCAATATACGAACAAATCTATACTAGCTGATAACATGGCAGGCAGTTAAGGGCGTCACGTTTTTATACTAGACAGGTTTAACGTCTCAAACGTTAAAGGCGACTGAGAAGAGCGTCGTTTAGACGCTCTTAAAAGAAGACGTTAAGCGTCTTCCTTATTTTCCGTTTTTATACAAGACGTGAAAGTCGTCTCGAGACAGCTTTAACGTCCGAGAAGACATTAACGTCCCTAGCATAAAAGCGGCCATTATTAGTCTAAGAGCAATTGATCGTTCATCTTGTGAAATATTAACCCTTGTGTATCTACGAATGTGTGCCTGGAGGGGGATTCACACCGCAGTAATCGCATGGCTTCCTTGGATGTAATCTAGAATAATTATATAAGATGCTTTTCACTCATTGTAAATTGAGCGTGCAATAAAGAGTTGTATGTACCAACATATATTCTCTGGTTGTGGTGAAACTTCATCGCACGTTTTTGTTATAAAGAAAGCAAAGGAAAAACCGCAATCCCGGGAGTTTTGCTGTTACGCGATTGAAAATCTTATGAAGGCCCAATATATTTAAGTATTCTGGAGAAACATGTTTCCAAGCTTGTTCTTTCATGATGTACATGGAGAGCGTACTTACGAAGAAAGAAATTTGAGCAGTCAAGGAAACTTCGCGCCCTGTCAGGAAAAACCAGTTTACCCTGTGAGGCGCGCGACACGGCATCACCCTCGTGTGAACTATCACTGAATGGTGAAACACGCTCATATCAGTCTGGTTTATTCTCTAATGAGATGTTAATTGTTTTCTGCGCGCTTTCATTGCACACTTCTTTGAAAAGTCAATCTTGTTTTATTGTGATCCTGGCAGCATTTGTAACAGATCGACATTATGACTTTGTAATGGTAAACTGTCTGTTAGAAAATTTCATATGGGCACCTGGAGATGTCAGATATCTTTGGAATAAAACACACCCTTTTCACGCGTAGTCCTTGGCGATTTTAACAAACTTCGCCCGTTTAACTGTTTGCCAGTGAGTTTTCTTTCGAATTTATCCTCCACCTAAGGAATTGCTCTTGTTTCTAAATTGGTACAAGTATAATTGCTTTTTTGTTCGCCCATAGTTTTTGTTTAAATTGGTTTCCACGCCCACAACATGCGCTAATCTACCTGAAAGACAGAGGTTTGACAGCTTTTATAACGGAAAAAAATAAAACATAGTTTATCCGATATCTGTCATTCAATAAAATCAAGGGTGGCGTTATTTTTAATTGAACTCTCATTCATTACAAAAAAATTGTCTTAGCTACATTTGTTCTGCACTTTGAAAAAAAGACGATCTCACGGGAAATTTTTGCACAATACTATTTTTCACGTGACAGATTTTTCTTTGTCGGCGAGAAACAGCTTACAGGACCTAGCGAAAAAAATGGGAAAAAATTTTTGTTTTCTTAACAACCCGAAAAAAGTAGACCCTTTCAAAATTAATTCGGGATTCCTCTTGTCACTTTTTAACATGAAATAATTTCGACAAGATACGGTGGGATTTCCAAAGACTGCGTATAAGTTCCCGAGACAAAAAGTGTCAAACCAAAACCGTTTCATTTTTCAATCATTTTCTCACCTTCCTCGATATTGGCTTTCAATTTCGTAGCACCTGGCTCAAACGGTTGTGTCGCCAGTTAAAATGATACCCTCGTGTAATAAATTTACGGCTCACCGAAACTGGAATTTTCACACGGATAATTTGCAGGCTTCATCTTAAATAGCACCCAAAACGCCAATCACAATTTGCTCGCGTTCCTCTGGGTTTAAAAGTGACACTTCCGCTCCCAGTAATCTACAGTTGTGCTGTTTGTCCGTAAATAGGACTTTTTAGCAATGGAAGATGTGAAAAATGCCTTATCTAAGGTAAGACAAACGAAACTGTATTTTAAAATCGTTCGTTGAACAGAGGGATATCACTTGCAGTTGCATGGCGGCAAAAACTAATGTTCTGAACCTTGCTTTGCACCGAAATCCATGATCTGTAGAAGGCCAGGCGAAGGAAGCAGAAACAATGTGTAGAGAAACGGCGAAGAGGCAACATAAAGAAAAGTATTGAGGAACTTGCTCTGCTGATTCCAGAAGCTCGAAAGCAGGTAATAGATTTTCTTTCGTATTTCAAACCGACACAACCTCTGATCTCTGAAAACGTAGCTAAAACATAAATTACAAATGGGCATAATTTCAACTTCTCCGTTGGACGTGGAAGGGTTAACCAGAAAATAAATGCTGACTTTGTAGCTTACACCTGAATGTATCAATAATGAAGTAATAATAAATTCGTGATCACCAGATGGCACATGGCCAGCGGTTACAACAGTCCAAGATTCTGCAGCTTGTAGTCGATTACGTTCGCTCCAGTCAACAAGGTAAGGAAATGTCCAGAGGGACTGGAAAAAAGGGCAAAGGGAACTTATATTTTATAGGGGTCGAGATGGCTCAATATGAACACTATACACCGCAATATACCTGGCAAATTAGTCACCATAGAGTGGATGAACATTTTGTCACTGCCTAGTCATTGATCTAGGTGGCCCCACCCCATCCCACAGAAGGTTCTATTATGGGGTAAGGGGGATTGGAAGTAGCCTAGTTTTTAGCCCTCTTCTTAAGTCGCACAAGTATAAGAGAAGACAGAAATACACTTAAGGTTAGGAATTTTTTTTTTTTTTGTTTGTTTGTTTGTTTGTTTGTTTGTTTGTTTGTTTTGACCGGTCAACAAACCCAGTACATGATTCATAAAAACTGGATTTCGAATTCAAAGAGTTCCGTCTCATTCCTCGCCGGTTCCAAATACCAGAAAGTTCAGTTTAGTAACTGGGAAGTGATTCACCAAGACGTTATATCCCAGTTCTCATAAAGTTTAATAGTATTCCTGGGATATTTTCAACTTCCCGGATACTAAAATTCCTCGTTAACTGGATCGAGCAACGGGGAACGTTTGGAATACAAACACGAAGTCAACTTCATATTTTTAAAACAACATACCACTCTCAATATGACATTGTTGTCAATAGGTCAGTGAGATCAATGTCGTTCGTTTTTTAAGCATATCACGTCGAAATGTGAAACAAAAGGTCCAAAAGATTTTTACTTCGGTGTCGATACAACACTAAGCGACTAGCTTAAAAAAACTTCCGCCACTTTGTCATCCAATCAAAAGGAAAACCAAAACCAATCGTGACTCGCCCGCTAAGGTTTAATTTTCCAGCGTTTTGCGTCGGCTTCATGTATTTACTTTTAATACCTAGTCGTACCTTTTTGGTACGCTTCGGCGGCATACTGTATAGTGTCAGGTGAGTTTGGTCGAGCCATGGTTCGTATTTTGGCGAGACGTAGTCGAGCTAAAATACCCATGGAGACACTAAACGAGCCTGATTTGCTACTGAAGCGTACCAATAAGGCACGATAGGTATTTACCAGGAGATTTACCGTACTCAAATTCGGCCAAGTGAGTATGATATCGTAGCCATATCATGTCGTCACTGACATGATGTCGCAGGATGTCAGGACAATAGACACGGCTTCTGATTGGCTAATTGCGAATCTGGGTATGGCAAGAGTTTTGATTGGTTCTTTGTATTGTCTATGTCCTTTGTGATGATTGGCCACAGTGATTTGCTTAATAATAAGTACCTTTATGGATTTAAAGTAACATTCTTTTCATGTTTTTTTTTTGTTTTTTTCTATACACGGCAGAAAACAACGCTTTCAGTCAACGAGGCAACGACAGAGTTATGGACGATAATAATTCAAACGAGTATGGTAGCCCGTGTTCGTTTTGTGAGCAACATTTTGACCAATGCGTAGAAGATACGGAAACGTTTTCACCCAATGATAGCTATAATTTGCAATCACCACTTGACGGTCAACATAGCCGACATCTTTGCAGCTCCAGAGGAGTACCTCAACATTCGCCATCTGATCAAAGTGTATACAGTATTTCCTCACGTGAAGAATCGCCGTTTGAGGAGGGAGACGTTTCAATGTCATTCTCTCATCGACAGTGGTGTTCCAATTCAAATATAGCGTCTATTGACGTTGTCAGGGAGGGTGTTGCTATGGAAACTACGGGGACGCCGCCTCTGCGAGCTTTGAAATCGTTCTGCAGTTCAATTTCTCCAGTTATCTTCCCCGCTGCAGTATCGGCTTCGCGTGACGCTTTGTCAAAAGAATATCCATGCTGCGCAAGAAATTCGGACCAGTTCGTTTTGGATCCTGTGTTTCAAAAGCCAAACTCCTGCAGACTGATTCCTCAAACAGCACCACCTTCCTCCTGTGACCTGTCACCACCTCTGGCACCAGAAAGTCACGATCTATGGAGGCCGTGGATTGCTTAAACATTATTCATTAATTAATCAGAACGTTGCTACTTCTTGCGTGCATATTCAGATTCCCTTTCTTCAACTAATATAGGCCGGGGCGTGATCAATGATGTCGAGTTTATCTGTTTCGATCTTGTTATTTATTTTGCCATCTAATTTTCCTGTCTAATTACATTTTTTTGATAGAACACTTTTGATCCACAACCCAGCCTTCATTACGATACTCACACGTTGGATTCTTACCTAATTGTTCTTATTCACAGTATTCCAAAATAAGAGTTGACTTGAAGAATGGAAGTAGAGTGTTTTTGTTGTATTTTTTTTTTCTTATTTGGCCAATCCCTGTGTGTGCTCTTTCCCTTTCTCTTTGTGTATATAGATGAAGACAGCCAGGATTTTTTATTTGCAAGACCTGAGATCCGACATCATATTTTCTGTGCTCATATTAAATCCTCAGGGCCCATCTACAATACGCTGAAGGAATTTGAAAACGGAAGTTTCACTCTGAAAACACATCAAACTTTTTCCGTCCACACTACGCCAGAGGAATTTGAAAACGGCGTTTTCACTCTGAAAACGCATCAAATGTTTTCCGTCCCCACTACGCCGAGGGAATTTTAAAATGTAACAATCACCGGTCATTTTGTGTACAAGGAAAACTCAGTCAGGGAAATCACAAAATTATCGTGACAAAGGAGCCCATTAATGGGCTCCTGTCGTGAAGCCATCGTTTTCGAAAAGCTTCGTTTTCAACTGAAATGTTTTTCGTCCACACGAAAACAAAAAGCCTGTGTTTTCAAATTCCTCCGGTTTGAAGAGCGTTTTCGAAAAGCTCCGTTTCCTTGACGGATTAGTGTGAACGGTAGGCCCAACCGTAGAAATAAAGCTGCTTTCAAAAATTTTTCGGCGCAGTGTAGACGCTGCCTCAGTGTCCTCGAAGCACGTGGAAAGTAATTAATAGATCGTTTTCACTGTCACGCAATAAAAAAATAAATCAAAAACCATCCAGTGCAAAAAGCTAAGAAATTATGATGTTATAGAAGAAAACTAAATAAGACACTTCTCCAAGTTTTAGGCCTGTGGGTTTCCCCAAACTTCAGATATTCGTCGAAATATTTCGCAGATATTTACAGAGCCCAGTATGAAAACGCCATGTTGGTGTACCTCCGTGGTACACCAATATGGCGGCCGGAAAATAGTGTAAACATCTGGAACTTACTTTGGCTATCTAGGCGACTGATTATCAGTAGTGATCAAACAAGCATTTACATAAGAACTTTTCCTAATGCCATAACTTCTAAAAAGGCTCAAAATCATGAGATAAGTATATATTTTTCGACAAACTCGATCGTAGCCTTGTGTCACGCACCTCCATAACCCTGAAATTCAAAATGCTCTGGATTCCAAACGAAGCACGCTATTGAGCTGGAAAATTGTAAACAGATATAAATATACCGCCTCTTATGCCTGATCAGGATAAAAACTTTGGTGGCTCTTTAGATTTGGATTTTACAAAGTGATGACCTCACGTGAAAACGATCCATACTGAAGCACACGAAAATCCATCTCCCTCAAATGCTGTAGCCATTTTTAATTGGATGATTATGGGGTCAGGAATTGTTCTGGTACCTTATACAGGTTTTCAGTACAAGACATTTTAGTTTTCGGCGCCGTTCTGCATCAACCAAACCGGCTGCATGGCGTAGCAATATACGGGCTTACTGGTGAAGGTGACATAGCTAATTCACTTTTGAACTAACGGCTGAGGGAAGCCTTTACGCTGATTCAAAATGTAGAGTGTAGTGGTCGCTGCGTTCAGCTCTCATGTTTACTAACAGCCCTCTCACCCTTTTAACTGTCACCCCTACCCCAAGGCTAACAGTTGCTCACTCCACGCGCAGAAAGGGCGCCAAACTTTGGGACACGAGTTTGACGCACGACAGAAAAATTTCTATCAGTTGTCTTTCACGATATCGTTCCACCAAAAGAGAAATTGACTTGTTAATCGTCTCTAAAGAAGACGAAATGCCGAGACATTCAAATGGAAAACGCCAGGTATGTTATCTAATTCTTAGAATTTGTCCTTCATTCAATGAGAAAATGACAAAAGCCTTGCTGTTCAGGTTGTTATCGCTACTTGACCCATTGCCTGCATCCATTTCTCGCAAGCGAGTTTACATATACAAAGGCTTATGTAGGTTTTAACTGTTTCTCTCTTGATGTCTGACTCTTTCATCAAGTCACCTAGAAAGCCTGAAATGGAGAGGATAAGGCGGCAGAGAATCAATAAATGCTTGTCGCAAATCAAACTTCTCATTCCAGAGGCCAAAGAACTGGAGGTAGGTTTCAAACTGTGCGCGAAGCAGACACGCGGCGCCGTAAGTTTGAGAAGCCTGTGGTTTGAAGTCGCATGTATATCCTCATTTCAACTAAATTAGGTTGTCTTTGATTCTCTTTTTTGCAGATCAAGAAAGGTTGCAGGCTCGAAAAGGCTGAAATCCTGGAGATTGCCGTTCAATTTATTCAGAGAGTACAAAACAAGACGAACACTAGAAAACATGAAGGTGAGCTATTGTAAGAATAAATTTTTTCCACTAGTAATACCTGGATGGTTTTCTTCTGAAACAAACACAAAGTTAAATCTTCATTATAGAACGGAGATCAAGATTACAAGGGAACTATTTGGTCTTATGTTTTCTTAACGCGTGCACAATCCGTATGCGTCTCGAACAACTTTTGTTTGGCACAAACAACGTGTGATAAAAAGAAATTTTCGTGTTAAGTACACCAGGACTTTTTTTTAAATGATAAATTGCACCTAATGAATTGCAGAGAATATGACAACTCAAAAAGTAACTTTCAACTTTGACCGTTTAGTTGGCCCTTACAAATTGAACTCACAGTCGCTTTCAGTCCCTGAAATATTTCAAAGCTAAATGACAATTCAAGATTTTGGCACTTTGTTTACCTGTATTCCCCTTTTCTTCCAGAAACCTCCGTTGGACTCGAGGAATGCTCTGCATTTTTCAACTCAAGCACGGCCTCAACGAGACCAATATTCCAGGGCCATTTTGACCTACCACAAAACCACAATCCCTCGTCGCCATTTTACTCAGCCCCTGCATGTTGCCTACAACCCTGTGAATGCTGCGACTCAGTCAAGCAGATTTCTCAAAATAGACTCTATGGGTCATTATTCCCACCGGCATTTCCTCGGATTTTCAAGCCGCGTTGTGTTTCTTCAAACATGGCATACGTTCCTGTAACCAGTGGCCTCGAGACCTTTGCAATTCCACCTCAGCAACCTGCCGATTTGCCGGTCTCAGTCAAAGCCGAGACTGACTGATGAAAAACAACCTCTCGAAGTTGCGTTTGTTTTTTTCAGTGTTTAGCGGAAAATAGGAGCTTTGAGGATAAATTTAGAAACCGTCCTTTTAAAAAAGGCATTTTCAGTTGAGTTGGTACATTTTGCAGAATTTCAAGCTATGTTGAGTTTCGTTCCATCATTCGTTACCTTTGAAAACAACTTACTTTCCTCGCATACTGGTTCGTTTGATTAAGAGTATTTTACCAAATGATGGCCTTGATTTTGTCAGTTTAACCTATAACTGAAAAAAAAAAATAAAAAAGGATAAAACTAACAAAAAAAACTAAGTTCTTTGCATAGGTATGATGTTACTAAGTCCTTGCACGTAATAAGAATTGTTTTTTTATTCGAATACAAACTTTTTTTAATTCATACACCTCTGTGACAGTAGAAAATGTTACTTTAGAAGCTACTGTTTTGACAATGCGACAAATTTATAATTTCCCAGGTTCACTTTTACAATTGTTGTCTCATAAAACGTCTCTAAATGTACGAAATTCGTGGGGTTTTTTTTTTTTTGTTAACTCACTTCACATACCTTTGTTTATTAGAGAACTTTACAATTGTTTCAAAATTGAACTGTACAATTTGCCGCACTTGATAATAAATATTAACTCTTTAATTTTCGCTCTCTTGTGTCCTGTTTTCAAAATATTCATCAATCTTATTGCGTGTTATTATGCAGAATTTGAGGGTTCGTCAACATCGTGTCTCTCTGGATAAATGTTTTCATTCTCTCTCTTATCTCCTTGATAATGTGGCAATTCTGTGTGTACACGGTTCAATAGATTGACGATTCTTGGCGATAACTTGCTAGTTTTATATTTTCCACGTGGGTTTTGGAATGCTATTTTAGCAGTTACTGTTTTGACACTGCAACAAATTTATAATTTCCCTGCTTCATTAAATTACTTTTACAACTGTTGTCTCATAAAACATCTCTAAAGATCTCTGAATGTGTGAAATTCGAGATTTCTTATTTCTTGCTGCAGTTTTGTAACACGCCGACCAAAAATCCTTTACGGGTATCTGACACAATTTCTTGCCAGATGAAGGCAAGAACTAAACTTGCCTAAAAAGACAAATAATTTATAAATAATAAACGGCGGTCAAAACGTCCCTTTTTAAAAGCTCGATTGTTTCTCTGTCGCTCTAAATCGAAATTCAATTGGACACATACTGATTTCTTTAAACAATTTGGAGATGGGAGGGAATGTTTGCAGATATTCCAGTTAATTTTATGTTTCAGCTGAAAATATTAAAAGCAGCGCACATTAAAATATTGTGTTAATTTAAGATTCTATTTGTGTGCAATTCGAACATTATTGAAAGTTGTAAAAATTCAATCATGAACTGAATTCAGATTCCCTGTTTTAGACTTCAAAATCATGATCAATAACATTTTATTCTTTTAATCTCGAATACACGGATATTTTCGATTCTGAATTAAAACCTCAGACCAAATAATTTTTGTTACTGAAGAATTTTCTGCAATGTTTGTTAAAAAATCAGTATAAAATTTGGCCCTGGCTATACTTAACTACACGATCTTATTGAGGAAATGGCAAACCCACGATGATGAATTAAAAATTACGAAGACTGAATTTTAAAAATCGTTGCATTTGATGCCAAACTTCCCCATCCAAACAATTGAATTCAAATCATTCTAAAGTAGAAATTCTATAAATAAACAATATATGCTTAAATAAATAAATAAACTAATTTACTGCTATTTAATGGCTACCCGCGGTTGTTTAGGACTTAAACGGACTTATGGCTCTGCGATGTGATGTTCAGTCGAAGCAACTGGGAGGCTGAACCACATTCAACGCAAGTATTTTCATGATTTCAATCTGTCTTACTCCTCCTCCTCTTTTCGTCGCTTGGTTCTTCTTCGCGTATTACTTTTGTCTTTTGTGTTAGAAATACTTGGAGGCTTTGGAACAATTGCCGTCGTCACTACATCCTCGGGTGAAGTATTTTTAAACGCAGTTTGGTTTAATAAAGCCAGCTGCGAGGAAGAATTCTCTTTGCAGGTGATATTGCTGTTACCGATTTTTGCAGGCGGAAGTTTTATCATTTCCGAACTCGTTTGGGGACTTCGTTTCATAGCTTGTTCAACAGCCACAACATTATGGAAAGACCCAGAATTCGTCTTTGATTTTCCATCTATTTTAGGAAGAAACGAAGCCCTCTTTGTGGATTTGAATTCCTCGTTGGAGAGCTTTAGGGGAGCTTTTTTGTCCACCGCGGGAAGGCTACTAGCTAACGCTGCGTCAGTTTTTGAAGCTCTGTAAACTTCGGAGAAATTTGAAGGCTTCCCTTCCACTTTGGAAATTACTGGCGATCGGTTTGAGGACCATGATGCAGATGGTACGGCTCTAGCATAATGGTTATAGTTTTGACTTCCGTTCATAAACTTGTTTGGTACGAACACTGGAGCAAGCACTTGATCACTCAATCTGTTTTCCACTTCTATAGGTGTCGGCGGCCTGCCCATGCTTGAAACCTTTCGTAGTGCTAAAATGGCTGGCTCCAGGCACCGTTTTACATCAGTTGTTTCGTTACTACCTCTTTGAGCTTTGGGAATATGGTGTTCTTTCCCCGTCTTCTTCGGCGACTGTTTTTTCTTCATCTTGAATTTTGTTTTCTGCGAAGTGGCCAAGTTACGATCAGGTTAGTGACTGGCGACCCGACTGGCGGGAATTTTACGTCATAAAGGCGCGCTTGTCGCTAAGTGGCTGAATAGATTGCCAAACAACCAATCAGAATAGACTATGTAATGGGACCCATTCAAAGAAACTCTAGAAGTTTGACAAGTGTTTTACAGCTATTTTTTTCGAAAATACTTAATTAGCCTTCCTCAAAAGGTGATTGAAAAAGATTACGCACCTGATGTAGATTTATCATATAGCATGGCCTGTGCACGTACGTGCTTGGTGCATGAGGCCTTTGTTACGAAAGAATAATGTTAGAAAGGTTTGTAATATCCGGAATATTTGAAACGGTCTCTCCGACAGGGACTCTTGAATAAAAGAATCAGGCTGGCCGCTAACAATCATTTGGCATTTTAATTGAAAAACTCAAAATGCATGTAAATAACCTTGGAGACACGCACGGAAAGTTGGATCGGGGTATTTTCCCCAGATTCCTCAACTACTAGTATTAATTGAGTAGCTGTGACTTGAACAATATATATTTTTTTGTTTTAAAATTGGAAAAATCCTGAAAAATCGCAGGTTCAAGAAAACCGTTTCGAACCTTACAACCGGGCTAAATTAAAACTTACTTGGAGTCTGGTGACTAGCGGAGTTCCCACTTTGAGAAACAAACATGGCGTAGGAGACAGACGAACAACCACGGGATTACTGGCTGGTGTGACTCATGTGAAGGGTTTCAGGAGAAAAACGTTAGTACGAGTATTGAGCCATGAAGCAGGCAGTGGAATTCGAAGAGTGTCTCAAGGACTCTCCTCGTTTCAGGTGAGAAAAGTGAAGAGAGTGGTGTAACTGAAAAGAGCGTCAATAGGCGAGGCGCAAGGCTTCACATTTTCGATTGTTCTGACTCTTCGCAACAAGACACGGTGCTGCGTTACGCCCATCACCTACCAGGTGACAGTTACTTCTTTTCATACTACGTTCTGAATATACTAGCCTAAACACCATGACAAAACTAATTTCTCTACGCAAGTCACGTTTTCACAACTATCATTTGTGAGATTTTTGGGTGATCGTACGACAAGAAAAGTTGTTCGTTTAGGCGTTTGTTTGGGCTTAGAGTAAGCTTATTTGAAGTAAATGTATGGTTCAATTTGTTTGCTTCTCATTTAAACTGAAGTTTTCACAATTCTGGACAACACAATATAGTACAACTTTCATACAGCTGAGAGCATTTGCTGTGATTTGAGTTGGTTCGTATTATTACACACAGTGAAGTTAAGCCTACTAATACGTTTCCAATGATGTAACTTTAGTAAAACAAGCTTAGCACTGTAGGCGTTCATTTAGTCGTGTTTAGTTAACTGTTTCTCTGACATTATTTGTCAAAGTCAATCGAATGTGTCCGTTTGTAAAACAGTAATTGTCCATGGCACTTAAAAAAAGCAATAATTTTATCGGCGTGACCGTGTGATTTCAATTTCGCAACGAACTTCGAACTAACAGATTTACTGTAGCCTTAATTTATTTTTAAGTTCTTATTCATTAACTGATCGCAGGTTGTTGTCACCTCATGCTCAAAGACATTTTCTGTTTTGAAATAAGTGACATGTGAAGCCATTCAACAAATACACAAATATTTTCCAAGTGCAAATTAGTTGCCTGTTTGTACGTTTCAAAACGAAAGATGCTGCACATTCAATAAATAATTAATGTAATCCAAATGTAAATTTTACAAGTGTTTTCAGTCTTGGTACAAGTAGGTCTCAAATTTTGCTTGCCCTGGGCAAATTTTGGTGGGCTTTTTTAATGGTTTAGTTGGCAGACAACTTGCCTGATCTCTTGCCCATTGGGCAAATGAGAATGAAGCAGGAAAATCTACTTGTCCCAGACAACCGTCTGGCACTTTTTTGAGCCCTGCTTATTACGTTAAAATGCACACACCACCAAGACAGTTGACACTGGGCACTGTGTTGTGCGTATAGTGTGTGGACAGCATTGTATTGTACCTTGACTGACATGTGTCCAAGTTGTTTCAGTTTATATTCGGCATTATTATGTTATTTTAATTTGTAGGTTACAGATTGATCAAAATGAACATGACATAAATGTTTTGGAAGGAGCTCTGGAAAAGGTGAGAATTTTAGTCAGCAGTCATAAGGTTACGTATGTTGTGATGACTTGTTTAGTTGTGTGAGGTACAGTGGGCTTGTGGTTGCTTAGTTCACTATGGGTAGACTCTTGATGGGGACATCTAGCCCAGTGTTGCAGGGGTTTCATTAAGGGCCAGGCGCCAGGCAAATTCAATGGCTGTGAGGACAATAACGTATTTCTGAAAAAAAGTATTTCCTGAAAGTATTTCTTGTAAAGAAGTTCAGTTCTAATAGTTTCACCCACCTGTGAAAACCAGTTACCCTCCTGCTGAAAATGCTAATGAAATCCCTGGTGTTGTGTTTTATTCTTAGTCTAGTGGTGGATCAAGGAAAGACTCATCCCTCCTTCCAGTGCCTGACAACAAAAAATGGAGAAAAACGAACAAACCTCCATGCTTTCATGGAGCATGAAAGGGACTGTTGCCATACTGCCCCTCCCCTCCCTGTTTGATCATCTTTGTATCACTGTTCAGTAATCACACATTTTCTGATACAGATGCTAGTGTTTTTTCCATTCAAATATATTTTAATTTACTGCTGTTAGTAAATTGTTCCAGTAACCAAATGAAATACCAAGAGTGGGAGGAGAGAGAGGGGGGAGGGGGAGGAGAGGTACGGGGTGTTACCAGACATCATTTACCCTGGTCCCAGAGGTTTTTCTTGGTTTTTTTCCGCATGAGATGAAACAGCCAAGAGAGCCGCGAAGTGGCAAACACGAGTCACGAAGTGGCAAGAAAGAAAAACCTTTTTCTTTGTCACCACTTTGCAACTTGTGTCTGCCGCTTTGCGGCTCCTCGCTGCTCTCTCATGCAGAGAAAAATCAAGAAAAACCTCTGGGACCAGGGTAGGCATCATTTTTTCCTCCCTACTTTTATATTTTTTAAAGTAAATATACATGTACTTAAGTACAATTCTTCATCTTTGTATTACTTGAACAAGTTTGCTCAAACAAGTATTTTGCATTTAGCTTATCAAGCTTTGTAATGGAATGGTTGAGGCAGGGAAATTGTTTAACACATCTACAAGGTAAGCATTAACTCTTTGTTGGTAATACTCGAACTACTGTAAGCTCGTAAGGTCAAGGTTGGTTTAAGAACAATATTATTGTTGACATCCCAGTCTTGTCACTCCTACATGTATTTCCTTAGATTCCACTCATTAGGATTAAAACTGATGTATTAATGAATATTACTTTGACCTGGTAGGCTAAAACTCTCAGTTGTTCCTTGGACCTAGATAAAGATCCTTGAATCTAAATCTACGTGATTGTACTATGTTTGCAGTGCCTTGGTGGGTGGTATTGACAGCCTGATGAAGTACTTTGTTGGAGATGAGCTGGTTTCCTCTACCCTAAAAAAGTTCTCATGTGCTCTGACTGAGCTACAGAACTTCTTGTTAGTAAGTTAGACTTGTTTTGCAACTTTGTGTCCTGGATATGGTGTGCAGTAGACTCCCAAAAGAACCACATTTTCTTGAACTTGGTTGTCTCATTTGAACTTCCCTCTATCTTGAGCCCAAATTATTTTCCCTTGAATATACCTTTTGGTCATTTACTATGTTTCCCTTGAGGGTTTGAGATAGCATGATTTAGCTGTATTTTTTAATACAAATGTAGGTAAGAATGTTTTGTATGGAGGCACATTTCACTGTGAGAGGGAAATAAAAATATGCTGACTGTCATTTGGGATTCATAAGTTATCCTAATAATATTGTTGACTACTTTGTCAGGTGGTTATGGCTTGTTCAAAACAATGGGTGTTAATTGTCTACTATAATTATGGAACTAAATGGGATTATTTTGTTTGACATGAATATCTTTTGTTTCTTTAGATTCTGTTGGAGCAAGCTCAGAGATCTATATCCAGCACTCTGCAAACTTTTATCAAAGAGTGAGTCTGGGAAACTGTCTCTGACTCAGTGTGTATTCAAAACAGTGAAATTCTCTCATGAATTATATGGCCAGTTGGTAGAGCTTTTGCATGCTTAATTCATGTATTAGGGCTGAAGGGTTGAAGATGAAAAAACCCCAAATAAACCCATAGTCAGTCATGCATGTTACATGTTAATATTTGTTTACAGGAGTCGCATTTTTTTTTAGAGAAAAGAAAGAAGTTACTTCATTTGAAGATGTAATTCTGAGTAGTCTTTACTTATCTTTTTTTTTTTTGTTTCAGGGAAGTAAAGAAGGTTAAGGAGACCAAAAAACTCTTTGACCGAGTCAGTGACGATTTAGATAAGTGAGTACATCGACTGCCACACTATTGTTGCTGGAAAATATTGTTAACTCAATAATAATGTTAGCAATAAATGATAGTTTTAAGATCAAAGTTTGTTTCATTTTTTCAGTGCCTTGACAAGAAATGCACAACTTCAGCGCCACTGTAGACCGTCTGAGGCTGAAGAGGTGGGATTTTGTTTTCCTTTCCAGTTTGTAGCATGCAGAATTTTTATAATTTATGTTTTTTTAACATTATTTTTAATATTATTTTTTATTTTGATCATTTATCTTTGGAATAAACGGTTAAAATTGTCATTGTTTGTTTCACATATGGCAGGCAAAGAATATTGTGACAGCAATGCATTCATGTTTTAACCATACAGCACTGGATTATGCCTTCCAGGTAAAATTTTGTCATAATTTAACAAAGTTTGAGTTGACTTCTGCATTGCCTGTGGGCACAATCTTGGTAGAAGGTTTTCTTTATTGACAGTGACAACTACTGAAAGAGAGTTGGGGAATTTTTTGTTCACAATTGAGCTCCCCAATAATTTATACAATCCATATATAGTGGTATAGTGCTCAGTAAGAGTTTAGGACAGTAGATCAAGGACTGTGTGGAAGGTATCGTGTTATGCTCTCGGGAAAGACTTTCTTCTCATCCAGGAGTATTATAATGACAAACATTTCTGAATTATAATTTAATCTGTGGATTAAAAGCCTCTTCACAGGATACACCAGTGCCAATTCCTACAGTTTTTACTTACTATGTATACATTTACTTAATTATTATTGAAATGATACTAGCAATTTGAAAAGCAAACTTGTAATGTGCAACCTAAGGGTATCCAGTGATGTACTGTTAGCACATTCAGTGGGACTGCACTGTCTTTTTGGTTCAGTGCTGTCTACCATGGACTGAGATATTTACCATGTATTGGTATTATTAACCAGGTATTTGGTTTGATTTTCAGATCAACATTTTGCAGTCACGGAGGAGAATTGATGTTCTGGATACTGTAAGTTGTGACAGCAACATGTGGGTTGCACTATTCTCTAAATTTGCATGATTGTCTGTTCTTGATGTACACTACCTCAATGTTAGGGTTGAGTAGTAGTTGATGTAATTTGCTGTTTTGCTACTCTTTCAGATTTTAAAGTTTATGCATGCACAGTCAACGTACTTTCACCAGGGCTATGACTTGATGAATGACTTAGACCAATACATGAAGAATGTGTCAAGTGAGGTATGAAAACTGTGAACGGTCAAACCAAGTTGTGAATCACAAGATCATGAAATGATTGTGTGAATCCAAGTCAACTTACTTGAAAATTGTGAGCCTGAGGGGAGCACTGTCAGAAAGTTTTGATTCAACTGTAGCCTTGATCTTCACACCCGTAACAAACTTGTTACTTTATGGGTGAATTGTACAATATATTTACTACAAACAAGTTCAGTAGCCGTCAGTGAAGGTTTGACTGTATTATGATTCATGACTCCTTTCACTGCTTAATTACAATCCAGCTGGAAAAAATGTCTGCTCAGTTTACAGTGGATAAGAAAGAGATGGAAGAGAGACACACCCTGGTCCAGAAAATGGTAAGTAAAAAAAAATGAGGCAGTATAAATCAAACCTAGAAGATATTGTCAATTATAGGTATCCAAAAATGTATAATATCTAGATATTTTCATGTGAATGTGCTTGGAAATCAATTGGCATTAAATAAAACTGTTTCTTGCAGAATTTGGGATGACAAACTTGGGACAAGTAAACTGCAACAATTTGTCAGACAACCACATTATTTTGGATTTCCAAAATATGTTTCACAGCCAGAAGTAACACAGTGATGTAGAATTTTTTTGTTTTTAAGGTAACTGAGAAAAAAGTCCTTTACATGTATGTAATAGCTGATGGTGACTTCTCTTTATTTAGGAGGAGACCGTGAGCTTAGGAAGAAGGAACCTGGATGACCCAAGGTATAAATAGTCACATCTACAGCAAGACTGTAGATGTGATAAGCTTGTGATAAGTTCCATGCACACTAAATTTTTCTACAGTTGCTTCTCTGTATATACTGTAAGTTAAACACATCGAACCATCCCTCTCTTACTGTTTGTTTTAAATAATTCATAATTTCTGTTACTCTACCTCTTGTTTCTTACAGTGGCTTAGTGATGGAAGGCTACTTGTTTAAAAGGAGTAGTAATGCTTTTAGGAGTTGGCATCGGTGAGAATTCAGAAAAATGATTATGTGGAGAGTACACTGAAAAACACCTTAAAAGCTCCTTCCCAAGTCCTACCATACTACATGTACCTTCTTATGATAGCTGTCTGATTTTCTTGCTCTACAGGAGATATTTTACAGTACAAAACAACCAGCTGATGTATCAGAAGCGATTAAAGGTACAAATGTATGTCTGTTTGTAAACCGTGCCTGTAATACCTCAAACATGTGGTGTGGTAGCCGAGAAGCTCAGAGTCCAGTGTGGTTGGCAGGACTGTCATTAAGTTTTGAGTCACCTGTAGCCTTATTCTCCACACCCATTGCAAACTTTTTACTTTATGGGTTAATTCTATCACAACAAACAATTTCACCTGTACCTGCAGCATAAAGCATACTTAGCCGTGACAGGTGTTACAGGTTATGGCCATTAATGACAGCCCTGGTTGATCGTGTAAAGCCTGAAAAATGATTTTTTCTTCTTATATTTGAGTACATCAGTGTGCCATCAACAGAAATGATGTCATCAGTTCTGTTGATGATACTTTTGTGTGTTATCATTCAAATGAAAGCTATTAATAGATGTAAAATAATATAGTTATCATGTAGAACTGTGATACCGTAATGTGATACTGCTTCTTGCTACTGTTTATTTATAAAGGTACTAAGTAGTACTTTCATGTGGTACGCTGTACAAGTTGGTTCTAACTATTAGTCTAAACCCCAGGATGTGATCATTCAAAAGAAAACTTCAGAGAGTATTTTGCTGTGACATTGTTGATGGGTTCTTCAATAAATAAGCTTATTCACCAACGAAATAACACAAATCAACACTGTTCAAGACATCAATTATATATTTTTCATGTTTTGTTTGCAGGATGACCAAACAGTTCTTGCTGAAGATCTAAGATTGTGTAAAGTTAGGCTTGCAGAAGAAGCAGTAGAAAGACGATTCATCTTTGAAGTTGTGTCACCAACAAAGTAAGGCTCGAATTACTATAATGATTATTTTCACTTCATGTGACCTTGTGGGCTCAGACCAGAAGAAATAATATAATAATTATTATATTATTATTTATTCTCATCTGAGCCCACAAGGCCACTTGAAGTGGAAAAACCAAGGCTTCATTAAGGGCTAAATAGGGGTCGCCAATATTTTGCATTGCCACAGATGTATATGCGTATGAACTCATCACTTGACTAATGAATAAATTAATATGTGATATCGGTATGTGTAGAGAGTACCTATAAAGGTAGGTTAAGTCTGCATACAAGCCATCAGGCTGGAGCTTATCTTGGTTTCTGTAGCATTAAGTGACCAAGAGTATTTTTACTACCCCCGCGATGGGATGCTAGTCCATCATAGGGTTACCTCCCAGCAATACAGTGTAAGTGTACCAATACCAATTTAAACACCTGGGTGGAGAGAGGCACTGTGAGAGTAAACTGTCTTTCCCAAGAACACAACACAATGTCCCTAACCAGAGCTGGAACCTGGACCACTCAATCGGGAAACAAGCACACTAAACATGAGGCCACCGGGCCTCCACAAAAGAGTAGAGAATAGAGAGTACTACATAATAAAAGGAAATTGAAAAAGACTGTTTAATTTGCTTTACAGATCATGGTATCTTCAAGCAGACAGTGACTCATTACGAGATGAATGGATGGAGGCTATGCAGGTATGTTAACTAATCAGAAAGCAAGTGTCACAGTTAACTAGTGAGAATTCCATTTCCATATCTCCAGCTACAGACTGAACCTTCCTCTTCTTGTTTTTCAATGCCAATATTAGTGCAATTCTTATCTGTTGTACATATAGTTGTGTAGTGGCACATAAGTTATTAATTACCTGATTTTGTAAGGTTTTGAGTGTTTTTTTTTTTTGTGAATCACAGGCCAGCATTGACAAGGCTTTTAATAATACAACCAGAGTAGAAACTGACAGTAGTGAGGTAGGTGGGATTACTGTAAGGTATAATTCTATACATCTGCTGTTTCCTGCATATAATTATTTTAGGAAGCTAAGGCGGCAAGTAGGAGCTGTAATTAATATTGATATCTCTGACGTAGAGTTCATATCATTAGTTAACATTTGGTTTTGAAAGGAAAAAGCTATATAATACTTACAGGACCTTAGTGAATACATAAAATCTGGCTTATTTGAGCATTTATGCATGCATTTGACCTCTGCTTAACTGCTGATTGAACTAAGAGACAAAATTCATTTAAAATTCACACAGTACCTGGCTTTGAGGCTTGAGTGAATGAAACAAAAGAAACTATTTAGTCATACGTAAACCTTATGATAAGCTACACAATGTATTTCACATAGAAATAAAATATAATTATTTGCTAAAAGCCCTGGGGTTTGCCTGGCTACTATTTCCCAACCAACTATTGTGAAATTTTATTACAGAGTGACTCACTGGGATCAGGCAGAAAGAGCAAAAGTATGGATTCTTTAGACAAAATCTCTGGACCAAGGTTGGACCAAATACCTTCTTTTTTATCGTCACCACTTATAGCTAACTATAAACCCCTTCTCCACCCTCCCTGTGCCTCAGTAGACTCACTACTCCCTTCATGTTCTCCTCATGTTCTTCCCTGCTTGAGAAACATCTAGGACTCAATCCGAGAAATTCTTCACTGATGGTGTACATGTACCACTGCGGAGAGTTTCACTGCATCTCAACAATATAATGTACCTATAATAATTAATGTTAAGTGATTGTCATAACAACTTTTTCGAATTTGCTATGTGTAGTGTATTCTCCTGGGCATGGTGTTTGAAGCATGACTAGGCTAATCCATTATTAACTTCATTGAATTTTCAGATTTCAGTTTAATAACACTTGATTTTTGTTTTTGCTTATGTTTTCTGTCCACGAGTTTTGAAATTGTCTAATAAATGTTTAAGATTTCACTATAAAATAATGCAAACCTCAGTAAACTTCCAACTCTGAATGACTCTATAGCTCCTAATAGCATATAATGTTGTTTTTCTTTGAAGTAAATATAATCTGGAAGTCATCAGAGCTGTGGCTGGTAATGACAAGTGTGCTGACTGTGGAAATCCTGGTAAGAACAAAAATAATAATGACCACCTTCTCTTCTTACCTTCAAATTAAAATATTTGTGAATATGTACTAACAGTGATCTGAGATGTCCTCTTAGACTAATGTTGTCCATTCAGCAGTCAAATGGAATGCTAACAATATTACTAACAATGTAATTATCTGTTTGTGGTTAGAGCTGTTAGAACTACTTTCACCCATCTGCCTCACCCCATTTCAGGGTTTAAAAAAAAAATAATTGTCTTCCAGCTTGCCGTTGGGACAAGTAGCTCTCAAATTTTGCTTCTCCTGGTCAAGTCTTAGTTTGCCCTTGTAATGCTTTGGATGGCAGACAACTTGCCTGATCCCTTGCCCATTGGGCAAGTATGCATGAACGCTACTTGCCCAGAAGGAAAATATACTTGTCTTGGATGACCAGGTGGCACTTTTTTCGAGGCCTGCCCATTCTCCCTCCCAGGATGCAAGAAAACAACAACAACAACAACAACTTTTGGGTTGGGCAAGCTTCAGTGTATATGTATTACATTAATATTTTGATTTACTAGCCTGAAAGTCATTCACAGTAGCCCTCCAAAATGTCTTACCGGCATGGTTTATTAAGTTATTACTTAACAATATTTTTGTCCCTTAGTGATGTAGTGCTATGTATCTCCTCGTTGATTTTCCCAAAAATACTTCACTTGCTCATTCAGCAAGCAAGGAATAGAATCCAGTAAATTGACTGCCAAATTTTTTAGCCTAGAGCTATTGGACATCACACTTCCCAGACAGATACATACAGTGTGCTACTTGCTAAATATTAGGAAAACTGCTGTTAAGATTTCAAAATTTAAAAAGCCTTAAATAAATTGGTGTGTATGATTGAGTCCTGCCTTATTCTTTAATATATTATGTTATTGATTTTTAGACCCAACTTGGGCAAGCACTAACTGGGGAATTGTGCTTTGCATTGAATGCTCTGGAATTCATAGGTAAAGCAATGGTGTGGCTTACAGTTCTTCTTGATCCCTACGTCTAGATATTTTGATCTCACACTCTGTTGAAGAGACTCAAGGAGCCCGTTGAGTATTGAAAGATTGAGCGAGGTTCGACTAGAAAAATAAATAAAGATACATGTGAAGGAGAGCCAAGTGATAAGAAAAATACAGGACAGAATATAAAGACTTACAAATGTTTCCTGACTGTAGCAATGATGGTGAAGCTAGGTAGAGTATAGATTCCACAATGAAATTAACTTGAAGCTAGAGAAAACATTGAAACGATTGGCGTGCTAGGAAACCGTAGCGTTTAAATAGTCCTAATTAGCATACATAAATGGCGAGCTAAAATAAAAATTTGCACATGGAATCCTACAAATGGACCATAATGAACACTTCACTAAGTGAAAATTCAGTGACAGTTTCTTCTGTACACAGCCCTGTTGAATTTAGAATCACCCTGTAGAAGTGTGCTCTTTGTGTTGTTTCCATCCACACACAAATACAGCATTGTTAAAACTTCCTCCAACTGTCCAAACATGAACCACAAGTTGATTCTTGGTCTGAGTTTAACAGGGTTGTCATTGTGACTTGTGGAGGTTCAGTGACGTCATGGTTAGTGTGCTGAACTCCAGATTGGGCGGTCTGGGTTTGAGCCCCGACTGGGGACATTGTGTTGTGTTCTTGGGTAAGACACTTTATTTTTACAGTGCCCTTCTCCATCCAGATGTATAAAAGTGTACTAGGACTTAATGCATCCCACCAAGGGGGGGGGGGGGGGGGGGACGTGGGGAGTGTAAAGTTTCTTGACTAGTCTCTTCATGCTACAGAAAATGGGATATGCTCTGGCCTGAGGGGCCACTGTATGCAGACTTTGCCTACAATGTACATGTAGATACGAAGGTATCCTATACAATCACGATCTATGTTGCTTTAGGAGTTTAGGAGTTCATGTGTCCAAGGTGCGGTCTTTGATTCTTGATGCCTGGGAACCAGAACAAGTCAAGGTATGATTGAGTATTGGGAAACTTATTACAGCAACCTGACAACATTGGAAGGAGGAGTTAGGAGGGGGGCTGTGTTATCACTGATTGACCAGTACTATCCTTTCTAGGGGGGGGGGGGGGAATCCATATCTATATTCTTATATTCGTTTTCTTCTATGTAAGGAAAACCACCAACAAGAAGTTAGAGGACAAGCTGTAGTCTGAATTTCAAAAATATTATTTTCAGAATTTAACTGGTAGTGTTAGTACTTATTTATGATTAATTTATGTTTCAAATGGAAGTCAGTAACATCTGATTGAAAATCTGTTTTGTGTTTTAGTTAATGACAGAACTGGGAAATACATTAGTTAATGGAGTTCTTGAAGCCAAAGTGGACTCTAGTGCAAAGAAACTTACTCCACAGAGCAGCAGGTACTTTCTTTGAATTAAATTCAATTAATTTGATAAATAATTGGTGGCATTTCTTTCTAAAACATGTAAGTTAATGCTTTACTTTCTTACTTATCCTCTTCATTCAATGGGGGACATTAGGACACAATCGAACCCTACCAATGAACCCAGTCCTGTACTTTGGCTATTGTTTCATCCCATAAGAGACCTGTCTCTTGCAGCCCTTTTACCATTTGGTTTAGGAACCTGCTGGCAGAAATGTGCCATTTTAAAACCTCAAAATATAAGAACCTGTTTAGTCAAGCAAGGTCAAGCAGGTTCTTATATGTGGTTACAGTGAGTTAAGTTATGAACTACATTGAATTTCTGAAATCAGTTGTGTTAGGCTTACCATAATACAGTTGTGAATAATACTGTATATTTGAAGGACCAAACCCAAGTTCATATATTTTTCTGGTAATCAACAACTACATGTATATCTCATTGATAGAAATTGAGAACCTAGTAAGAACTTACTTAGCCTAAATAGCCATTTAGCACCCCAAAATATAAGAACTTATTTTGCCAGACTTAAATAGTGTAGGTTCTTACACGTGGGTTTTTACTGCACTGTGCCAAAAAAAGATGTAACAAGTAACGTAATGACAATCAACATAATCAGGCTAAGGACCTTTTTTTTTTCTTAAAGTAGAATGGGACATCTATCACTTGTGACATACAGCGAGACTGAGTATTAACACTGTTTATGCCTTGTGACAGTTAACATACTGCAAGTAGTTAGACAACACTTTTGAGTGTTGTTCCGTGGAATACCCCACGAGTCACTTGAATTTTCTTGGTGTACACAGGACCCTTTAGGTGAGTGTGTATGTATGATGAAAAAACAAGTGACAAGTAGGATATTCCATGGAATAACATGAGAGAATGTGGCATAACTATTTTATACCATGCCATAGAAAATACCTGTAGTGGCCAACACAATCAATGCGACATATGCACGGCACAGAAGGGAAGGGTGGATGTTATACCGTCAAATTTACTACGGCTTCCCTGTATTCTGATTGGCTGTTTTTTCTATGGCATGGTATAAATACTCAGATGTTTTGTGTTTTAGGGGTGAAAGAGAGACTTGGATCAAATTGAAATACTTGCAACGCAAGTTTGCATCCCTGGAAATCTTTCTAAAAACTTGTCAAAATCTGAATAAAGGAATCATAAAAAATCTGGCCAGAATGAAGGTTCACCATGAAGAAAAGGATGTAGGTCAGCTGCCTGTGGGTAGAACAGACTCAAAAAAGAGTAAACTTTTTAAAAGGAAACTTGCCATCAAAGGAGCTAAATCTAAGGTGGACAAGCGAAAGAGTGCACCGGCAGGAATGATACTATCAGATGTAACGAGTAAAGAATATGAAGATTTGGAAACTATGGCTTCTAATCTTCTTCACAATGACGAGGCTGCTAGCAGTGATTCACATGACGAGGATCGACCCAGGAGTGGATCACAGAGAGATTCTCCTGATGATAGCAAGAGACGAAGGGCTTCCTCCACTAGTGCTGTTGCAGCTTCGTTGTCAGATGAGGGTAGAGAGAGAGGAGAGTCAGTTGATTCAGTATTGAGTGAAGATGGTCACACTGGAGACAAAGCTGAGAATGATAACACTGAAGTTGTTGTTGATGAGGAAAAAAGTCTAAAGGATGACAGAGAGAAGGCTATTGCTGTGTTAAAAAGAGTCCATCCCAGCAGGGTATGCAAAATGCATGTATGAATCAGTAATAAATTAAACTTGATATAAACTGTAAGTTTATCATCATCGTCATTGTCAACATCATCATTGTCATCATCATCGTCACCTTCTTCTTCATCATTTTCAGTATCAGCTGCAACATTTCGTTTATGTTTCTCGAGGACTCTGTCAGCGACCCCCTTGTCCTGATCACATGACACAGAGAACTGAAGACAAACTAAAATACAGTAAAAATCTCTCATTCAGTGTTTCTGCCAGACCACGCCATTGGGGAAATTACACGTTGCAATCAGAGATGACCCCCCGAAAAACGAAAAAAGGGCCAATTTAGCTCTTTCCTTTTACAAGGCTGCAGGCTTTACACAAGCATAGTATTTTAACAGGCCATCCCAGGGCTCAAAATTGCGACTGATACTGGTGCCAATGCAACTAACATTTCATTCTTGGCAACCAAAAATTCTGTTTTAGTCGCTATAATGGGGACTACATTTCTCTGTGTTGACAATCAGTAACGGTTATTTTCTCATATTATGTCCTTCTAGAAAACCATATTGAAAGGTCTTTGCCTCTAAAACAATCAACATAAGAAAAGAAGTCAATCCACCCTTTTGCTTTCCTGTATTGATTCTCTCACATCGGAAAACTTCCAAATGGCTGACCACATTTGAAATTGCCCCATAACACACTGCAAACCCTTGATCATTGACCACGTCATCTATGGAATGTTCTCTTGTTATTCGTGGATCCTTCATACTAGTACCTGACGATAAAAAATTTGCATTTGATGACTATTTTTTATCAATTATTATTTTATTGCCCCTTTTCCTAAAAAATTGGCCCCTAAAAAGGGTCTTCAGGGGCCACATTGGCCCTCAATTAAAATTTTCTGGCTGAAACACTGCTCATTTGTGTGTAGTTGCATTGTAAATTTACATGTATTAGAGAATTCAAAGTAGTATAGCTGGTACTTGAAGTTTTATTTATAGAGTTCCACTCACTTAACTGCCAGTTTCTTTTTGTTACTCTCAGCTACTGTTCAAAGCTGCAGAGTGGAAGAGTCTTCCTCTTATGGCTGCAGCACTTGCTGAAGGTAAACACCACTTGAAAAATAATGTATAATTATATTACAATATTATAATATACATTGAATGTTTCCCTCACATGGCCAGCAGCCACACAAATTAATTCAAACAACAGAAAGTGTTTATTAATATATACATTCTAAAAAAGAGTTCAACTCCTACAGGATTGTTTTGATACAGTATGGCTGCCATGAAGTCATGTAAAAACACTCTTTAGAAAACAGCCCTAAGAAAATATGCACGCTGATTGGTTAAAAATCATGTTTCTATAACGCGATAGAAACACAGAACTAGCACAAGCTGTTGACGCGAGCAAAGAGAATTGACATTTTGATGATCAAAGTAAACAAGTTGTTTCCCTTTTTTTCCTCGCGTTGTTTTTGTGAAAGTTTGGGAGAACTTGAAAAAGCTGTGGAAACACTCACCTACAGCTGGTGTTCCCACAGCATTTCTCATTCTCCCAAACTTCCACTCATGTCTCTATAACTCGACAGAAACATGGTACATGCTTCCTGTTTCTTAAATACTTATTATTATAGTGCTTAAGGTTGGTTGCAATCTCTGTTTAGCTTTATGTGCTGATTTTTCTAATCATGACAGGTACAGTACACTGTACGTCTTAATATTTTAGTTGACTTGTTCCCAAAAAGAAGGTAAATGTAAATCAATGATCTACATGATACCCAAGGCTAAAGGAAGTTCCAAATGCTTTCAGGTGCCAAAGTAAACTGGGTAAATGAGGATGATGAACACAAAACAGCACTTCACCAGTCTGTCTTAGGGGTAGGTTTAACATGAGCCATATTTAGGTTTAGAATCCATCAGATATTTTAGCTTGTGCACAATTGGTCCAAAGGTGTCACATTACTCTATATTCCCCAGCCAAAACTGGGGAATATCTTAGTCACATTCTCCAATTTTCTAAACTGCGTGTGGTGCAAAAAATATTTGAAGGATGATAAACACAATAGCCTCGATTTGGCATGAAAATACACTTGGATATTTGTCCTTGGACATCATCTGTTCCTCAAAGCTCACTGTTTGCTTCTTGGAACAGATAATGTCTGCAGACAAATATACGAGCATATTTTCGGGCCAAATGGAGGTTATTGTTTATGTATAGTTTACACCTGCAATTTCCAGTTCAAGTAGCTCTACATTGTAGTTTGATAGCCAATCCAGGCATGTGTGAAATGCAGTTAATATCAGTGTATTGGGCTCTGCACTAAGAGGTCTGGGCTGTTGCCCTGACCAGGGTCATTGTGTTGTGTTCTAAGGAAAGGCACTCTGCTCTTACAGAGCCTTTCTTCACCCATTATGACAAACTTTAAAATTTATAAAATAATGAAAACCAGGTGAAACACTGAGGATAACCCATCCAGAGAGAGTAGTAAATCTATTCCCAACTCTGGATAGTCCCCCACATGGTTGATTTTTTGTTTTGTTCTTCCTTCAGGGATCATTACCAGCTTGTGAATTCCTGCTACAAAATGGTGCCAAGATAAACCAGAAGGACAAGAGAGGAAGAGGAGCTCTTCACCATGCAGCTCTGCTGGGACAGACAGGGTAAATTTTATATCATCCTTAAGGCCATCATAATTATTTTGTGGATCGGCATATTGTGCAGTGATTTTCAGCAGATCAAAAATCAAACCAGTTATCTCTAAGGGTGAAGTAATTCCTCTTCTTCATTACAGTAGTCCAACAGATGTTCCTGAATGAGCAAAATTTAGTAATAGCACAAAGTGTATGACTTTTATGGATAAAGGGATTTGTAAAGAAACCGTTGTGCTGAAATGACAAGCAAGTGAGAGCATTTTAGTGGTGAACTAAGCTGAGCATGGAGTGATAACTGCTGAGTGTAGAATTATTTTCATGCCAGTTCTGTCTGCTTGCTCCGTGTTCCAAACTTGGCAAATTTTTGTTGTTATCAAACAAAAGAAAAGCTTAACTGTATTTTTTCCCAGATTTAAAATTAATACTAGTCATGGTAAAGATTTTAACATATTTTTTCCCTGGTTATTATCAGGCCAATCCTGCTGTTCTTGAAGCGAGGAGGTAATCAACATGCTGTTGATGAGAATGGTGAGGTGAGTATGGCAGTTAGCAGGTTAGAATGTTTCTTCATATGCTCAGTTATTTTACTGGCAGAGGAGAATTTTGGCAATTCCATGTGAGTAAAACCCCTAGGGGGGGATAGTAACTATATTATTGTTGGATTACTACATTGTACATATCATGTTTTTCACAGAGACTAGTATCCCATGAAATAGTTTAGGGAATTTCCCTTCAGTAGGGAGAAGGGTTAAGCTAAAGGCAACTTGAGACACTGCGTAGTGCTGAAATTAATGTTAGCATAAAAGGTTGTGCTTGAAACTAAGTCAGTCTTCTTCCATTTAAGGTAGAGGTAAACATGCAATGAGATATTATCTATACGCTCAGTGTGGTTCATAGTTGCGTGGTTGTAGATATTTGCACTGTCTTATTGTTGTTTATCTGCAGGATCCTCTTACCATCGCTTTGAAACAGACCAATGCAGACATTGTCACCCTGTAAGTTAACACAGACTGGTTCTTCTGTTCAGTATGTTGACGTGTTGTTGACAGGTTTGAAGCAGAAAATGGGGAATGAGCTGCTCTTCTCCCAAATATTCTTGAACATGGCAGGGCATACAGTTTGTGAAGTTTCTAACTTGCCCTTTTGGCTCATTCAATGAAGCTGCCATTACAAACTACTGGCACCCTGCCACAGGATTCTGCCGCCCTCCATCCTCACGCTCATTATAATACCAATTGGTTGTGTTTAATGTAAGATAACTGCTGTGCATGTCTACAAACACATTTGGTGTTGACATAATGGAGATCATTTTGAACTGTGCAGGTTAAGACTGGCAAGATTGAATGAGGAAATGAGAGAGGATAATGAGGTTATTCAAGGTGAGCACGAGATGCAGTCTTAAGGCTGGTTTTCGCTGCAAATGAGTTGTAGTCTGAATCGGAAATGTGAAGTGATATGATCTAGGGAAAATCAATCCGACAGAGTCAGAAGCAGAGGCCGAAGAATAAACCAATCACAATGTTCGATTCTGGGCCTTGTGATTGGTAGGTTCTTCCGCTTCTGCTTCCGACTCTGACAATCCAGTTTTCACTGGATAATAAGCGGCAGAATTGTAAACAGAATCAGAACGAAATAATGGAACCGTTCTGATTCTTCCAACTCCATTGCCTTCAAGCTTAAGACTTTGCTTACGACTTATGACTTACACTTCCATAAGCACTGTTACAACTTTGACCCTGACCTGTGACTATGTCGCTAGTGAAAATCAGTCTTAACAGGCATTTCTGTTTGATGGGCTTATTACCAGTTCACATCATCATCGGTTTTTGGGCACCAATGCTTTTCTGTAATACAAGGTATGGGATTATTTTATTTCAGGTGATGTCACATTTACTGATGTGTTCAGAGACTTCTCAAACATGGCATCAAGAGATCCTGACAGACTGAAAAGGAACTTTGACCCCAAAGATCCAGACAGGCAAACAGAATTATGACAACAAAGGGTATACATGCCAATTAGTTCTGCACACAATCTGCCGACAGACAATTGAAGGATCAAGACATCAGAGATGACTCATTGCAAGTGATGTGATTAACATTTGGAGTGATGAAATAATTATACCTTCCCATGTATTTTTTTTCCCAACAGACTGTTTGAAGTATTCATTACATATTCCTCACTTCTTTTTTTGTTGTTGTCCTTAGAAGAAGCTCAGTCACTGTATTTGGAGTTATTTTGGCCAAAATATTAATAGTTCTTTACTGAAATAGAGAAACTGCATAGAGATAATAGTAAACCGTAAAGGAACAAGGGTGGTTAAGGATGGAGAAAATTAACATGGATTACAAATGATGCACTTGAAAAATTTAGGCTACACTTTTCAAGATGTGCAAATTGCGAGGTAGCTCCTTTAAGAATTAAAACAAACTGTTTCTTTATAGGCAGCAGTAATGGAAGTGCAAATGCCCAGCTTAGATAGTGAACTAAGATTAAAAAATAAATGTATGTAGTTAAGTACTCAATAGTTTTAATTGGACAGGTTTGGTAGATGACTTGGTAAAGTATTCCTCTGACAGAAGTCAAAACAGTCAATGAGTTAATTTGATTTTGAGTTGCTCAGAACAAGCTTAGACTTGATTTATTCAAATGTGACTGAAACCTGCAATGCAGGTTGTGAGTAGATGAAAAGAGCAGTGGAGGCAGTTTGGTAGTTTGGTAGTTTTGAAATCTTACGAATTTCATTGGGAACCAAATCAAAATTGTAAAATAATTGAGAAATTATTGTACAGACAAGTTGGAAAATTATCAGAATATTTGATTGTATTTATAAATGCTTGCCCGATATTTTTGTCAGTTCTCAGGAATCAATATCTGGTGAACAGTAAATAATTATTGCTCTGGACTTGAGAAGATCGTGTTACTTATGCGCTTCATATTCAAGACTATGAAGCTGAACTTATACTGCAATAATATTGTTAAATGTCTTCAAACTTAATGAAAAAACTATTTTTTCCCTCTTCTGTTAAAGTTTTGAACTTGAAGGGCAGTCATTTATGAATAATTTAAAAATGAGGAACATCATTTTGTTCATTGGAGAAATGACAAAAAATGCTTGTACATTGTACATAATCAAAGAAATGTCACTGCTGTTGCTTGTACCTATAGTTCCCATAATTCTGCTAGCCTACTGGTACTTGTAGGAATACAAATAGATACTAGGAGTGATAGTACAACTATTTATCAAGTATTAGCTAAGTAGATGTCATACCTAAAATGCACAGTTTGGCAGCAGTGAAATATTGTAGCAATGAATATACCGGTAAGTTTGTAAACCTTTTTTTTCCTGCTATGAACAACTCAACAATAATAATACAATGATGTTTCAACATTGCATAGTTTGTGCTAGTCTTGTCTTTTTAAAATTTAATTAGTTATAAAGCCATGATATAAACACGAGTGTTTTACAGGAAAATACACCACTCATAAAATTCATACAAAACCACATCCGGGACTCAGGTGGTGCATTTTCCATTTCCTCACTAGTGAAGATATGGATTACTTCACTGATATCATGTTTGACCCTTAAAGTGTACTTGAATTAATTTTGTTGGTGTATGATTGAAACATCATTGGATCCTCCTTGAGAGTCTTCTGAAACCTTTGGTAATCTTCGGAAATTTTTGGACACGTTCATGTGGCCTTCGCACAATTTTTGCAGAATCTTTGGAAAGTGGTCAGAAATCTTTGGAGAATCGTCAAAAACGTTGCTATCAGTATTTCTATATAATAAAAAAAAAGAATACATGGTTGCTTGTGGATATGGAATATCTCTTCTCGTGTTCAACTCTATATCTCACTCATTCGCTGTGCTCACTCATGAGATATCGAGTTGAACAATCAAAGATTATTCCATACCAACGTATGCCAATGTATTATCCTCTTTACAGCTCATCAGATACTATACACTCTGGTGAGGTGGATACACAAAGGTTTGTTTGCAGCAGTGCAAACAAATTGATCACTTCCTGTTGTATCTGTTGGTAGTGTAAAAAAGGGATTTCAAACGGCTGTTTGTATTTGACATAGCATGATGCTAATACTTCTCTTTTTTGGGGGGGGGGAGGGGGGGGCGTTGACAGCTATTGTAAAAATCCCTGCTTAATACAGCATTGAACTAAAATGATGTTAAATAAAAATTGGAATCTGATCATCTACCACTTTATTTATTTTAAGACAAACATTGCTCTTGAGTGTCCATTTACTTCAAAAACTAAAACCTATCCAACCCTTTCTTTTCTCTTGTGTTCACCTTCCATGTAAGCCAACATACATCCATATATGTATTTCAAGCAAGAAACAAACCTACAAGCACATAGATGTTCAAGATACAGATCAAATCAGCAAACGATACCAGTCAGAGTACTACTGATGTATCAAGTTTATCAACCGTGGATGGAGTAACTTGAAGTGACTAACAATTTTGATACATTGACAAATGGGAGGGTTATGAAAACTGAACGAGAATCAACTAAGGAATATTGTCTTGACTAACCTGTAAATTCTCATTTAACTTTCATAGTCTTGTGTAGCAATCAGTACAAAGAATTAAAATTTTGAGCTTTGGAGTGAAAGAGAAAAGACTGTTTCAGGTGATGATAATTTCTTGATACTCCTTTAGTTTTGCTTTGTTGTATGATCTTTATCAGTTCTTCAAGTCTTTATTGCACATTTTCCATCCCATGGAATTTTTTGCACTCTTTAATATTTGCTTGTTTAGTCTCCTTTCTTTAGTTCCTGATTTTCAGCTGGTTGCACAGGGGTTGAGTCTAACAGTTTTGTAGGCTGTAGATGAGAAGGGAAAGGTGAAAACATGAAAATAAATTCAACATTTATGCATCATACAAGGGTCAATTCAATGGGTGTATTTATAATATAGATACATATGAGTCTTGCAAGAGTTCTTTGCAAATAAACACATTGTCATCCTAATGATCAATATTTGATTCCAAGTCTGTGGAACTGTCAGATCACTTTGTCTTCCTCTCCATTTGGAACCTCTATCAATTTACAAAAGGTGACATGGATCACACAGCGTGGGTGAAACCTCTCATCAAAATGCTTGTGAAGATTTGAACAGAGTTGATAAGAGTCACTGGGAAAGTGTGAGAGTTTCAGGCCACAAGAGCAAAAGTTTGAGCTCGTGGCCACTCTTAATATCTGTTTGTATGCAGCTCAATGCTATCAAAGAGGATGTGATGCGACATGTGACCTATTGAAAGATTTAAAGAACCACTGACATATTGAGGGAGCTTTTAGGATTAACTCTTCAGAAAAAAACATGGCTCAACTCCTCTATTTTAGCTTGTACCAAAATCCACAACATCAGCAAAGGATTTTCCATTTTGGCATGAAATTGTTTTCTCACCCTTAGGTTCTGCATGACTTTTTTTGGTGGGCAATAGCTTCTACAACATTTTGTAATATCAAAAATAGGACCTGTATAGTAGGAAGCACTTGTTCAATTTTTTTTTCATGCCTCCCCTTACACATTTTTTTTCAGCCATTTTTGCCATGCAGGACTTTTTCCTGGAAATTGTCCAACCCACTCTTTCTCCATCAAAAATTAATGTTCCCTAAGCCAGAACTCTTGTCTGTTCTATCATCCTACCTGTGTTTCACCATCTTTACCACGCCCAGCCCAGAAAGGCCTACCCCAAGCAGGCCTCTGAAATGGTGGCCCATGAGGACCATGCCAATTGAACTGGTGTCGACAGTTTGAATATCCAGCACCTAGACCTATGCCAATCCCTAATGTTACAGGCCAGGCAGCTCCTTAAAAAAAATAACAAAGGTATTGGTCTTCAACAGGAGGTAAACAACATGCTGAAAAAATCTGTGCAAAAGTGTTCTAAAATCTTCTTGAACCCATCCACAATACGTGAGAAAATTAGGTTAGCACCTACATTACATACGGACACTGTACAAATGCAAAAATCATATTGTATACAGTGACGTTTATAACTTGTGAAGTTCCACCCCCCTGTTAGCATTCTCGAAGCTGAGCTTCCCTGGGCCTAACATGTATACAGTTCCCAGGGGGGGGGGGGGGTGCTCCCTTATATGGGCTATATAGGTATGTGCAGCCCCAAAGGGTATGGTTTTTCAGCTGTTTTGGTCATAAATAGGGTATCAATTTTAGCTGATTTTGGCCATTCTGGTCATAAATAGGGTATGGTTTTTGCACTCTAGCCTTGATATGGGTATGTTTTTATGAAGAAGCTACTTTTTCATCATTATCGAGGAGAAAATCAACAAAAGCCCTTCACAAATTATGTTTATGGTAATTTAACATTGGTCTGAACTAGGAACTAATTATCACCCAGGTCTGAAACAGGGTTTTGGTCCAGGGGTTAGGTCATGAATAGGGTTTCGAATTTTTGGTCAGGTCATAAATAGGGTAGGGCATTTCGCAGATTTTGGTTTGGTCATAAATAGGGTAAGGGTTTTGGGAAGTGGGCCGCACACCCCCACCCGATTTTTCTGGGAGTACCCCCCCCCCCCCCCCACCCCGAGGATACAGTTCTTCCAATTATAAATTACACCTTATTCTTTAGGCATTTGAGCAGAAAAGAAAAAAATACAGGTTTTCTCTATTATTTATCATAATGAAAAGTACTTCAGTAAGCCACTGAAAACTGCTTATAACTATTACTTTTGCATTTGGGGAGCAATAACCTTGTACTAGTTTGTCAATATCATCGCGCGCGCAAAGCCATTCTTGAAAATAAAAGTTTCAAAAATATTTAGATAAATAATAATAATAATACCACAACACACACAAAACCTATGAAAAAAGTATTCCTGGTAGCACATGTTATAATTTGTGTCCTACTAATAGCATGAAGTTTACCAGCTTATTGCAAGTGTACTGTACAAAATTGAGCTTACTTTTGAAAAACACAAGTGAAAATATGCTGCCAAAAACAGCTCCGCCAACTGCGAATGAAGTAAATAATAACAATTTAGAAAAAAAAATCGGTAACATGTTTTATGGATTATTCAGAGCCAAAATACCAGTTTTAAATGTCGTGTCCACAAAGCACCGATCCCATTTTCTTCCCAATTCTTCTTCGCTGGGCCTTCTCGGCGCCATTTTGAACCCGGTACGAGCCTGCGGGATTTTTGCACAGTCCTCGCGCATGCGGACGAGGAAGTACCCCCTGCGTTGCCGCATGTGTCCTCTTTCTTTCTCTCTTGAGCCATCATGCCGGCGGTAAGACTTGTAGAGAAATATGTTAACATTTTGCGATATCTGAACGTATTATTTAGACGACGAAGGTTATGAAATAAAATATAAGGCCTGTAATGCTAGTTTAAACACATTTCATGGTAGTGTAGCTGGTATAAAACGTAGGCTTTTCTTACTAAATGTCATGGTATGCGAAAATTTTACACACACCAATTTTGTACGATTGAACTGAGTAGAAAAGTCAATTCCTGCTCTTGGTTAAACTGATTTCTTAGTCATAGTACTTATATACAGCCTTATGCCTGTTTCGTCTTAAGTGATACCCTGTTTAGCGTAAAAGAAGTCTACACGATGAAGGTCGTGGAACAAAAACTGTCGTTTAATTTAACACGTCTAGGTCAAACGTGGTCAATAGCAAGAAATATGGCAACTTTTTCTATTCCTGTCTGACTTCCTTGTTTAAAATGAAGCGATTCTGTTGATATGAGTAACGACCATCTTGTGCGACATAAACTTTAGCAGGAAGAGACTTTTTAAAATACAGTGATCAGAACTTTGGCTACGAAATAGTTTTGTTCGGGAACGGTTAGGCTTACATTTTAGCTGACGATAATTTTAAGAAATTTTTCGAGATGGGTTTGGTAAAATTGCTATGATCAATCGTTGTCTTTTCCAATGCTGAAAAGCATAGATTTTTTAATCACCTCAAGTAACTATCTTGTTCCAGAAAATCTACTCCACTCCCACAGAAAACTTGATTTGATCTTCCCATCCCTCTGGAAATTCTAGTCTAACTTCATACTTTCTTTTAAAAGCTTTGGTTTTTGAAAACCCTCTCCCCCATAATTTCCAATGATCATCCTTAACCTGCATTTGAAAATGTATTTACATGAAGAATTTTCTTTTGAGTAGCTACACTGTAAGCAGAGCGATCAGTAGATGAAAGCTCTTGTAATCATGCCATGCCAGTCATAAATATACATAACCCAGTCCAATTCAACTTTGTTTTTGCCTTTGTTTACAGAAAAAGAAGCAACAGAAGAAGAAGACACAGTTGAAATTCACTGTGGACTGTACGCATCCAGTTGAAGATGGCATTATGGATGTAGCCAACTTTGTAAGTTACGTCATGTTTTTTCCAAGTATACTACTGTACGAAAACATTTCTACATTTAATGTCTGGCACGCTTGTTGTTTAGGAACCATTTTCTAAAAAAGTGTGTTTGATTTTCATTGATGAATGGACCATTTTTGTATTCTCTGTATTGGACTGGAACTATGATGATGGACAAAATTCCTTGGGACACTTGCATCATTGCATGCATGGAGTTTGAAAAAGCACTGTTATCCTTTTCAAAATTCATGTCTGCTCCCCACCCCATACAATGTTGAAACTCAGGAGAAATGTCCAACATTGTAGGTGGGGTGGGGGAAGGGGCTGAGCAAGTGTAGTTGAATTCACGTGTGACTGTTTGTTTGGCACGTGTGAAAAAGCACCACAAGTGCAAATTTGTCCCAAGACTTTTGTCCTTGATTATAGCGTGCAACTGAGGCTAATGCAGAGAGTCTTATCAAATGCAAATGACATAAGACTAAATCCAATAGACAATAGAGCAATTTCAGCTTTTTATGGACAAAAACCTTGTACCGGAATGATTTTAGGTATTTTACAGTACCTTTTACATTTTCTTAAAGCTTAAAGTGCCTATGAAGTAAAAAATAATTGCTGCTGATTTGAAAGGCTTTTCAAAGTTAAGAAGAATGGCGTTTTCCTTTTTGGAATATCTTTTTTCGTTCTAGAGATATTTACGTTTTTGTATTATGCAAATGAGGAAAGTGATGATGTCATAGGTGGTTCCACTTGAACAGTAAACACTGAATCAAGAATATCTCTAGAAATATTGGAGCAGTGTTCTTCAAACTTAACACCACAAATGTGCATCACAAAAGAAACAGAATGACACTTTCTGTGTTGTTGCCATGGCAACACTTTTGACTCCAGTCTCTTTCTGTGAAAAACCAAATATGCCAATTTGCAACCCTTCGAAAAGGGACAGAGGGTCTTGCTCAGAACACACATGATTCCCATATTGTCTTAACTCTCCCCATTAAATCGTTGGGAGTGGATGATCCTTGTTTAAGAAAAAATCTGGTAATGTTAGTTTTAATTAAAACAGGACCAGCGGCATAACTGTTGTCATGGTGACGGCATGACGGCTGTCATTTTGTTTCTTTTGTGATGTACATTTCTGGTACCAAGATTAAAGAACAATCCTTGTTTAAGAAAAAATCTGGTAATGTTAGTTTTAATTAAAACAGGACCAGCGGCATAACTGTTGTCATGGTGATGGCATGACGGCTGTCATTTTGTTTCTTTTGTGATGTACATTTCTGGTGCCAAGATTAAAGAACACTGCTTTAATATTTCTAGAGATATTCTTGATTGAGTGTTGAACTGTTTTAGTGGAACCACCTATGACATCATCACTTAGAATACAAAAACGTGAATATCTCTAAAACGAAAAAAGATATTCCAAAAAGGAAAACGCCATTCTTCTTTACTTTGAAAAGCCTTTCAAATCAGCAGCAGTTATTTTTTACTTCATAGGCACTTTAAGATATAAATAGTTTCCTAAAATAACACTGTGCGGAAACAATTTCCCAAGGGAACTAGAGAAAATAAATTTTAAAGTTCAGAGAAACTGTGCAAACACACATAAAATTTCATTTTATGTCTTAAAAGCTGAAAATACTTCTTGGTGCATGTATTACAGTTTTAATGAAAGTTGCTTGCCAAGTGGGGCATTACAAAATCCAAGTTCAATTAGCAAACACTGGAGAAAGAGAAATCAAAACCAGACTCAAGACAGGTCGTGATGAGATATCACCATTACCGGTATTTACATGGTAGACAATTATGCTGCAGAGATCTAAACGGGCTTAAAATTAATCAGAAACAAGATACCAAAGCAGAGTCAATGTTTTAACAATCATGAGCTTTTGACGCTGTCACAGCAGCTTTCTCAAGTGAATGTGGCAGGAAAGCTTTGGCCTTGTGATCGCTAAAACATTGACTCTGCCTCAGTATCTTGTTTCTGATCATGTCTGCTATAGAGTCAGGAAACAGTATCTTTACTAGAGTTAATATTTTTCAAGGGAAAAATATACTAAATACACAGTTAGCAGGGATTACCCTTGCCTGATTGCATTGCTTTGCTTAGGGCTACCTTCCCTAAGTGCCAAAATATGTTTTATTTTTCAGGAACAATTTCTCCATGAGAGAATAAAGGTCAGTGGCAAGACCAACAACTTTGGCAATGATCTGTCCATAGATCGACAGAAGAATAAAATCACTGTTGTTTCAGATATCCCGTTCTCCAAGAGGTGAGGCTGATGACAACTTAAAATATTACAAACATGGAACTGGGAAGCAACCGATGGTGTCTATTTACACTGTATGTTGGTAGTTGGCCTGCAGTTTAATTGTCTTTGTTGTGAACTTTGTTGGTGTTTGTTCTTTGGAGTGATAACTCTGTGGACTACAGTGATTAGGGATGCCATTTGAACCAAGATTTTTCTAATATTCTTTCCAGTAGACTGTGACATGCATGATATTACTACGATTATCAATTGAGTAAGGTGTGACAGAACTTTGGTGACAAAGTTTTGGCCTTAAAATTACAGTGTTGCCACAGGCAACTTTCCTCGTTTCCAATGGTAACAATATCGACATCACACCACTGAAATAAGAGCCGGTTGCCCATGACAACAACAAAAGTTGAACGTTATAACGCGGTCACCAAACTTTCGTCACACCTTACTCAACTGATAATATTGGTACATTTCAAACGGCTGCTACATGTCATGTACATGTTGATATTGCAGTGATGCACTTTTTGTGTTTCAATAAAGTTGATTGCTTGGTACACACAGCAAGGCCTAACAAACATGTATGACTTTTAGTCAGATTGAAGAAAAAATCCTTCATGTTGCCATACTTACTGTATGGCAACACCACCTTGCTGTACTCAGCCAAGTTTTTGACATGTACTGTGTATATAACTGCAATGATCAATCATGTCTTGTCTTCATATCTTTCTTGGCAGTTTCAATATATGATCTTTCATATATTCACTTGTATACTGACAATAAGTTGTAAGTGTGCAGAGATTTGTGGTTCTTCTGATATCATGAAGGCTTTCCTTGTGGTCACGTTTTTACTGTTGTTCCATTGCTTAACCAAAAGGCCACTGTAGCTTTAGATTTCTTTATTGGGGCAGAAAAACCATTTTCTTTCACGTCAGGCTGGGAGATGCAACCTCTCAATGCCCTAATGCATGTAATTGGTACAGAGGACTGAGGATCAAGTAGTCTGGGCTCAAACCTTGGCCAGGGCCATGTGTGTTTGTGGGGGGGGGGGGGGGGGGACACCTAACTTTCACTGTATCTCTCCACTCAGTTGTATAAATGGGTACCAGTGAATTTAATGTTGGGGTAACCCTGAGATGGCCTAGCATTCCATCCAGGGGGGAGTAGAAATAATCCTAGTTACTTAATGCCACAGAAACCACAGATAAGCTCCAGCAATATAGAGTACTTGGCCCCAAACAAACTGTATCTTTCTTGTCTTCTTGTCTTTCCTGATACAGTCAAAACTCTCGTAAGCTGACACTAGAGGTGTAATGGATACATGTAGATGGTCAAGTAACAAGTAGTTTGTTTCTTTGTCACAGGTATTTGAAGTATCTTACAAAGAAGTACCTCAAGAAGAACAACTTACGTGACTGGCTGCGAGTTGTATCCTCAGCGCAGACGACTTATGAGCTGCGGTACTTCCAGATCAATAATGAAGATGAAGATGAGGAGGGAGAAGATGAATCTTGATCAGATTCAAATTTGTAACTCTAAATGAATGTCTTGAATAAACATGCCTGAAGCTTGTTTAATGTGTAGTTTAGTTGATGTTGACTGTTTCCCATGAATAAAGCACAAGGCTCCAATTTTCAACTTTTTTTCAAAAAGGTTAAATATAATATATGTATCTTTGAAAGACTCTTATTTCCAGAGATCAGAGTTAATAATATTACTCATGATTGTAACACTTAAAGTTCCCTTTGAAAGTCAGTGTTGCTCTGTTGCATCTGGATGATGATCCAGAATAATATTATGCACAAGCTCAGATGCAGATTTAAGGGAATAGCTGGGGAAAACTGTGGTAGAGATGAGCATGTGTTGCAAATGTAATCGTTTCCCTCAAATTCACAATCCTTGCTTGTCAAGTAAGCTTAAAATTGCACCACTCAGGGACAAGATAAGGTTAGGAAGGGAAAAACGCTTTCTTTTCTAGTGCTCCTTGACCAAGAATTGTTATTTTGTTCAAAAGTTGTTTCTTACCCCAGGTTGAATCAAAGTTTGAAATCTTTGATGCCCAGACCATTAGTGCACTTGTCTGGCTGGATAATCACACACTTGAGTCATGGGCTATCATTTCTTATAACCCATCAAATGTTTTTGCTTGCACGGGATTGGTCTAAATGCATCACATGACTGAATGCCAGAATGCCCCAGCTAAATCTGGGTGTAGTTTATAGAGGGGAATGGTTATGAAACTCGACAAAGTTCTTTGTTGTATGTTTGTGTTTTCTTTTTTGGCCTTGACTGTGCACAAGACACAATTATAGTTGTTTACTACTGACTGAGGAACTAACCAATAGAAACGTTTTGGTTACGAAACTCATGCATAGTGTATGAATGCAAAACAATAGATTGTGCATGGTCATGGACCTTCCAACGTAAATCTGGGGATCTTAGTTTGTTCCTTTGATGTTTGCCGGGCTTAAAAACCATTCCCCTCCATTAACTATGATCTGGGGAATATCCGAGTGATATTCTCCAATTCTCAAAACTGCCTGTGTTGTGAAAAATCTTGGCAGGATTAACAGTTTCCATTTGGTGCAAAAATGAAATATGCTTGGACATTAAATTTTGTCCTTGGACATTATCTGTTCATCAAAGCTCACAGTTATCCTTGTGCTATGCTCTTGGAAAACTGTTCACTTCTTGGAACAGGTAATGTCCACGGACAAATATCTGTGCCATATGGAGTCTTGTTTATACAATGACACTTGTTCTGCACTGACCTACTGTAAACGAATGAAACCAAACAGCAAGACAACAAAATCACTCAGAGAACATTGGATTGCAGGCTGCAAGCCCCTGAAATGACTGCAGGCTGCAAGTCAATGTTGTCTTCCCTCTGTTAGCAATTACCTCAAATAATACCAAATAAACCATCTCCAAGTTACCTTGTACTTCTGTTTCAAAACAAGTATTAGTGCAAAACATTTCGCATGAAAATGAGTTTGATTTGCATCAAAATGAACCTGTAAGGGAAAACATTTCCATATGAATGGTTTTGCATGAAGACTCTGACACAGAGGCAAAAGGCAACTCGGAAATGGCCTAGTTTTGATCTAATAGACTTTTGCCCACCACTTGACCAAAAGAAAGGAAGGCTTTGCTTATGGGAGGTTCAAGTGAATTTGGGAGGACGTGCATCATGATCTAGCAAAACCATCCAACAAGCGCTACCTTAAGAACGTTAACCCAGAAAACATTTATTAAAGATTATATTGAACTAGAGTCCATAAGTCACAAAAGACCAGCTTTAGACACTCAGATGTTTTCAAGGTTGTCTGCTTTGTTCAAACACCTTTGGCCAAATCAAAGAACGCTTGGTCTCCAAACTGTATTCTCGAAAAATATTGTTGGTGTGACAATGGCGGTTGTATCGCTAGCTCAAGTTTTTAAAGTCTGAAAGCAGAAAGTTCTGTAGCCTCCTATGCAGATGCTCTTTGGGTTCGTCACACAATCTTCCTTGCGTGATGAGCCCAAAGAGAGTCTTTGTAGGAAGCTTAAAGCTCTGTGACTACTTACAAATTCTTAATCAGAGAACATTTCCAGACAAGATGATTTGTAATCCTGGTTACTCTGACATTTTTACCAACAAACCTTGTTTAATAGTAACAATAACACTATAATTTCCAACTAAGTACTCGCTTTTTTTACAAGAACAACTCAATCTAATAGGAAACGTTTAGCTTGGGTGGTTTGTTTTCTCATTACAGACCATATGATGTTCTTTAGTGAACTGCTCTTTTATCCATCTAAAGATATTATTCTTTCATAAATACATGACTATTTGACGATTTGAAAGCAACAAATTCTCAAGAATAACATCACATGGCCTGAAAGGTGGCAACAAACCACCCACGCTAAAAAGGTGTATTGTTCAAGTCTTTGATCTCACAAACACAGGGCTTACATTACTCCTATGTCTCTATTTGAGCAGCCTGAGTACCGGTATTAAACGCTGTGAGAAGCAGCATCAATAGCCGTACATGTAGCTCGAGCAGTTCCTTATTCTTTTCTCAGCAGCTGCTAATTATTACTACTTATTCATTTATTTTGAATTGATCAGCTTGTTTACTTGCATAATTTGATGGCTGTCACATGACTTATGACTTTTATGTTTCCCTATGTTCAACTTCAGGTTTCTTCATTTCCACACAACAACAACAACAACAAAAAAATAGATCAAACACAATTTTGAAAACTGTGGAGGTTTGTCAACGAAAACTCACTAGGTCAAAAAGAGTTCACACCCCCAATGTAAGTGAGTTTCTTGTGAAAAGCACATGACCATCTGGTTATCTTATCATCAGCTTTTCTACACTTGCTGTCTCGGTGTAGCAAAGACAGTAAAAAACAAGTATACAGTGTATTGCAGCTGATAGCCTGTGTAGCCGGCAATTAAAGGGGAGGGCTAGGGGGAAACCTTTGGGAGAGTGTTTCACGCTTCTAGTTTTCTTCTCTCCTTCCCCTTTGGACACCTGCCATACAGGCTAAGCAGCTGACGACAGGTTCAAAATCATTCAATACAAGCTCCAGCGACCGATTAATGTAGCATGTACTGCATTATTTAGAAGTAAAAGTGTTAATCAATTTACCTTGCACTTGCTATCACTGTATGTGTTCATAACCTGTGGAAGTGGCCAGAGATATCACTTCTGGCTGTCCCTGGGTTTCATTTGAAATGAGGTCTTGAGACTTCTGCTGACTGTCACAGTTTGCAAAAATTTCGACATTTTCTACATGACCTGCTTGTGCAAAGTGAAAAGGTGTTCCAATCTTGCATGATATTTTTACTTTACCTTGACCAGCCACAACGATCGGTTGTGGAATTTCAACAGTTCTCTCCAGCAAGTACTCGCCTTCCTTTACCAAAACCACTTGATTCACTCCATCTCCACCAGGGTTCTTAACCTGTTGAAGAACACTGCATAGCTCAACTGAACTCTGAACAACTTGCATTTGAAGATTCCCATAGCACTGAGTAACTTCAGGGACGTCCCTACCCAAGCTCAAGTGATTAAACATTGCAGCTGTAGCTAGAGCTTGCTGTTTTCTGTCCAGCTCTGCCAAGCTTACTGCCTTGAAGAAGTAACCCAGCAAACAGACAGGGTTAGCTTTGATTGCAACTTCAGCATCATTCAATGCAAGCTCCAACAATGACACACGCTCAGACAGAATTGCTTTCTTTTGCTCTGCACACTTCAAGTAGGTTGAGGCTCTGCTTGTGAGAATCTGTGGATCATTTGGACATGAATTCAGTGCTTCACTGTACAGAGATAGTGCCTCGTCCACATGGCCACGATTGAGACATCCTTTAGCTTTCTCTTTCAGCTTTGAGACTGCCTCTATTGAGGGCGACAGTGTTATGTTCTCCACGTAGACAGTTTTATTAACCTTCAGTGGCATTCCTTGTGAGAAGGTAATCTGGGTTTCCCCAAGTCCAACCATCACTGTATTGTCCTGAAGTTTCAAAGGATTTGATAACTCGTATCTTCCCTCTTTCACGACAATCACTAGATTCCGAGTATCTCTTCTTTCGTTGGCCCGAAGAAGTTCCTGCACTGTTGCAACTATCTCTGCATTGCAGTTTCCAAAGCGATCCTCAACTGCAGGGATTTTTGTGTACTTTGACGGAAACAGATGATGGGCAACAGCTGCTGCAGCTAGTGATGGACCTCGCTCGCCAAGGTGAGCAAGACAGACAGCTTTCCAGTAGTAACCCTTCACCCAGGAGGGATCTGAAGTTATTGCATTCTGAGCGTCCTGCAGTGCAAGGTCGATCATCATGATTTGCGCTAAGGGTGAGCTTTGTTGCGACAATTTCATGAAGGAGGCAGATCTGTTTGTTAACAACTTAGCGTCATTTGGTGACAGGCTCAACATTTGAGTGTATAAAACCAGCGCACCCGAATAGTTTCCTGCCAAATAAAAATTGTTTGCACGATCCTTGAGTGTGCTAGGAGTAGGCACATTACAATAATCAGCTACGCTTCGGTAGAATTGGATAGGTGCTTCTTCACACTGGTTCAAAAGTGCTGAGAATTCTGCCACCTGTTTCATATTTCCTAAGAAGCAGTGTACTCTTATTAAATATAGATAGGTGCGCTTTAGCCCAGGATGCTTCTTACCGTAAAAATGTTTCTGAATGGAGAGTAAACTTTGTGCAATTCTCAGGTAAACCTCTCCCTTTTCACTTGCAAAGTTTTGTTTGGCACATTTGCTGTCAAGAGAGTTGGTAATTACTGTAAAGCAATTAAGCAGACCCTCCAGCACTCCGATGGCGTGAAAATCGCTACCATCCTCAATGACGACTGAATTGGGTTCCATGCAACCTTCAATAACGCCTTTATATATCTGAGGCCACCTTTCATTCAGGATTGCAAATAACATACACTCTGACCTAGAAACATCAAATTCTTTTAACACTGAGAGAGCGCACGTCATTCCAGTGAAGTATTTCCAGGAATCTAATGGACATTTTTGGCAATATCCAACAGTTCTTCAGCATACAGTTTGGCTTCCTGTGTCTTGTCTGTCGTACAGGAACATGGTGATATGCTGAAGGATCGTCAGAAGGTTGTGATCACCAGAAGGGTAAATTTCCCTGGCAAGCTGGAGAGCTCTCTCATAGCGTTTTAAAGCAGTTTGAAAATTACCAGCGAAAACAAATCTTTCAGCTCTTCCTATAAGAATTTGAAGGTCTACAATGTCAGCTTTACAAAGTGGCAACCTTTCAAGTTCCAACAAGGCTTTGTAATTCTTTTCCCACTGACCTGCCAGTGCGTAAAACGAAGCGTTAAGTTTGAGCACCCTGCACTTAGCGCCATTCGATATTGTACAGCCTAACTTCTCAAAATGGGTCATTTTTTGCACAGTCTCTTTTGCCAGCTTCTCTGATTCTTCGTGACACCCAGGTGTTAAGCAGTTCCTTTTGGCAATGCTTGTGGAAACCATTGTTTGAAGAAGAAAATCTGGATCACCATCCCCACACACCATCTTAGCAACATTCAAATGGAATTCTAATAGTTCAGCATGTAGTAAAGTAAGGGACAAATCGTTTCCGCTTACATCACAGGCAAAGGCGCACAGGCTTAGAGTGTTTTCATTGAACAAAGCAGGAATACCATCTTCTTTCGATAAGTTCATTTCTCCCTCCATATGATTCTTCAACATGCGAAAATTCAATAAAAAAGCAATGAGAATGTTCCTTGCTTGGTCCTTCATTTCTGAAAGATTGAATGAATAGAAAGGTTTAGCACGCTCGTGGCTGCAATGCTTGTTAATCATCCTTTCCAATGCAAAATGAAGAACTCTAGTGGCCGCCACCATTGTTTCTATCCTCGTCAACCTGGTGAGGCTTTCTCTGACCACTTCTTGAACGAGCTTATGCGTACCAAAAACTCTACTCTGCTGGTCTACTGAGAAAAGGGAATTACAAGATAGTACTTTAAGGATGGCAGCAATATCAATTTCAGAACGTGCACTCTCTCTCAATTCCACTTGTTCCAATTCAGGGAAGCCTGGGTTGATGACATCAATAGGAACCTCGTCAGTTTCTAAAAAGGCTGCAATTTGCATCATGGTGGCGGCAGCAGGCGATTTGTTTCGAACAAATTCAAAATTCATCAGCCAGGTTGTGTGCACCGATAGGCGATGGTGTGCCTCTATACTTAGTGCTGTGGCCGGCTGTTGCTCCAAGAGACTTAGTTTAACAGCTCTGTACTTGTCAAGGTACGTTTTGAAACTGCAAGGAATAGGAAGGGCAGATATATAGGCGACTGCTTGTTCGAGAGCCAATGGAAGAGCTCCCAGCTCATTCACTAGATTTACTGCTTCCTGGTCGAGGGCTTTTCCCTTAACACCGGTCCTTTGCATTAGGAACACTGCCCCCTCTTTTTCACTGAAACATTGTAGCTCCAGGCAGTCACCAGTTGAGAGTTTCAAGAACGTTTTCGTCTCTTTCACAGTTTGCCTTGTTGTGAGCAGTATGTGTCCATGCTTGGGTATGCTGCCATTTCGCTGCCAAGACCCTTTACATATCTTCTTCACGCCTGTAGGACACGTTTTATCTTCCAGTTCATCTGCATTATCCACTACCAGAAGCCATTTTTGTTTCTTCTTGGATAAAAAGGATAAAAATCTATTCAGGGTATCGTCGACTTTCTCACTTGTTGAGCCACTGATATTCAGAAGAGCAAGGTTCTCTACAACTGATTTATTGATGTTTTCATCACTTTCACCATTGATCCAGAACACGCCACCTGGGAAGCAATTCTTACATTTCCAAGCAAATTCTACAGCCAGAGAAGTCTTGCCACATCCTCCAAGCCCACATACAGTTTTAGTAAAACAGGACGTCCCTGGACAATTTTCACGACTATGTTGTGGGGTTAGATTTTGTTCCAACCATGCCAAAGCTGTCTCACGGCCTGTGAACGATGTCAACCTTGCTGGTGCAGTGCATATTGCCTCGCTATCATCGATGTTCTGTTCCTGCAAGGGTTTCACTGTCAACGTCTCCTTGACTTTGAATACTTCTCTCTGTAAACCTGAAATTGCAGTTCTGTTTGTGGCTGCCTGGTTGGTCATGCTTGAGAGGTTTTGTTCTAAGTGTGATACTTGAGATTTCACAATAGCTTGTTCCATAACAACATTCTGCACTCCACTTTTCAAGTATTCCACATCCTCACTGATAAGGTCACAGACTCCTTGCAGATCGTCTCGCACATTAAGTTGCCTATTGAAATCTTCAACAGTATTTGAGACTGTCAATATTTTCTGCTGAAGGTTGATTACTTCAGTATCCAGCTGCTGTCTTAACTTGGTAATCTCTTCACTGTTTGAATCACCTTGCTCTTTTACTTTAGCCAGGTTCTTTGTCTCTGCATCCAAATCATCTCGGCACTTGGTCAAGTCTGCAACCAGTGACTGACGGAGTAAATGAAGAGCCTCAGCTTCAGAATCTATGACGCTTACCAGACCGTTTGTCTTTACATCTTGCAAATCTTTGGACGATTTTTGGGCGTCTTTGTCAGAGCTGAAGACTGGGTCATTTAGCAGGCTATTAAGGTGACCAAATATGGTGTTGACATCTGCATCTTGAAGTTCTTGCTTTGGAGCATGCGCCCAGTGATTCCTGCACTGGTCTCGTGCCGAAGTCAAAACCGTTCGACTGACTGGAGGGTGAATAAAAGGACACCACTCTAATAGGTTCAACAGGCCACCAATATCTGTGGTCTCCGCGTCAATGACATGTGTTTTTCGCGTTCCAAGAGTTGGCATAAAGATTTTTGCTATCTCCCACGCTCCAGTTGGAGAACCCCATTGATTTCTGTCACTGTTATCACAGCAAATCTTTGGTCGCCCGGACTTGTGATGACGCTTCAGCTCCATCTCCCACTTGACGCAAGTACCACACTTTGAAGAGCCAGCCGCACAAGCACATGGAGGAAGTGATTGCAAAGGTGGACTGGAAATGAGGGACTGGTACCAAGCCTCCATTTTCCCTTGGATTAGTGATGCAATTCCATTTTTGGCTATGTTCAGGGCACATCCAACTGTCACCCAGTTTTTGTGTTCTTTTTTGTCAAGCACTGCTACCCAACTTGTAGTCATCATCCTGTGTCTTCTTTGTAAGACTAAAATTTCAAATTTGAGTCAAATTAATGCGGAAATGATGAGCGTGACTTTTCAAGATGTGATAGTTCAGTGAGAAGGGGAACAAAAAAAAAAAAGAGAGAAAAGGCCAAAATGAAAATGCACGAAACCCACAAGGTGCAATATACCCATATACCTCATATAAGAGTTAACTTCTATTAATTAGTTTTGGGCTGAAAATGATCTCACCACACAATAACTAAAACAAAGTGGCAGAAACCTTTTAAGCTAGCGTGACGAGCTCACCCTTTTCTTTTTACGTTGGTAAGAGTCCCAAAGTCATTGAAAGATTAACTATTGAACTAATATCTAGACTTATTTAGTGTGCCAAATGAAATTCAAAAATTTGTTCTCTTCCCATCCCTTCCCATGGTGTGACATTTTTCATGTAACAAACACTTCACAGGACCAAAACTGTTTTTGGTGAAACAGAACAGAAATATTTTCTCGTGGTCAGCAGAGCGGTAAGATCTTTTTCATTAAGCGACGCAGCTGGAATTAAGAAAATTTGAAAACAATCATTGAGGAGAAGTTTGGTGCTAATTCGAGAAGTGATTTCCAAGAAAAGTCTTGATTAATCAAAATAACGGTATCAGAATGACTAACTGACGAATCTGATCAACGACATCAGCCAAAGAAGTGCGGTTTCTAATTTTCATGTTAATTTTATACGGCTCAACTTTTGTTCACTGTACTGGAACAAACTGTTGACTAGTAAGCAGCAATAAGAGTAAATAAATAAGAATAACCCTGATTTCATAACAGTTCAAATTGCAAAAACAAATACATACAAAGGTAACAATATACAAAGTCCTAAATGCTGATACTAAGCTGTATCGGCTTTGGTGCAGTATACTTACCATACACTGACAAATGAAAGTGTTTTTCTACCTGTCAAACCTACGCTTTTGGAACAGTTGACTAGTCAATCACATTTAAAGTACAAAAAAAGTTTTGACTGCTGGTCATTTAGTCTACATTATAAATCCCAGTATACCAGGTGCCAGGCTCGCCAAAATTCACACTACAGTGGAAATAGTGAAGTATTCAGCCGTATATATAAACAAGGATTTGATATTATTAACCAAAATTTAAAAAAAATTAATTTTGACTGCCAGACACGCAGTATTTTGAAAAACTTGTCCGGCTGCCGTAGATATAGGAGAATCTTTGTTTACAATATTTGCCTCATTACCATAAGTGATACAGTTTCTGATGGAGCTACAAAGAGATTAATACTGAATACTGAAAGGGCACAGCACGATTAACTGTCTCAAGGAATTTGAGTGCGATGTATTGAATACTTTTTGTGCAACGAGGGTTTAAAAACTCAAAATTTTACAAAGAATGTATGAGCTCATCAGCGCTTTTGCCACACAGAAATTTTGATGTTTTTGAAAGCCAATTTCTCCTCCAATATTACACTCAAAGAGCCAAAAACGTCACCACTTACTAAGTTTCACAAGCTCTTTAAGTTTTTCCAGTAAAATCGTGTCTAGCATGATGCCTTCTATACGCAAAGTCGTATGTTAATGAGGAAAAATGTCAACAATGACGTCAGCAGAGATTCACCTATAGACGCAGCGTTTTTAAATTGTTTAGTTCTCAGTATGAACTTTACGACTAATGACAACACACTTCATTATGGATGCAACGACAAATTAATATGCTAAGTTATTCGAATTTATAGAACACATCAACTGAGTGCCTGGTATCTTATAACTGACTCGGTTAAAGAATTCTCAGATCTTAACAGAACGCACCATAGCAGTTAATGAAATGATTTTGAAAGGACTGACTTGCATCGAGCAAAGATCGTGAACAGATTCCAAGAATGCTGGTAATGTGCAGATTGAATGACGAAACTTTGATCAAAAATGTTTTTAGGGCCAGTTTAGACGTCGTGCTACTGCCGTACCGAACTAAATTGCAATTAGGATTGACTGTACCACGGCAGGTAAACAACTCTTATTCAGACGTTGTCCCAGAATCGAACCAAAATCAGGATTTACAGAGGCTTCGTAACAATTCTCATCCTACCTCCCCCTGGGAACGCAATCCCGCCAAAATACGTTAATATAATTTATGAATTTTGTTTGGCGCGACGTTTGAATCGCTGCCGTGCCAGAGTGTCCAGAGGCGTGTAGCACGGCAGAGTTTGTCGAACTTAATCACTTGCAAACTTAATTCAGAAGTTTGATTCAGACGCCGTGCTTCCGCCGTGTTTTTGTCGAACTTTATTTCTGAATTTAGTTCGGCACGGCAGAAGTACGACGTCTGAACTTCCGGTGAAACTGACATGCCAGAGACTCAACCGAATCATTCTAAAGTTCTTTTCACTGATAACGCATAAGAAAATTCAGCTTAACAATCTTGTACACGCACTTTTAAGGATGAACTTTTCAATGAACAGTACTTACATCTTACATTCCTTGCAGGTCACCAGATTTAGGTATCAGAGAGCTAGGAAGTTCGCTTCCATCGTTAAACCCCTGCTTAATTTCAGCACATTTTGATATGCTAGTGTCCAAGCTCCCCAACATGGCACCATTGTCGTCCCCAGTGTCGCTTGTCCCTCTTAGCCGGCAGGGCCTCGGCGCGACCCTCGGCGCAAGGAAAAGGTGGCTCTGCAGACACATAATTTGATGGGCTAACTTCTTGGACTAAGATTTTCACTAATTATACGCTGGTTTCATTTCTGAAAATATGGACGGTTTCGTCTCTCTACTGGCTTATAGGGACAGGAGGCTCTGGTAACGAGAAACGCATGGCACAAAATTACAGGGTGCTTTCCATTGTGTCAGACCGACCAGTCATTAAGCGAGGTCAACTGAAAGGAATGGCTCTTACCATTTTCTATTCGTTTCCTCAATCCCCCACATAAATTAAAATCTACTGAAGAGAATGATTTGTCAATAGAACGACAAATTTCGGTCCGACTGGTAGACCACCTCGCGAATATTCCTGTCGGACCGACCCAAAACGGACCTTTCCATTTGACTTTCGACCAAAATTTCCGGAATTTTTGACACAATGGAAAGCACCCGCGTCCACAGACTCCAACACACGCAAGATCCACGTAAAGATACCATCCGTTCGCACTTTTTTATTATGTTAAATCTTCAAGGCTTACAAAAGAGTTCGAAATTAAAGCAGTAAAAACCAAACACTTAATGTATACATTACAGATTCTGTTTCCTACTTAATGTTGATTTATTTCTTACTGTTATTGCTTTGATTGCATAAAGCTAGATTATTTTCACGTTTGACTTTGGCAAACGAGTATTTAATCATGTACGATTAACGATCGATAGCCACTAAGAGCTCGGTTAAAAATTTCAAGAACAAAAGTTTTAAAGAGCTTACAAGTTCAAGCTTCTTCATTTCCCCACAACAACAAAAAATAGATTAAACAGAGATTTGAGAAATGAGGTTTGTCAACGAAAACCCACCGGGTTAAAAAAAGCTCTCAAACCCAATCAAAGCGAGTTTCTTGTAAAGAGCTCATGGCCTTTGTGTATATCATCAGCCTTGCTACAGTTGCTGTCCCGTTGAAGCAAACAAACATATACATTGTATAGCAGCTGACGACAGGTTCCAAATCATTCGATGCAAACTCCAACCACCGGTTTACGCACGACGTACTGCACTGGAAGTAAAGTGAAGAGTTAATCAATTCACCTTGCACTCGCTATTAATGTGTTCGTACCCTGGGGGAGTGGCCAGAGATATCACTTCTGAATGTTCCGCAGTTTCATTTGAAATGCAGTATGGGGAATCCTGCTGACTGTCACATTTCGACATTTTCTACATGACCTGCTTGTGCAAAGTGAAGAGGTGCTCCAATCTTGCATGATATTTTCACTTTACCTAGACCAGTGTCAACAATCAGTTGTGGAATTTTAACAGTTCTTTCCAGCAAGTAATCGCCTTCTTTTACTAAAACCACTTGATTCACTCCATCGGGGCTCTTCATCTGTTGAAGAACACTAGGTAGCTCAACTGAACTCTGAACAAATTACATTTGAAGATCGCCAAAGCGTTGAGTAACTTCAGGGACATCCCGACCTGAGCTCAAGTGTTTAAACACTGCAGCTCCAGCCAGAGCTTGCTGTTTTCTGTTTAGCCCTGACAAGCTTACTGCCTTGAAGTAGTAACCGAGCAACCAGACAGGGCTAGCTTCAGCATCGGTTAATGCAAGTTCCAACAATAACAAGTTTAGACGAAATTGCTTTCTTTTGCTGTGCACTTTTTAAGTAGGTTGAGGCTCTACTTGTGAAAATCTGTGGATCATTTGGACATGAATTAAGTTCTTCACTGTACAGCGACAGTGCCTTGTCTACTTGGCCACGCTTGAGACATTGCCTAAATGTCTTAGTTCCTTCATATTTGGCGTATTATTTCATTAGAAATCGCACTATTCACAGCTACAGGACAAGACAAAGGAACGACATTCACCTACCGAACCCTAAGTTAACGCTAGGGTAAAACACATTTAGATTTTCAGGTGCGGTTCTTTTTAATGATTTACCCACATCAGTAAAAGAAGCCACGTCGCTTTCCATTTTTAAGAACTCTCTTATTTTTCAGTTCAGCCAACAGTTTTCTACCAATATAATACTTAGATATACTTTAATTGTGCTCTTTTATTGTATTATTACAGAAAAGTTGTACTTCATAGATATGTAATTTCCTTTTTATTCAATTTTTAAACTCCTTGTACATAACTTTGCGATAATTTTTAAATTCTGAATTTTTTATCGTGTAGTCTTAATTTTACCCAGGGTCTTTTTTGATACCAGCCTATGGCTGATGGAGCTACCCTGCCTAAATAAAGATGACTTGACTTGACTTGACTCGACTTGCGTTTGTAGCCGATATAAAGCATGCTCTGATTGGCTAATACTAGGGCGCTATTCTCCCGTAATGCCCACGGGCCGATTACGAACCAGCAAAAACCAAGCAATAAGCCATATAATAAACTGCTTATTAACCTCGAACGTTCGGTCTTCTTAGAAAAATCTCAAACCTCGGCCTTGCCGTATTGACTTTGCTATCGCTCGGTTAATACGGCACGGTCTCGGTCTGAGAAATTTGAGTGAATTAGCTCAGCTGGGAAGAAGATAGTGGTAATAGAAGGCCAATTGGTTGCATTACCGGTCTGCAAGTGATACAAATGTAATCGTTTCCTTCAAGCCTTGACTGCTGTTTGAAGCCACTTCTGACATTCACAAAATTGGACCAGTCAGGGATAAGATAAGTATCGCAAAAATCCGGAAATAGGCTCCTCTATGTATAAACCTCTCCAAATATAAACCCTCAAACTCGTGATACAAAAACCCCACCGTTAAATCACCCCTCCGAATACAAGCCCCCGGGGACTTATACTCGGAACTTGCCCTCATATACAAAATAAAACAAAGCAAAAACGGTACAGTAACACATTATATAAAGAACTGTTATTATTATATAAAGAACTGTTACGTGTGCCAAATGAACGAGGTACAACAGTGTCACAGTTTATTGCTGTTTGCATAGTTCACTACTCACTCTTGGCTTGGATTTCTTCCGTCAATAGACAAAGTACTTTCAAGGAAGTTCTATTCCGCCACCCTGCACTCAATAAAGTAATTTGCGGTTGTACTTTAAGTTTGCATGGCTGAGTAGAAAGCTCTACGTCTCTCACGGCGAATTTCCTTTCAACTATAAGCTAGCCTATTCGATTTTGAAACACAAATTTCCTCCAAGTATAAGCTTAAAGCCGATTTTAAAACGCAAATTTCCCTCCGTATAGGAGCCCCTCCGAACATAGGCTCCTCCAAAAATAAGCCCCTCAAAAAGAACCTTTAAAAAACATAAGCCCCGGGGCTTATTTTTCGGAGTTTTACGGTAGGTTTGTGCTCCTTGGCTATAAATTACTTATTCAAAATTTGTTTTTAATCCCAGGCCAAATCAAAGTTCGATCTTTGATGCCCAGATCATCAGTGCATTCATCTGTCTGGGGGAATCACACGCTCGATTCATGCGCTATAAGTTCATAGCAACCCCTGTTCACAATACTTATATTGCAGCTTTACTAAATCGTTTTTAGGGACTCTTGAATTTGTGTATGGATTTCCGATGGATGAAACCCTCGGACTGCAGGCGACAAGTCAATGTTATCCACCCTCTCTTTGAAATTACCTCAAATAAGAATACCAAATTATTCTTGTTCCGATAAACTTTCGCTAACAAAGTGACTAAAAGAAACGGAAGGTTTCGACTGAATTCGAGAAGAAATGCTACATCATGACGTAACGAAACCGCCCAACCCCAAGAGCTTGAACCCAGGAAACATATTTATATAAAATTATTTTACATGGTAAGGTAGTCTTGATGAAAATCCGAGCGTTCTGATTGGTTCTTTCTTCGTCGGGATTTTGCCGTACGAACCGTTTCCATAGAAACAGTCATGACCTGTAAAATGTTGTAACTAGTTTTTGTGTGTTGCATTCAAAAAAAAAATAGAAACAGTCATAAGCCGCGTATTTTTGGTTTTCAAAAGCCGGTAAACTTTAAGGCTCGAGTGCCACATAATAAACTACTTTACTAACCTAGCTTGCTCGAGCCGTACTGGGGAATATTGGCCCTAGGTCGTTTTTGTACGGAACTCGCTGCGTTCAGTCCGTACTGCCACGACCTCGGGCCAATATTCCCAAGAACGGCCGTCGCGCTCGGTTAGTAAGAGGATAATATTAAACCAGGCACAAAAAAGACCAACTTCAGACAATAGATGTACGTTTTCACTGCTTTTCGCTTTGATTGTTAAAACACATTTTGTCAATCAAAGCGCAATTAATCTCTAAAACTGTATCACAATGCGATTCTCGAAAATGCTGATGCCACGATGGTGACTGCATCGCTGGCTCAAGTTTTTTTGAAAGGCTAGAGGCGGAAAGCTATGCTACTTTTTTAAAATTATCAACCAGAGAACCTTCTGAGACACGATAAGATGATTTGTAGTCTTGGTTACTCCTAGCAAATCTTGTTTAATGATAATGATAATAACAATAATAATAATAATAATAATAATAATAACAATAATAATAATAATAACAATAATTTCCAACTAAATACTCGCTCTTTATAAAAATAAAATAAATAATAAATAAATAAATATACATTTATATAGCGCCATTTTCCACTAATTGTCCATGGCGCTTTACTCTATTTGAGCTGCTTGAGTGTTAAACGCTGCGAACATCAGCAGCAATAGCAGTAGTCTGAGTAGTTCCTGTTTCGTTTCTCGGCTGTTATTAATGATTGATTTTGATTATCTTGTTAACATGACCTATGACTCATATGTAGCCCCACGTTCACGTTCAAGTTTCTTCATTTCCACACAACAAAAAATAGATTAAACAGAAATTTGATCACTGAGGAGTTTTGGCAACGAAAACTCACCGAGTTAAAAAGAGTTCACGCGTCTAATCTAAGCGAGTTTCTTGTAAAAAAGCTCATGGGCGTGTGGTTGCTGTCCCGTTGAAGCAAACGAACAGTGTATTGCAGCCGACGACAGTTTCCAAGTCATTTGATACAAGCTCCAACCACCGCTTTACACACGACGTACTACACTGGAAGTAAAAGAGTTAATCAATTCACCTTGCACTCGCTATTGATGTGTTCGTAGCCTGCGGGAGGGGCCAGATATATCACTTCTGACTGTCCTGAAGTTTCATTTGAAATGAGGTCATGAGACTCCTGCTGACTGTCACAGTTTTCAAAAGTTTCGACATTTTCTACATGACCTCCTTGTGCAAAGTGAAAAGGTGCTCCAATCTTGCATGATATTTTTACCTCACCTTGACCAGCCACAATGATCGATTGTGGAATTTCGACAGTTCTCTTCAGCAAGTACTGGCCTTCCTTCACTAAAACCACTTGATTCACTCCATCTCCAGGGTTCTTAACCTGTTGAAGAACACTGCATAGCTCAACTGAATTCTGAACAACTTGCATATGAAGATCGCCGTAGTGATGAATAACTTCAGGGACGTCCCGACCCGAGCTCAAGTGTTTAAACATTGCAGCCGTAGCTAGAGCTTGCTGTTTTCTGTCTAGCTCTGCCAAGCTTGCTGCCTTGAAGTAGTAGCCCAGCAACCAGACAGGGTCAGCTTTGATTGCAACTTCAGCATCATTCAATGCAAGCTCCAACAATGACATACGCTCAGACAGAATTGCTTTCTTTTTCTCTGCACACTTCAAGTAGGTTGAGGCTCTGCTTGTGAGAATCTGTGGATCATTTGGACATGCATTCAGTGCTTCACTGTACAGAGATAGTGCCTCGTCCACATGGCCACGATTGAGACATCCTTTAGCTTTCTCTTTCAGCTTTGAGACTGCCTCAGTTGAGGGCGACAGTGTTATGTTTTCCATGTAGACAGTTTTATTAACCTTCAGTGGGATTCCTTGTAAGCAGGTAATCTGGGTTTCCCCAAGTCCAACCATCACTGTATTGTCCTGAAGTTTCAAAGGATTTGATAACTCGTATCTTCCCTCTTTCACGACAATCACTAGATTCCGAGTATCTCTTCTTTCGTTGGCGCGAAGAAGTTCCTGCACTGTTGCAACTATCTGTGCATTGCAGCTTCCAAAGCGATCCTCAACTGCTGGGATTTTGGCGCACTTTAACGGAAACAGATGATGGGCAACAGCGGCTGCAGCTAGTGACGGACCTCGCTCGCCAAGGTGAGCAAGACAGACAGCTTTCCAATAGTAACCCTTCATCCAAGAGGGATCCGCTTTTATTGCATCCTGAGAGGCCTCTAAAGCCCGTTCAAGAGACTTCTGCCTGTCTTTCGTATTCACTGACTTTTTGTCAGAAAGTTTCACGCAAGTTGCTGCTTTGTTGCTAAGTAGCTTGGAATCATTTGGTAATAGGCACAAAGCACGTTCGTATACCTTTAGTGCAGAATCATACTGTTCCATGTTAAAGAATTCGTTTCCAAGGTCTTTGAGTCTTCTAGTAGTGTACAAATTGCTGTCACAAGGCGGTATACCTTGATAGGGTTGTGTTGTTGCTCTTGGCTCGCACTGTTTCGACAGTATTTTGCATCTTTCAGCTTCCTCTCTATTTCCTAAAAACCAATGCACTTCTGACAATCTCATGTAAGTAGTTCTTAGTCCTGGATGGTTCTCAGCATAGAACTTTTTTCGAATATTCAATAAAATCTGGGCTACATTCAAGTAAAGCGTACCCTTGCGCTTTTCATCAGTGGCTTTGGCTGGTTTGTTTGGTTTGGTTCCAAACCAGCAAAGCAGCAGAGCCTCTAAGACGTGAGCTGCGTGATCATCGCTACCATCGTCAATAATCAGTGCTTCACTAGGTTCCATGCTGCCTTTAGTAACCCTGTTGTAAACATGAGGCCACCTTTCTTCCAGGATTTCGAGTAGCATACGCTCCGACCTCCGGTTATCAAAGTTGCTCAGTACCTTGAGAGCCTCACTCATTCCTCTAATGTAAAACTCAGACTGGCGTGGTTGCTTCTTGCTTATTTCTAACATTTCTTCGGCATATGATCGTGCTTGTTGTACCTTTCCCTGGTTGTCAAGTAGAGAGGTGATAAACTGAAGGACTCGCAACAGTTCATGGTGATCTGAGGGGTAAATTTTCCTGGCAAGCGCGAGGGCCTTCTCATAACGATTTAAAACAGGTTGGAAATTACAAGCTGATACAAAATTCTCCGCTCTTCCTATACAAATCTGTAAATCTACAATGTAAGCATCACTTAAGTTTAAACTCTCAAGCTCCAACAACGCCTCGTAATTTTTCTTCCATTGCCCTTCTAAAGCGTAATAGGAAGCTCTGTGCTCAAGAACTCTGTACTTTATGTCTTCTTGTATACTGGCACCGGACTTCTCCAGATCACGCAGCTTCTTCACAGTTTCTTGGGCGAGGCTCTTAGCTTCTTCGTAACTCTCAGGGTCCGGGCAATTTCGTTTATTGATACTTGCGTCAACCATCGTCCCGAGAAGACAATTTGGATCATCTTGAGTTTCTGGACGCATTTTTGAAATTTTCAGCTTAAAGTCTACGAATTCAGCGTTTAGTCTATGAAAGAAAACATTGCCGTGAATTAAGCCAGGCACAAATGAGCACAACTGATCAAATGTATGATCCTTGTCAAGAACATGGACGAAAGTTCCTTTTGATGAAACAATTTCTTCCTCAATATGAGATTTTAACTTGCGAAAATTTAACAAAAGAGTAATGAGAACATTTCTATCTTCTTCCTTTGCTTCTGACAGGTTTCCCAAATTATTTTTTCTTAGCTTCGAACTAGGCTTTGTTCTTTTAAAGAATGCAAAATGAAGAACCCGTATCGTCGCAACCAATGTCTCTGTCCGCATTGAAGCATTAAGTCTGTCTCTGACCACTTCTTGAACGAGTTTATGAACTCCAAATACTTTACTCTTTTGGTCGACTGAGAAAAGGGAATAACAAGATAGTACTTTAAGGATGGCAGCAATGTCAATTTCAGAAGATGCACTCTCTCTCAATTCCACTTGTTCCAATTCAGGGAGGCCAGGGTTGATGACATCAATAGGAATATTGTCAGACTCTAAAAAGGCTGCAATATACATCATGGTGGCGGCAGCAGGCGATTTGTTTCGAACAAATTCAAAATTCATCAGCCAGGTTGTGTGCACCGATAGGCGATGGTGTGCCTCTATACCTGATGCCGTGGCTGGCTGTTGCTGCAAAAGACTTAGTTTGACAGCTCTGTACTTGTCAAGGTACGCTTTAAAGCTGCATGGAATAGGAAGGGCAGATATATAGGCGGCTGCTTGTTCAAGAGCTAATGGAAGAGCTCCCAGCTCATTCACCAGATTAATCGCTTCCTGGTCGAGGACTTTTCCTCTAACACCGGTCCTTTGCATTAGGTACGATGCGCCCTCTTCTTCACTGAAACATTGCAGCTCCAGGCAGTCATCCGTTGAGAGTTTCAAGAACGTTTTCGTCTCTTTCACAGTTTGCCTTGTAGTTAGCAGTATGTGTCCATGCTTGGATACGCTGCCATTTTGTTGCCAAGGCCCTTTACATATCTTCTTCACGCCTGTAGGACATGTTTTATCTTCCAGTTCGTCTGCATTATCCACTACAAGAAGCCATGGATGTTTCTTCTTGGATAAAAAGGCTGAAAATCTATTCAGGGTGTCGTCGACTTTCTCACTTGTCGTGGCGCTAATATTCAGAAGAACAAGGTTCTCTACAACTGATATATTGATGTTTTCATCACTTTCACCGTTGATCCAGAACACGCCACCTGGGAAGCGATTCTTACATTTCCAAGCGAATTCTACCGCCAGAGAAGTCTTGCCACATCCTCCAAGCCCACATATGGTTTTAGTACAACAGGACGCCCCTGGACAATTCTCACCACTATGACGTGGGGTTAGACTTTCTTCTAACCATGCCAAGGCTGAATCGCGGCCAGTGAAAGCAGTCAGCCTGCTCGGTGTGGTAAACAGCACGTCATTGTCATCTGCGCTGTTTAGTCCCTGCACGGGTGTCGCTTTTAACGTTTCTACTTCTTCTTTGACTTCCAGGACATCCTTCTGTAAACCTGAAATTGTGGTTTTGTTTGTAGCCACTTCGTTAGCCACTCCTTGTACTTGATAATTCACGTTTGAGAGGTTGAGTTCTAAGTTTGATACTTGAGATTTTGTAGTAGCTAGTTCCATATCAACTTTCCGCACTCCACTTTTCAAGTATTCCACATCTTCACTGATAAGGCCACAGACTTCTTTCAGATCATCTCGCTCACTGAGCAGAATATTGAAATCTTCAACATTATTTAAGATTGTGGATATTTTCTCATTGAGGTCTGCTTCAACTTCTTTTACTTCGGTATCCAGTTGTCGTTTTAGCTTAGCAATCTCGTTTCTGCTTAAGTTCTCTTCTTTTTTCGCAGATTCGTGAATCCTTTTTATCTCTGCATCTAGCTGCGCAACTTTGTCTTCAACATCAGATAAATCTTCCTGCCACTTCGCCACCTCTTTCCTTGCAGTGTGTTCCTCTGTTCTTAGATGTTCCTTTAGCTTGACAGTCTCCTCTCTGTTCAAGTCACCTTGCTCTTTTACTTCAAGTAGATCTTTCTGGATCTCGCCTACCCTCTTTGTCTCCGTATCTAGTAGAGCAACTTTACCTTGAACATCATCCAAATCATCTCGGCACTTGGTCAAGTCTGCAACCAGTGACTGACGGAGTAGATGAAGAGCCTCGACTTCAGAATCTCTGACGTTTACCAGACCGTGATGAAACAAGTCTTGTAAATCTTTGGACGATTTCTGGGCGTCTTTGTCAGAGCTGAAGACTGGGTCGTTTAGCAGGCTATTAAGGTGACCAAATATGGTGTTTACATCTGCATCTTCAAGTTCTTGCCTCGGAGCATGCGCCCAGTGATTCCTGCACTGGTTTCTTGCCGAAGTCAAAACCGTTCGACTGACTGGAGGGTGAATAAAAGGACACCACTCTAACAGGTTCAACAGGCCACCAATATCTGTGGTCTCCGCGTCAATGACATGCGTTTTTCGCGTTCCAAGAGTTGGCATAAAGATTTTGGCAATTTCCCACGCCCCAGTTAGAGAACTCCATTGATTTCTATCACTGTTATCCCAGCAAATCTTTGGTCGTCCGGACTTGTGCAGACGCTTCAGTTCCGTCTCCCACGTGACGCAACTGCCACACTTTGAACGGCTAAGTGCACAAGTACATGGAGGAAGTGACTGCAGAGGTGGGCTGGAAATAAGGGATTGGTACCAAGCCTCCATCTTCCTTTGGATTAGTGGTGCAATTCCAGTTTTGGCTATGTTCAGAGCACATCCAACCATCACCCAGTTTTTGTGTTCCTTTTTGTCAAGTTCTGCCACCCAACTTGCAGTGGCCATTCTTTTTCTTTCCCGAAGACTGAAAAATGTAACGAATTAAAATATTAATGTGAAAGTAAACACAATCTAGATTATTGTTAAGTAACCACTTTCTGTTCCTCCTTCCACTTGAACGAAAGGCAACACAAGCTGGTCGCTTATTTCCGAGATGTTACAACAGAGAATTAGTTAGGGTAACCAGACATGGGAGAAAGGTCATGCAACGTTTTATTGAGCAACATTTCATCCCGAAGTGATCCTGGTTAACGGCGCCCGGAAGTGGAGCTCCCATGTAAAAGCTGACGGTGTATTCATCTGATATTATGAAACGAACCCCTAAAAGCTATAAGACTCTCACTTTGCGCGTGTGGCCGACTCGTTGCCTGGATTTTTCCTTGACATTTTTTGGCAACGAGGTTTTGGGTGTAGCTGAAATTCATTTCACCCCTAAATGATGATACCAATTCTTCAATTAAACTAGATTCTGCCATACATTTTTAAAATGAAGACTTTGGACTTTGGTCATGTTTTTTGTGAGCGTGTGATGTTTTTGTATTGGGTTCAAGGTCAGACGAAATGTCGGGCGGGCGTGGACTGCCGCACATTTGCTGATTTTTGAGAAGTGTAGATCAATTAATTCATGAATTCAGCAAAAAAGTTGACAAAAAACGTAACCCAATTTTACTTAGCTTTCTTTAAAGGGAGTTTATAATTAACTTGTAAGTCCTGGTTTTACGCTCAAAATAGGAAAGAAAATGAGAACCTGCCGTACAGAGATTCTATTACTTGGTCACGCGTCCAGTACTAACTTGATTAGCTAAGTAAGGTGCTCAGTTTGCGTTGGTGATCGCATAGAAGCGTTACTTTCTTTGTGGTAACGTCTCAGTCTAGGATGTCCCTTCCTGTATATGTTTTAAACGGTCTCAGGCCCGTTCCAAACGCCGCTCCATTCATGCGCCGAACCTAACTGATGAGTTAAGTACGGCAGAAGAGCGGCGTTTGAATCAATTTGGTTCGGCAGGTTAGGTTTGGGGCGGCGAACAACATAAAATTCGGCAGGGTCTGTCGCACTATGCGACGTTGGAGCGGCAGCTGATTCATACGGCGTTCTCCTCATGTGTCGAACCCAATGCATAAATTACTGTAATGTATTTTTTTTATATAACGGGACTCGTAATTGGCTCAAAATTGAGTGGCATGACCAGTCATGCATGAAGCTTGAAGTCGTCGCTAAAAATAAAGACAACAAAATGTGCCTTCGATTTACGAGAAACGGGACTGTATAAGCGAGTTTCTTTAGCGCAAATTCATCTTTTGCTTTTTCTTCGTGATAAAAGCCCAGCTTATGAGATTTCCCTTTAACTAGTCGAATTAAGCGGGAGAAAACCTGTCTAAATACAAACACTAAACCTTGAGTTTGAATTTGCTTCCCTAAATATTGCTATAACGGCGAAATGTTAGTCACAGCTTTCCTATTTGGACAGAGTTCTTGAATTCAGAACGCATATTTTCTCGTAGCTTGCGAACAGGCTCCCGGTGAGCCCGAACGAAGCTCATTCTACTATTTCGCGCTCGCCGAATTTTTTTTCCGTCATCTCCGGGAGCCTGTTCGCAGGCTAATTTTCTCGTCGAAAATTGTTACCACCGGATTCCCGAATTAAGTTCGACGCAAGTACGCCGTCTGAACCAGCCGTCGCTCCAATGTCACTCTAAAGTCGAACTTAATCAAGTTTGGTTCGGCACATGAGTGAAGCGGCGTTTGGATCGGGCCTCACATCTCCTTATGTAATCTCTTACTGTTGCATTTTGCATTGTTTCTTACAGTCATGGGCTCCTGTTTCTTAACAATGCCAGTGGGCTTTAACTTCATTTATCGCCTTTCTAGCTCGATACATCATGTTATGTCACTGCTTGTTTACACTCCTATAGTTAGATCAAAACAAGTGGATTGTCCACTTGTTTTGATCTAACTACATGACTATGGCTCTAAATTAATAGAGCCAAAATACTGTAATAATCTTCTTGCATCGTAATAAACCACAACTTGGTTTTCAACAATGTTAACAATCCTCGGACTCGTCTTGTTTATGTTACTAGCTCGATATATAAAAGATATATGACCTACGGGTTGAAACACCAAACCTGCCACTGTCTACAGAAGATCACGTTTTCCAAGTTGAGTGGCTCATGGCTATTTTGATACCAACTTAAATGCTCTTATTAAAAAGCTAACAAGATAGCTCCAAAAGTAGGTATTTTAGATTTCTGGGTTACTGTTACAACCTAAGGTGACAGTTGCTCAACACTGAGGAACATCTGAGTCAAAAAATAAGGTCGATAATTTCACTAAACGGAAATTTTGCCTGACAGGTGATTCACCCACAGAGAGTGGACCTAGGAAAAATAGGAAAGACAAACTCACAGCAAAGTGTCTTTGGCGAATTTCGTATTACGATTGAAGACTGCCAGTAGAGAGAGTTTTAATTGCTCTCCATTGAAGTTTTCTGTCTATTACTAACATGAAGAAATATGCTATGAAAGTATAAATTGGAATCATGAAACCGAACTCTGTCACTGCGTCATTAGAGCTCTATGCTGTTTGATAAGTGTCGTATTTCATTACTCGATATGCAAACGAGTTGTTTTGAATTTTCAGCTCTTCATTTGAAAAACGAAGCAGTGAGAAACGAGTAGTACTAAATTCAAATTTTGTTATAATGAATGCAACAATTCAACTTTTTAGTACAGTGCGTGTTGATGATTTAGTGAGTGTTTTGACTGCGACATGATTGAGAGAGTCTTTGGCGGACTGGGATGAATTACGTAAAAATTTAATAATTTCGTTCGTCGAAATTCATTCCTTTTCACTATTCTAACTATAGGCAGTTAATCGAATATCAATTAAGGCGTCAGGTATATCGCCTTCCGGACGAAGCGACCGTAAGTTAAAACCTAGACCTTCTCAAAGTCCTTCGAGTCTTCGCAATCATTGGGTAGTTTTGAACGTCGAGGACATTTTTTCGTTCCAAGGTCGACTAACACGCTCGGTCATGGACTTAAACTTCACAATCTGTACTAATATATTAAATGCTGTGTGCTGATCCAGACGCTTCATTGAGCCTGTATGTCTTCCGATATAAAGATTATAAACGTATCGGAGGACAAACGCGTGGAAAAAAGACTTAGGTAGGATAATAAATGGCGGATAAGCAGACTACGCTTTGATAGATCACAGTGTTAGCTAGTGTTTACATCAACGATTCTCAAAACGCGTAACAAAATGAATCTTACGATAACACGAACTGACAGCGGTGAGTTGATAAAATGACTGTGAAAAGATTTAAATAACAGCTAAAGAAATGGTTGCACTTGAAGCAATTGAACTTCGATCTGAACCCGGTTTCACTTAGCTCCCCTCGAATGGGATTAGAATTACCGAATACCACCGCTCAAGTAGCCAAGAAAATCTATGACAGTGCTTTAAGCAAAAAAATATTCTATTATATCATGTACTTACGCCTCGTATGTGCCACACAATCCTCACTGAAAAGGCGAGTGCATTATCAAGCAACCAAGCCCGACATTTTCACTTTCATCGTGGAAAGCGGAAGTAAAAGCGCTGATATCAGCGTATTTTGATACGCTAGTGCCCAGTCTTCTTTGTGGCTAGTTGTTGACTACGTTCGTGACATGCTTCTTTCGTGACTTTCAGACCAGTTCTCCTTATTTTTTATCTTTGCTTTGTCTCTTTATACAACGTACATACATAGTCGCAAACACCAGACATAGAAACCAAAAAACACTCAAGAGCCTTCTTAAAAAACATTTTTCTAGATCAATTCTTTTTTTTTTTTCAGTTCGATTTGATGATTGTAAGTTGTAGATCTTTATTTTTGTTTGTCAGGCTTTTTTGATTGTTTTATTTATTTATTTTCTTTTGTCTCTCATTAACGGAAAACATTATCGGGAAAGCGAATCGAAAATGGTGATTAAGCGCCATTCATTCGGTTGGTTTGCTGATTTTAGGGGAAAAAAACCCTTACCATCATTTAACGTTAATCCCAACCAAGACTTGCTTCTTATCAGAACAATTCGATCTAATTGCTCATGATTTTTGGTCTGAAGAACAAAGCGCAGTTCGGCTGGATTATGGACTTGTTATGTGGAGGCGGCGTGGTCAAGTGGTTTAGGACGCTGGATTTGAAATCGGGAGGTCCCTGGTTTAAATCCTCCACTCTGTCGCTATCTGGATTTGTTCCTGCGCGGTAGCCCCGAGTTCAACTCCCCGACCGCGTTGTGTAAATAGCCAACTAGTCAGCCTCTCACCAGATGGGATTCTTAATAATTTATGTTTTATTTGGAATATTTGTTTATTTTATTCACAGTGTCCCCAATTAGCACAACGGTGCCAAATACGCTTGACACTTAAATGGAGGTATTATTTATTTATTTATTTATTTATTTATTTTATTTTATTTTATTTTTTTTCATTGGGCTTAGACACTCTTATGTCTCTATTTGAGCTGCCCTAGTGTTAAAAGCTGCGGTCAGCAGCAGCAATGGCAGCAGCTAGATCTTCCTGTTTTGTTCCTCTTCATTGCCTTGATCTTGTGTAATCAAACATATCTGCTGTATAGCAGGTATGACGGCTGATTCAAAGTCATTCACTGCAAGCTCCAACGACCGATATAAGTAAAATTTACAGGACAGGAAGACATCCAGTGATCATCGCAGCTATATACTTAATCTAAGCAGCTGTGAAATTAAAGCCTGAAAAAAATCTAAGCTTGAACGGGATTCGAACCCATGACCTCTGAGATGATCATTGATGTCTTCATATCTTTCTCCGCCTTTCAAATATGTGATCTTTCATATATTCACTTGCACTCTTCACCATCTACGGGTATATTCAGTTATGAACTCACAATGTGACCAGCTCCTAGTTGGCTTGATAGCTCAGTTGGTAGAGCACTGCACCGGTATCGCAGAGGTCATGGGTTCGAGTCCCGTTCACGCCTGAATTTCTTTTTTTTTTTTCAGACTTTAATTTCACAACTGCTTTTAAGCAGTTAACTTAAAAGTTGTATATATAACTGCGATGATCATTGGATGTCTTCATATTTTTCTCCGCATTTCAAATATATGATCTTTCATATATTTATTTGCACTTACAACATAGGAAGTAAAAGAGTTAATTAGTTCGCCTTGCACCCGTTATTGCTGTGTCTGTATAATGAACATGAGGCTAGAGAGGTCCGTGGGTCATTCGTCCATTCAATTTTCGTATAAAATCAAAAATTGAAAATTGATGTCAATTTTTGATTTTTATGACTTTTGATCATAAAAAAAATAAGGCAGTTCCAAATTGAAAATGTTTGACTATTTTCCTTTCGGTAGAACATTGAAACAAAACTTTAGGCCTCACGGAATGGTTTTGCAGTACATCAGCAAGAAAAAATTTATGACATGCGCAGTTGAACCGTTTCTCGGAAACACTTGCTCCAGTCAAATTATTGTAAACTTTTTGGCTGAATATCGTCTTCCGACGCGAAGTTTTTGGCCCATAGACGTGCTAAGAAGGAAGAATGGGACACGGCTGAAAGTTCTACCGTTTTAATTTTTTCTCTTTCGTCGCGTAAGTGGCAGAAATACGTATTTTTTTACTTTTTTGCCGTCCTCAGCGGGCAGAGGCGGTGATGTCGAAAAACCGAAACGGTGAAATTGGAGATTTGCCTTCTAGTTTCCTGGATAATGAAGGTCTGGAGGCCTAGACTGATTGCTCTTGAAGTTATTTCAACTTTTTCCCCGCGCGTCCAAGATATTGTAGTGAAATAAATATTGAATGCACTAAGCGCACGGAGACAGCTTGGGAGATGTTAAATTCGAGGCTACGAGAGGTGAGTTCACGCTCCATTCTTTCAGGTAAATGCAAATAGTTACCCCCTGCTAGTATTGATTAGTAAGCCACAACAACTGTTTGGTATTCCAGTAATGATTTTTTCCAGCATAATAGGCACTTTCATTTTTAATGTTCTGAATAAAGGTGGTCTTGTTTAGACATCCCGCTGTTGATAACATTTTCATATTTTGGGAGGGAATAAAATTATTCAGTCTGTTGTGCGTTTTATCAGTTACATCAGGTTTTAATAAACACTGCTCTGCTTTACATTCCACTATATTAGGCTACTTTCGATTCCTTTCTACCTTGTTTTTTCTCTCATGCAACATGGTACCTCATGTACATTAGTACACTGCTTTATGTTATTTTATCTTATACAAGCTACACTCTTGTGTAATTTTAAGCAAACTTTACGTTAAAAATTACCAATACTTACATTTTTACTGTGAAAATTATGCGGCTTACTTATCATGCTAGTTTTAAACAACTGCCCCATATGAATGATAATGAAAAACAATTATGTATGTTCAAATCCATTGTAAACTGCCGACTGTACAACTTTACAGCAATCATGCATTATAATCACTCAGAAGTATTTTTATATTCACATTCACTGTAAACTGCTGACTGTACAACTCTACAGTAATCATGCATTACATTATAATCACTCAGAAGTATTTTGATATTTATGATCACTATTATTTACACTGCAACAATTTGTATTTTACAAATGGGTAAGACTCCCCACAAACTAATTACTTTATCTGAATCTCAGATAGAACATAGTTGAAGTGCATTTGTTTAGTATGAAATTGTTACAATTGAAAATAATCTTTTTGTGAAAGTACCTTTTTAGAAAGAGCCACCCCATATTTGACTTTCATTCTTCTTGTATAGGAAACTGGGTGGTATGCATGTCCAATGTGGATGGAAGATCAATGTTCAAAGACTGTACAATGTTTGGCAGGTTTTGTACGAAGAACTGGCATTCTCTTGGTAAGTCATGTGTTGAAAGTTCCTGTCCATAACCCCATACCTCAGTAGCTGCAAGTTGCATTAGAGATGGAACCTTTCCAGCTGTTCTGAATTCTGTAATGACAGTTGGCCGGAATGACCTCTGGTTTTCCAATTGTGATGTGCCTTTGGTGGAAGCTTTCCACTGCAGTTCAAGTTTGCGGCCTTCAGCTTTGAGGGACTGGATCATGCTTGAGGTGTTGCTATTTAGTTTCCTTGCTTCCCAAGCTTTGGGATATACATCTTTTGCAGTCAGTGGCCCATGGTTTTCACATTTTCGGATCATATTTAACTTCTTTCTTGCCTCTTGCAAAAGGTCTGAGGTCAGCATGTTTGCATATGCCTTCATTCTCTCTTCATGTACTTCTCTTGCTGCTTCAGTGGTGCGGTTGTTGTTTTTTCCACTGTGAAGTATGTTCTCAACAAATGTTATCGAGGCTTGTTTTGACAGCTCTGACATGTTGTTTTGAAGATAAAGTTGTGAAAGGTTGAACTGCCTTTCAGCAATTACATTGTTCACAGGAATACTGAAAATGTGTTTGGCATAGAACTCGAAAAGGTGGGGGTTAGCTTCTTTACTGATGAGACTACTCTGTGGTGATGTTGCAACTCTTTTGATATCATTCAGTAGTTTTGGTTCCTTCAAGTTCCAGATTTCTGCCCATTTAACTAAACCAGTTCTGTCCTTACAAACCAATGTGTGAAGATTTTGTCCGTGGACGTAGAAATTTTGCACTGACCTGCTTTCTTTTTCTCTTTCAGTTGACAGCATGACAGGAATTTCAAGAGCCTTCAAAACAGAATACCAGAAAGAACTTTGGTATCTTGGATCAGCTCCAATTCCAAATAACTTGGGGAAGGACAACCACTCTGATCCATGGTCTTTAACAACTTTAAGTGCTTCTTGCAACATTGGCCTCTGCACTTCCTGACGAAAGTGGTTGATGGCTGCAGGATCCTTCAGTGACATCTTCATCTGCTGCTCAGTTAAAGGAAAATATGCTGATGGAGACATCAACATTTTACTTAATGTTTCATGATGTTTAAGGACAGTTGCTGGCCATAATCGTGCCAGGTATCCACTGGAGAAGCCAAGTTCTTGATCTGTTGCTTGTGATGCATTGAGAGATGGAATAAGAAACTTGTCAAGAAACTCATACAAAAACTTAACTTCCACTTGAATCATTGGACAGGAGCTCAACTTGATAACATTCTGCCACACTGTGTAGTGGCTATCTGACTTTGGCATTCTTTCCAGGACACTCTCTCCAAGTTGTAGACAGGCTTTACCATACTTCAAGTGCCATTGAAGTGTCTCATAATAGTATGTCCACCTCGTGTCAATAAAGGACTGGGGAAGGGGTGGCTCTTTACTTAAGATTCCTAGTGATACATACATTGATTTGTACTGACTTGGGCGTTCATGATGAAGCCAAGATACCTTATAAAGTAGTTGCAATACATGGTTGTTATTCATGTCACCCTTGGCCCCAAACCCAGCTTGGCACGTGGGGGTAACATCCAACAAAGAACATGTCCTTTTCAAAAACCCTTGAATTATTTGCTATTAAACCATTAGCCTTCCCCTTCTGGGTTGAGGCATTATCCCCAACCAAACCTGAAACATTAGTTATGCCATATTCATCATGAACAACATGATATTCTACATCAGACTGGTGTTTTCCTGACCCACTCGCTGTCAAACTGTTACCAAGGACATATGCCCTGGGTTCATTGATCTCTGGGCACCAGGTGTGGACACCTACAATGTGCCGCTCTTCGCCACCTTTGTTGGAGTCATCACTCCATACATGGAAATCATATTGGCTACTTGCAAATCTTTTGCGTAATATCAGTTTATCGGCCTCCCCTAATAGGATATTCCAGTCTGCCAGTGTGGATGGCGAGACAACAACATTTGTTGGGGGGCTACAGTTGAATAAAATACTGAAAATTAGATGTAATGCAATGGGTGTCTTTTGGCTAGAAAGCAAACATGCATGCTGTAAATATCTCATGCAGGCCATAAACATGACTGTTCTACGATTTGTTCCATTTTTGCCATGAGAAAATGTGTCCACAAGGGAATACCTAGGTTTCTTTACATTTTCATCATTTTCCTTTAATTGTCTTTTCAGCTTTGTGGAAGCAGATTTTGTCCCTCGTAGTTTGTTACCGACTTGTTTCGTTTTCAATTCAGTAGACTTCAAAGTTCTTTCACGCTTCTTTGCTTCACTTTGTAACTTCAAGACATCTTTCCTTAGGTCATTGTTAATTCTTCTCAAAAATACTGTAAATATGAAAATGTCATAATTAAAAACTGTTCCTTACTATGATAAATAGGGCCTTACAAGTTTTACTTGTATTTTGTTTTTTTTTTTAAACAATAAATTTAAGGATAGAAAAACTTAAGTATACAGTGTACTTGTGTGGATTTCTGAAAGTTACTGTTTCCTCGGCGGTCCGCTTATATCGAGTCGAGATGTTGACTTGCGAATTTACAAAACGAAAGGCAGACAAACCCTTTGGGGAAAAATTGCATTCTCACAAAATTTACGACTAGACTAAAATTTGTCGGTCGCTTTTGGTTAAAAGGCTGTTAACATGAACCTACGAAAGTACCTGAAGTACTGGCGTAATACACGAAAGCCGGCCGGCCACAGAAAATTAAAAATAACCTAAATATCTATCTAATTTTGAACATTTTGCAATGGTTCGAGCAAGCAGACTTTTTTAAAAGAGCATTTAGCTGCGATTCAAATCTTGTTTACTGCGTACCCAGCTATGAAGGAGCCCTTTTTTTGCGAAGCGGTGATATCCAGTCCAGAGTATGTTATTAAATTTTTGTCTGCTTCGGAACTCGGTGTCCAACTCGATCGCCAAAATCGCCGCTTCAAGTTTGGTATTTTGACACAGCCGTGTCCTATGTGACCATACCATTTAGTTTGCTTCATTTTACAAACTTTTTAAAACTATTTTCGTTTTAAGTATTCCTTGACCCCTTGTAGTGGTAATATATTATTACGTTAAATAAGTTTGAGTTTAAAAAATTTAGTGACAACATCGAAACTCGCATTAATTGACATCGCCACGAATTTTTAATGTATTTGTGGGAAAGCGGCTTTTACTGGTAATTCAGAAGCTTTAAGAAACACTTTTTAGGAGATTTATAGACGGCTTGATGACTACTTGAGCAGACACTTACCTATACTTCGTCGTAGAGTTTGTATTGTCCTCTTCAGGCCGGCACTTTCACACTGTAGGCGTTTACAGTCTCGCTCGAGTTTGTCGATTTTTTCCTCGCTCGACAGGTTTTTCAATTCTACTCGGACACTGCTTGCAGCTATTTTTTTCACGTTTTCATCGGTAATTTCTTTCTTCTTCTTTACTGACGGTTGATTTAACCGGGAAAAATGACTGCCGTGAACTCTTTTTCGTCCCATCTGCTCGACATTTTGTTGCAATTTTAAAATAATTTGCTTGAGTGAGCTTGAATGTAAACATCAGCGAGTTGAGCCCGCGTATCCCTACGAACAGCAGTTTCCCCAAAAAAAGTACTCTGCGCATGTCACAAAAAATTGGGCATTAGCGGTCCAAGGGGTAGGATACCGTTCCGTGAGGCCTAAACTTATATTTTTATTTTAGTCCTGTCAACAATGAAGAGAAAAATGGAATTAAGCGGCAACTTTGTTTCTCCGACAATGTTGCGGTCTGTGACATAGCTTAGTTTTTCTGTTTTCGATGTCTAAAAATGGAAAATTGAAAATTGAAAATTGAAATCAATTTACAATTTTTGTTTTTGGGGAAAGACGTTGCGCACTTCCAAGTGACAAAAGTAGCCCAGAGGGAGCTGGGGGAGAGAACGCTTCGTCCTGTTCCCCAGTCCCTAGCCGCCTTGTGTCCGCCATCTTGAATGCCGTAAAGATCCTGGGAAAGAGTTTTCAGGAAGGAAGCGGCAAATTTAACAGTCTTGAGCAGTCTTCACCACTGTGGATGACGTAAGCGTCGAGTACGTAAAAGACCTTGTTGTGACTCAGCGGAAAACACACTCTGAAGTCAGTTTGTTGCTAAAAGAAGCGTATCCTCATAGGAGAGGACTCAGTTTGAGGTCAGCTCGAAGGTTCTGTTTAAAGAATGGGATACACGCGCAAAATCGCCTGTCAAATGATGAAGTGGAACAGTGCACCAAGGAAGTTGTTGCCCGGGTTGGTATCCATGAACTGTTTGTGTTGTTTGTAAAAAACTTACCGTTTTATTTGCTATTCAAAAATTTAAAACTTAGTTATTTTCTGGAAGATGTAAATACTCACCTGCCAGACGGATGCAACACCCATAGGGTATATACATTATTAAATCATTTGATGTATTATTATTCAAGGTTGGACCCACATGGGGTAGAAAAATGGTGAAAGGATATATGGCCAGTTGTGGTATAACAGCTGGTAACAAGCGCATTGGAAGAGCTTTGTCAGTTGTGTCTCCTCTGCACCAAGTCCAGAGGAATTCCAACACCGCCAGGCAAACCAATCCCTTTCCTTACCATGCTGACTATTTTGGTCACAAGTTGCACATGGACCAAAATGAGAAACTGACAATGTATGGTTTAACTAAGGTCAGTGAATGTGATGGCTATAATGGAAAAATTGTGCCTTTTGCAACAATGCCAGTGAAGAAAAATGTATTGATCTATGAGCACATTTACAGGTATTCAACAATAATAATTATTGTTTAGAATTGTAATTCTATTACTAAGGGTAAGAATTGTTTTTGCAGTTGTCATCATGAATATTACATGACAGTAACTTGTTGACTAGAAGTATTACATAAATTCTCAGTCACCTACCTTGCAAAATGTACCTACCTCTTCTCAATCAGAAGTACTCAAAAGTTCTAGCCTAAGCCAGAGCAGTTAAAACAAAAACATTTTCTTCAAAGTTTAGGTCTCCAGTAAGGAGACAAGCACTTCTCTATTTGTTGCAAGAAAATCCTTGCATCACTACTGTCCAATTTATATAAAACATCTGATTCCCCCCCCCCCCCTCTCAATTCAATAACCTCTGACAAATATTAATAGCAAGGTTAAAATATTGGGTGACTGTAAACAGCCAGGCAAAAATGGACACATGGAAGAAAGATCAACAAACCAGTCATTCAAAACTGATTTCTTTTTATGCCTCAGAGTCAAGATTAACTATCACGCTATATTTTTGCTGCTTTTTTTTTTTTTTGAAGAACTGCTGTCATCCAGCATGGCGTTTGGGACCAACTAAGAGTGGACCATGGGACAGAGTTCTATCTCTTCTTATAAGTACAAGAAAAATTGACGCCTTATAGGACCAATACAAGAAGAGTGCCTTTCATTCAAACAACATCCAAGCAGGTGTATCCTTAGTCAACATATGTAACTGTCTGTCACTTGACAGACTCAATTTTTACTTTCTTGATAAACAATTTTTTGTCAAACTTCATGTAGTTTGTGCAGTAGTGTACCGGTAAGTGATGCCTTCTGTTAACCGCATGTTTTTTTCATTTCAAGAATCATCCTGCGGAGAGAAAACGGGTAGAGTTTTAAAACGCCTGCCAACTGCCCTATAAAACGAGCTCTCAATGCCATGGTGAATAAAGACCTCATAAATATGGATGATGACATGAACAAGTTCTGTGTGTCATGGTTTACCTCCAGGACAGCAGACATTGGAATCAAACAAGTGATTTCCAGTTGGAACAACCATCCTATCCCTGGTGAGTGTTTGTTGTGATGGTTTGGTGTTCAAACCAAGGGAGTAGAAAGTCAATACATCCCAGTTTTGGTAGTCTACCAATTTAAGTATTCCCCTCCCCCATCCCACACCCCTCATATACACAAAATTGTATATGAACAAATTTCCACTTTAGCATCAGGAAAGGAAGCATTTAGGTCATATTACTGACTAATTCAAGTTTTAAAAATTGTACTGCATTACCAGTATTAACTAGATCATGTTTCTTTTTGTGCTTGCCTTTATTCTTACAGGGAAGGGAGTTCCAGACAAGAGAATGGAGGAAAATAAAAAGACATTTATTCTTCCATCTATAGACATGCTTCCCACTAGTGAAGAAGCTGTACTTGCTTATGAAAGGGAAGATGGTCACCTTAGTCTCCCAGAAGTGTTTGGCACTGATCTCCATTCTGGGAACCAACAGCTCCAGAACTTGCATTTTGATAACTTAATGCTGCTTATCCTAGTTTTGATGTCATTTTCCACTGCCCCGTGAATGATAATCATTACCCTTTTAAAGAGGGTCTACAGTATTTCATTGACCTAACAACAACATCAAATCCTAACTGACCGTTACAACTACCATAATGATATCAATATAAATGTTTATATTTATGACCATTCAATACTCATCACATCAGTAGAAATGTAACAAAACTATGTAGAACCAGCTGATGTTGAGTTTTGACAAAATCATGTCTTCCCTTGAAATATTAATATCTACTTACATTAAAATGTGAAATAATTACTACAATAGTAAAATACTTAAAGTGACTGTGAAGAGAGCCATCCATAGGCAAATGATCATTAAAAAAAATGTTACAATTTTTAATACTGTTTCTACGTTAACAATATCAACCTGAATAAAACAACATCTGCCTTTATACAGGGACACATGAAATAATTTATCTTGAAACAGCAACACTGAGAACAGTTACAATTCTGAATGAAATACAAGTGCACTGAAAAGCCAGTAAATTCAACTCTGGACTTTGTTTTATTTTTTCGTTTAATTACTGGAATTATTTTCATCACACTTGATCAATCCCCTCACCCCAACTAAAAACTCATCTATGCCTTTAAATTGAAATGTAGAGGCATATCCTCTAGGTTCATTGCAATGCGGACACTTCTTACTTAGACAACCAGCCCCATCAAACCAAGCATTAACACATTCCTCACAACCAAGCAAGGTATTGCAACATTTTGTTGACATATTTTGCACATGAATGCATCTCTTAAAAGTTTGACAACTTCAAGCGGAGAGGACAAAGTTTGGTTTACTTTCAATATGCCACAAACCATTGATTTGACTTCATTGATTTGAGAATTTACCATCTGAATATCTCCATGATTAACACCTCTATACCTCATAGGAGTAAAGTCCTCATCACTGTCATCAGAAATGTCATAAAATGAAATGGAAGTTGCCTTTGCCTTTGACTTGGCTGATCTCTTTAAAGAAGCCCAGGTGTTGCTAATGACCCCGACAGTACAAATTTTTCTGCTTCCACATTTCCAAAAGGCCAAACCTGCAAAAAACAGTATCTCACGTTAAGTAAGCAGCTGTAACCAGACTAAATACAAGGAAGACATCTCACTATACTTATGTTCAGTCTATGCCCATCACTTGCCAGAGGTTCTCACTCAATCATTAAAATGAAATATTTCTGTTCTTTATACAAGGCAAACACGTGGTCATCCCTTGCTCACCTACTTTACTTTCCATTACACATTTTACTTCATATTTAATGATAATGCATGTATAGAGATTTAAGACTTCATGTGCTATATAAATCTAAGTTTAGCATTTGCAAAACAATGCAAAAATTAACAGTGACCTCTAGTGCCTTCGTTGTCCATAATCTTCAGACCATTGCTAGTCACCAACTCCAGAGAGGGATCATTGAAGGAATCCCTTGCCTTGGACAGAACATAGTGAACATTAGCTGTATCTTCACTAATGTTAATGTATGTCTGCCCAAGCTCTTGGAAAGATGGGTGTCCCTTCTCATTCTTCTGGGTCATTTCTGCATGTATAATTTTCGCAATGGCACCACCTTTCCGTTTATTTCCACCAAATGGTGCTGGCCTGAAGAGCTGCCAAGATTGCCCCCATATGTGAATACTTGGCTAAGATGCCCAGAGTGCTGCTCTGCAATTGCTCTGCATATTGCGGCTTGAAGCCGGGACACTGCAAAATCATGAGGTACGAAATTATGCATTTACTTGCCTGAAACGCTCGAGAAAGTCTCGATACCGATAACTCAGACGCTGCGATGCAAAGTCGAAGATTCTTTTCCTCGCGTGAAAGGTCCTGTATCTTGCTGCTTGCCATAACGATAAACTCACAACCGCAGAAAACGCGCCAAACACTCCACGAGAACGAGGGGCTCGAAACGTTACGCCAAGGCCGCGAGGGACTGAGGAACAGGACGAAGCGTTCCCTCCCCCAGCTCCCCCTGAGGTACTTTTGTCACTTGGAGTGCGCAACGTCGTTGCCCAAAAACAAAAATTTAAAATTGATTTCAATTTTCAATTTTCAATTTTCCATTTTTAGACTTCTATCGAAAACAGAAAAACTAAGCCATGCCACAGACTGCAACATTGTCGGAGAAACAAAATTGCCGCTTAGTTCATTTTTCTCTTCATTGTAGACAGGACTTAAATAAAAATATAAGTTTTGTTTCAATGTTCTACCGAAAGGAAAATAGTCAAACATTTTCAATTTGGCACTTTCTTACTTTTTATGTTAAAAATCATGAAAATCAAAAATTGACATCAATTTTCAATTTTTGATTTTAAATGAAAATTGAATGGACGAATGACCCACGGACCTAGAGATAAGTACCGCTTGTCACACGTAAAAAGTTTTCTTTAAGAAGGCAGTATGTAACCGGAAAATAACTGAATAAATGCAAACGACCATGATCGAGATCATGGTCTCTTGTTTAAAGTAATTAAAACCCACCAATAGAGAAGGGCCGGTCTTTGGCTGATTAATCAGCAAGCAAAAAAAAGAAAACGATTCAACGAACACAAAGTTCACACAAGATGTCTGTTGGCACTGTTTTGTTATATCAACATTCTCAAGCCTTACAAAAGTGTTCTAAACAAAGTTGATGCTGATTGTTAACCACGAACAGAGCACAGTTTATCGTCAGGGATTTTGTTCAAACTTGAATAAATCAACTTCACGTAAAGCCAATCTCAAACAGCAGTGAACCTCCATTTTTGATTATTTGCAAACTTTGTCGCAAAATTTATTGAAATGTGTACTTTTGAAAGACTCTTATTTCCAGAATGTTAATTGTGTGCGGTGTTGCATCTGGACGATGTCCAAAAAGCTCTGATGCAAATTTGAAGGAATTAGGAAGCGAAGAAGACAGTGGTAATAGATGGGCAATTTGTTGCATTGCGGGTCTGCAAGTGACACAAATGTAATCGTTTCTTTCGACCCGTGACTGCCATTTGAAGTTATTTCTGATATTTACAAAATTGGACGAGTCAGGGATAAGATAAGTACCATGAATAAGCCCCTCCATGTATGAGCCCCTCCAAACATAAACCCCCAAACTCGTAACACAAAAACCTTCAGTTAAATCGTCCCTTCGAATTTAAGCCCCCGGGGGCTTAAACTTGCAAATTGTCCTCAAATACAAAATAGAACAAAGCAAAAGGGGTACAGTAACATAATTTTTTTATTTGCCAAAGAGCTGTCACGTGTGCCAAATGATCGAGGTAAAAAAGTGTGACAGTTTATTGCCGCTGTTTGCATAGTTCACTATTCACTTTTTTTAGTGGCTTGGATTTCTTCCGTCAACAGAGAAAGTACTTGCAAGGAAGTTCTATTCCGCCACCCTGAACCGAATTAAGTAATTTGCGGTGTTGTTTTAAGTTTGCATGGCTGAGTCTTAGAAAGCTCTAGGTCCTCACAGCGAGTTTCAGTAAAAACGTCGTGAAAATTACTGACATAAATTTCTTTTCAACTATAAGCTAGCCTTATCGATTTTGAAACACAAATTTCCCTCCAAGTATAAGCCTATAGCAGATTTTGTAACGCAAATTTCCCTCCGCATAAAAGCCCCTCCGAATATAGGCCCTTCCAAAAATAGGCCCCTCAAAAAGAGCCTTTCAAAAATATAAGCCCCGGGGCTTATATTTTCGGAATTTTTCAAAAGTTGCTTTTAATCCCAAGCCAAATCAAAGTTCGATCTTTGATGCCCCGATCGATCTTCATTGCATTCGTCTATCTGGGAGAATCACACGCTTGATTCACGCGCTATTAGTTCATAGCAACACCTATTCACAATACTAATATTGCAGCTTTACTAAATCGATTTTGGGAACTCGTGAATTTGTGCATGGATTTCCGATGAATGAAACCCTCGGACTGCAGGCGAAAGCGCGGCAGGGGACAGGTCAATGTTATCTGCCCTCTCTTAACGATCACCTCAAATAAGAATACCAAATTATTCTTATTCGGATAAACTTTCGCTGACAACGTGACTAAAAGAAACGGGAGATTTCGCTTAGGGGAGGTTCCTCTGAATTCGAGAAGAAATGTTACATCATGACGTAACGCGGAAACCGCCCAATCTGAGTCACCCTAAGAACTTGAACCAGGAAACATATTTATATAAAATTATTTTATATGGCAAGGTAGTCTTGAGGTAAATCCGAGCGTTCTGATTGGTTCTTCCTTGATCGGGATTTTGCCATACGGACCGTTTCCATAGAAACAGTCATAAGCCGCTAATTTTTAGTTTTCAAAAGCCAGTGAACTTTAAGGCTCGAGTGCCATATAATAAACTACTTTACTAACTTAGCTTGCTCGAGCCGTACTGGGGAATATTGGCCCTAGGTCGTTATTGTACAGACTTCGCTGCGCTCGGTCCGTACTGCCACGACTTCGGGCCAATATTCCTCAGCACGGCCCTCGCACTCGGTTAGTAAGAGGTTAATGTCCAGAGTCACGAAAAAAGACCAACTTCAGACACTTAGATGTTTTCACTGTTTTCTGCTTTAATTGTTAAAAGACGTTTTGCCAATCAAAGTGCGCTTAATCTCTATGGTATTCTCGAAAATGTTGATGTCACGATGGTGACTGTATCACTGGCTCAAGTTTTATTTTAAAGAGGCGGAAAGCTATGCGACTTTTGAAAAATTATTAATAAGAGAACGTTCTGAGACAAGACAAGATGATTTGTAGTCTTGGTTACTCCTAGCAAATCTTGTTTAATGATAATAATAATAACGATAATTTCCAATTAAACACTCGCTTCTCTTTTTGAGCTGCTTGAGTGCGAATATCAACAGCAATAGCAGTAGCTTGAGTAGTTCCTGTTTCTCGGCTGTTATTAATGATTGATTTTGATTATCTTGTTAACATGACCTATGACTCATATGTAGCCCCACGTTCACGTTCAAGTTTCTTCATTTCCACACAACAAAAAATAGATTAAACAGAAATTTGATCACTGAGGAGTTTTGGCAACGAAAACTCACCGAGTTAAAAAGAGTTCACGCGTCTAATCTAAGCGAGTTTCTTGTAAAAAAGCTCATGGGCGTGTGGTTGCTGTCCCGTTGAAGCAAACGAACAGTGTATTGCAGCCGACGACAGTTTCCAAGTCATTTGATACAAGCTCCAACCACCGCTTTACACACGACGTACTACACTGGAAGTAAAAGAGTTAATTCACCTTGCACTCGCTATTGATGTGTTCGTAGCCTGCGGGAGGGGCCAGATATATCACTTCTGACTGTCCTGAAGTTTCATTTGAAATGAGGTCATGAGACTCCTGCTGACTGTCACAGTTTTCAAAAGTTTCGACATTTTCTACATGACCTCCTTGTGCAAAGTGAAAAGGTGCTCCAATCTTGCATGATATTTTTACCTCACCTTGACCAGCCACAATGATCGATTGTGGAATTTCGACAGTTCTCTTCAGCAAGTACTGGCCTTCCTTCACTAAAACCACTTGATTCACTCCATCTCCAGGGTTCTTAACCTGTTGAAGAACACTGCATAGCTCAACTGAATTCTGAACAACTTGCATATGAAGATCGCCGTAGTGATGAATAACTTCAGGGACGTCCCGACCCGAGCTCAAGTGTTTAAACATTGCAGCCGTAGCTAGAGCTTGCTGTTTTCTGTCTAGCTCTGCCAAGCTTGCTGCCTTGAAGTAGTAGCCCAGCAACCAGACAGGGTCAGCTTTGATTGCAACTTCAGCATCATTCAATGCAAGCTCCAACAATGACATACGCTCAGACAGAATTGCTTTCTTTTTCTCTGCACACTTCAAGTAGGTTGAGGCTCTGCTTGTGAGAATCTGTGGATCATTTGGACATGCATTCAGTGCTTCACTATACAGAGATAGTGCCTCGTCCACATGGCCACGATTGAGACATCCTTTAGCTTTCTCTTTCAGCTTTGAGACTGCCTCAGTTGAGGGCGACAGTGTTATGTTTTCCATGTAGACAGTTTTATTAACCCTCAGTGGGATTCCTTGTAAGCAGGTAATCTGGGTTTCCCCAAGTCCAACCATCACTGTATTGTCCTGAAGTTTCAAAGGATTTGATAACTCGTATCTTCCCTCTTTCACGACAATCACTAGATTCCGAGTATCTCTTCTTTCGTTGGCGCGAAGAAGTTCCTGCACTGTTGCAACTATCTGTGCATTGCAGCTTCCAAAGCGATCCTCAACTGCTGGGATTTTGGCGCACTTTAACGGAAACAGATGATGGGCAACAGCGGCTGCAGCTAGTGACGGACCTCGCTCGCCAAGGTGAGCAAGACAGACAGCTTTCCAATAGTAACCCTTCATCCAAGAGGGATCCGCTTTTATTGCATCCTGAGAGGCCTCTAAAGCCCGTTCAAGAGACTTCTGCCTGTCTTTCGTATTCACTGACTTTTTGTCAGAAAGTTTCAACCAAGTTGCTGCTTTGTTGCTAAGTAGCTTGGAATCATTTGGTAATAGGCACAAAGCACGTTCGTATACCTTTAGTGCAGAATCATACTGTTCCATGTTAAAGAATTCGTTTCCAAGGTCTTTGAGTCTTCTAGTAGTGTACAAATTGCTGTCACAAGGCGGTATGCCTTGATAGGGTTGTGTTGTTGCTCTTGGCTCGCACTGTTTCGACAGTATTTTGCATCTTTCAGCTTCCTCTCTATTTCCTAAAAACCAATGCACTTCTGACAATCTCATGTAAGTAGTTCTTAGTCCTGGATGGTTCTCAGCATAGAACTTTTTTCGAATATTCAATAAAATCTGGGCTACATTCAAGTAAAGCGTACCCTTGCGCTTTTCATCAGTGGCTTTGGCTGGTTTGTTTGGTTTGGTTCCAAACCAGCAAAGCAGCAGAGCCTCTAAGACGTGAGCTGCGTGATCATCGCTACCATCGTCAATAATCAGTGCTTCACTAGGTTCCATGCTGCCTTTAGTAACCCTGTTGTAAACATGAGGCCACCTTTCTTCCAGGATTTCGAGTAGCATACGCTCCGACCTCCGGTTATCAAAGTTGCTCAGTACCTTGAGAGCCTCACTCATTCCTCTAATGTAAAACTCAGACTGGCGTGGTTGCTTCTTGCTTATTTCTAACATTTCTTCGGCATATGATCGTGCTTGTTGTACCTTTCCCTGGTTGTCAAGTAGAGAGGTGATAAACTGAAGGACTCGCAACAGTTCATGGTGATCTGAGGGGTAAATTTTCCTGGCAAGCGCGAGGGCCTTCTCATAACGATTTAAAACAGGTTGGAAATTACAAGCTGATACAAAATTCTCCGCTCTTCCTATACAAATCTGTAAATCTACAATGTAAGCATCACTTAAGTTTAAACTCTCAAGCTCCAACAACGCCTCGTAATTTTTCTTCCATTGCCCTTCTAAAGCGTAATAGGAAGCTCTGTGCTCAAGAACTCTGTACTTTATGTCTTCTTGTATACTGGCACCGGACTTCTCCAGATCACGCAGCTTCTTCACAGTTTCTTGGGCGAGGCTCTTAGCTTCTTCGTAACTCTCAGGGTCCGGGCAATTTCGTTTATTGATACTTGCGTCAACCATCGTCCCGAGAAGACAATTTGGATCATCTTGAGTTTCTGGACGCATTTTTGAAATTTTCAGCTTAATTTTAAGTCTACGAATTCAGCGTTTAGTCTATGAAAGAAAACATTGCCGTGAATTAAGCCAGGCACAAATGAGCACAACTGATCAAATGTATGATCCTTCTCAAGAACATGGACGAAAGTTCCTTTTGATGAAACAATTTCTTCCTCAATGTGAGATTTTAACTTGCGAAAATTTAACAAAAGAGTAATGAGAACATTTCTATCTTCTTCCTTTGCTTCTGACAGGTTTCCCAAATTATTTTTTCTTAGCTTCGAACTAGGCTTTGTTCTTTTAAAGAATGCAAAATGAAGAACCCGTATCGTCGCAACCAATGTCTCTGTCCGCATTGAAGCATTAAGTCTGTCTCTGACCACTTCTTGAACGAGTTTATGAACTCCAAATACTTTACTCTTTTGGTCGACTGAGAAAAGGGAATAACAAGATAGTACTTTAAGGATGGCAGCAATGTCAATTTCAGAAGATGCACTCTCTCTCAATTCCACTTGTTCCAATTCAGGGAGGCCAGGGTTGATGACATCAATAGGAATATTGTCAGACTCTAAAAAGGCTGCAATATACATCATGGTGGCGGCAGCAGGCGATTTGTTTCGAACAAATTCAAAATTCATCAGCCAGGTTGTGTGCACCGATAGGCGATGGTGTGCCTCTATACCTGATGCCGTGGCTGGCTGTTGCTGCAAAAGACTTAGTTTGACAGCTCTGTACTTGTCAAGGTACGCTTTAAAGCTGCATGGAATAGGAAGGGCAGATATATAGGCGGCTGCTTGTTCAAGAGCTAATGGAAGAGCTCCCAGCTCATTCACCAGATTAATCGCTTCCTGGTCGAGGACTTTTCCTCTAACACCGGTCCTTTGCATTAGGAACGGTGCGCCCTCTTCTTCACTGAAACATTGCAGCTCCAGGCAGTCATCCGTTGAGAGTTTCAAGAACGTTTTCGTCTCTTTCACAGTTTGCCTTGTAGTTAGCAGTATGTGTCCATGCTTGGATACGCTGCCATTTTGTTGCCAAGGCCCTTTACATATCTTCTTCACGCCTGTAGGACATGTTTTATCTTCCAGTTCGTCTGCATTATCCACTACAAGAAGCCATGGATGTTTCTTCTTGGATAAAAAGGCTGAAAATCTATTCAGGGTGTCGTCGACTTTCTCACTTGTCGTGGCGCTAATATTCAGAAGAACAAGGTTCTCTACAACTGATATATTGATGTTTTCATCACTTTCACCGTTGATCCAGAACACGCCACCTGGGAAGCGATTCTTACATTTCCAAGCGAATTCTACAGCCAGAGAAGTCTTGCCACATCCTCCAAGCCCACATATGGTTTTAGTACAACAGGACGCCCCTGGACAATTCTCACCACTATGACGTGGGGTTAGACTTTCTTCTAACCATGCCAAGGCTGAATCGCGGCCAGTGAAAGCAGTCAGCCTGCTCGGTGTGGTGAACAGTACGTCATTGTCATCCGCGCCGTTCAGTCCCTGCATGGGTGTCGCTTTTAACGTTTCTACTTCTTCCTTGACTTCCAGGACATCCTTCTGTAAACCTGAAATTGTGGTTTTGTTTGTAGCCACTTCGTTAGCCACTCCTTGTACTTGATAATTCACGTTTGAGAGGTTGAGTTCTAAGTTTGATACTTGAGATTTTGTAGTAGCTAGTTCCATATCAACGTTCCGCACTTTACTTTTCAAGTATTCCACATCTTCACTGATAAGGCCACAGACTTCTTTCAGATCATCTCGCTCACTGAGCAGAATATTGAAATCTTCAACAGTATTTAAGATTGTGGATATTTTCTCATTGAGGTCTGCTTCAACTTCTTTTACTTCGGTATCCAGTTGTCGTGTTAGCGTAGCAATCTTTTCTCTGCTCAAGTTCCCTTCTTCTTTCGCGGATTCGTGAATCTTCTTCATCCCTGCATCTAGCTGAGCAACTTTGTCTTCAACGTCGGATAAATCTTCCTGGCACTTTGCCACCTCTTTCCTTGCAGTGTGCACCTCTGTTCTTAGATGTTCCTTTAGCTTGACAGTCTCTTCTCTGTTCAAGTCACCTTGCTCTTTTACTTCAAGTAGATCTTTCTGGATCTCGCCTACCCTCTTTGTCTCCGTATCAAGTAGAGCAACTTTACCTTGAACATCATCCAAATCATCTCGGCACTTGGTCAAGTCTGCAACCAGTGACTGACGGAGTAGATGAAGAGCCTCGACTTCAGAATCTCTGACGTTTACCAGACCGTGATGAAACAAGTCTTGTAAATCTTTGGACGATTTCTGGGCGTCTTTGTCAGAGCTGAAGACTGGGTCGTTTAGCAGGCTATTAAGGTGACCAAATATGGTGTTTACATCTGCATCTTCAAGTTCTTGCCTCGGAGCATGCGCCCAGTGATTCCTGCACTGGTTTCTTGCCGAAGTCAAAACCGTTCGACTGACTGGGGGGTGAATAAAAGGGCACCACTCTAACAGGTTCAACAGGCCACATATATCTGTGGTCTCCGCGTCAATGACATGCGTTTTTCGCGTTCCAAGAGTTGGCATAAAGATTTTGGCAATTTCCCACGCCCCAGTTGGAGAACCCCATTGATTTCTATCACTGTTATCCCAGCAAATCTTTGGTCGTCCGGACTTGTGCAGACGCTTCAGTTCCGTCTCCCACGTGACGCAACTGCCACACTTTGAACGGCTAAGTGCACAAGTACATGGAGGAAGTGACTGCAGAGGTGGGCTGGAAATAAGGGATTGGTACCAAGCCTCCATCTTCCTTTGGATTAGTGGTGCAATTCCAGTTTTGGCTATGTTCAGAGCACATCCAACCATCACCCAGTTTTTGTGTTCCTTTTTGTCAAGTTCTGCCACCCAACTTGCAGTGGCCATTCTTTTTCTTTCCCGAAGACTGAAAAATGTAACGAATTAAAATATTAATGTGAAAGTAAACACAATCTAGATTATTGTTAAGTAACCACTTTCTGTTCCTCCTTCCACTTGAACGAAAGGCAACACAAGCTGGTCGCTTATTTCCGAGATGTTACAACAGAGAATTAGTTAGGGTAACCAGACATGGGAGAAAGGTCATGCAACGTTTTATTGAGCAACATTTCATCCCGAAGTGATCCTGGTTAACGGCGCCCGGAAGTGGAGCTCCCATGTAAAAGCTGACGGTGTATTCATCTGATATTATGAAACGAACCCCTAAAAGCTATAAGACTCTCACTTTGCGCGTGTGGCAGACTCGTTGCCTGGATTTTTCCTTGACATTTTTGGCAACGAGGTTTTGGGTGTAGCTGAAATTCATTTCACCCCTAAATGATGATACCAATTCTTCAATTAAACTAGATTCTGCCATACATTTTTAAAATGAAGACTTTGGACTTTGGTCATCTTTTTTTGTGAGCGTGTGATGTTTTTGTATTGGGTTCAAGGTCAGACGAAATGTCGGGCGGGCGTGGACTGCCGCACATTTGCTGATTTTTGAGAAGTGTAGATCAATTAATTCATGAATTCAGCAAAAAAGTTGACAAAAAACGTAACCCAATTTTACTTAGCTTTCTTTAAAGGGAGTTTATAATTAACTTGTAAGTCCTGGTTTTACGCTCAAAATAGGAAAGAAAATGAGAACCTGCCGTACAGAGATTCTATTACTTGGTCACGCGTCCAGTACTAACTTGATTAGCTAAGTAAGGTGCTCAGTTTGCGTTGGTGATCGCATAGAAGCGTTACTTTCTTTGTGGTAACGTCTCAGTCTAGGATATCCCTTCCTGTATATGTTTCAAACGGTCTCAGGCCCGTTCCAAACGCCGCTCCATTCATGCGCCGAACCTAACTGATGAGTTAAGTACGGCAGAGGAGCGGCGTTTGAATCAATTTGGTTCGGCAGGTTAGGTTTGGGGCGGCGAACAACATAAAATTCGGCAGGGTCTGTCGCACTATGCGACGTTGGAGCGGCAGCTGATTCATACGGCGTTCTCCTCATGTGTCGAACCCAATGCATAAATTACTGTAATGTATTTTTTTTATATAATGGGACTCGTAATTGGCTCAAAATTGAGTGGCATGACCAGTCATGCATGAAGCTTGAAGTCGTCGCTAAAAATAAAGACAACAAAATGTGCCTTCGATTTACGAGAAACGGGACTGTATAAGCGAGTTTCTTTAGCGCAAATTCATCTTTTGCTTTTTCTTCGTGATAAAAACCCAGCTTATGAGATTTCCCTTTAACTAGTCGAATTAAGCGGGAGAAAACCTGTCTAAATACAAACACTAAACCTTGAGTTTGAATTTGCTTCCCTAAATATTGCTATAACGGCGAAATGTTAGTCACAGCTTTCCTATTTGGACAGAGTTCTTGAATTCAGAACGCATATTTTCTCGTAGCTTGCGAACAGGCTCCCGGTGAGCCCGAACGAAGCTCATTCTACTATTTCGCGCTCGCCGAATTTTTTTTTCCGTCATCTCCGGGAGCCTGTTCGCAGGCTAATTTTCTCGTCGAAAATTGTTACCACCGGATTCCTGAATTAAGTTCGACGCAAGTACGCCGTCTGAACCAGCCCGTCGCTCCAATGTCACTCTGAAGTCGAACTTAATCAAGTTTGGTTCGGCACATGAGTGAAGCGGCGTTTGGATCGGGCCTCACATCTCCTTATGTAATCTCTTACTGTTGCATTTTGCATTGTTTCTTACAGTCATGGGCTCCTGTTTCTTAACAATGCCAGTGGGCTTTAACTTCATTTATCGCCTTTCTAGCTCGATACATCATGTTATGTCACTGCTTGTTTACACTCCTATAGTTAGATCAAAACAAGTGGATTGTCCACTTGTTTTGATCTAACTACATGACTATGGCTCTAAATTAATAGAGCCAAAATACTGTAATAATCTTCTTGCATCGTAATAAACCACAACTTGGTTTTCAACAATGTTAACAATCCTCGGACTCGTCTTGTTTATGTTACTAGCTCGATATATAAAAGATATATGACCTACGGGTTGAAACACCAAACCCGCCACTGTCTACAGACGATCACGTTTTCCAAGTTGAGTGGCTCATGGCTATTTTGATACCAACTTAAATGCTCTTATTAAAAAGCTAACAAGATAGCTCCAAAAGTAGGTATTTTAGATTTCTGGGTTACTGTTACAACCTAAGGTGACAGTTGCTCAACACTGAGGAACATCTGAGTCAAAAAATAAGGTCGATAATTTCACCAAACGGAAATTTTGCCTGACAGGTGATTCACCCACAGAGAGTGGACCTAGGAAAAATAGGAAAGACAAACTCACAGCAAAGTGTCTTTGGCGAATTTCGTATTACGATTGAAGACTGCCAGTAGAGAGAGTTTTAATTGCTCTCCATTGAGGTTTTCTGTCTATTACTAACATGAAGAAATATGCTATGAAAGTATAAATTGGAATCATGAAACCGAACTCTGTCACTGCGTCATTAGAGCTCTATGCTGTTTGATAAGTGTCGTATTTCATTACTCGATATGCAAACGAGTTGTTTTGAATTTTCAGCTCTTCATTTGAAAAACGAAGCAGTGAGAAACGAGTAGTACTAAATTCAAATTTTGTTATAATGAATTCAACAATTCAACTTTTTAGTACAGTGCGTGTTGATGATTTAGTGAGTGTTTTGACTGCGACATGATTGAGAGAGTCTTTGGCGGACTGGGATGAATTACGTAAAAATTTAATAATTTCGTTCGTCGAAATTCATCCCTTTTCACTATTCTAACTATAGGCAGTTAATCGAATATCAATTAAGGCGTCAGGTATATCGCCTTCCGGACGAAGCGACCGTAAGTTAAAACCTAGACTTTCGCAAAGTCCTTCGAGTCTTCGCAATTATTGGGTAGTTTTGAACGTCGAGGACATTTTTTCGTTCCAAGGTCGACTAACACGCTCGGTCATGGACTTAAACTTCACAATCTGTACTAATATATTAAATGCTGTGTGCTGATCCAGACGCTTCATTGAGCCTGTATGTCTTCCGATATAAAGACCATAAACGCATCGGATGCCAAACGCGTGGAAAAAAGACATAGGTAGGATAATAAATGGCGGATAAGCAGACTACGCTTTGATAGATCACAGTGTTAGCTAGTGTTTACATCAACGATTCTCAAAACGTCTAACAAAATGAATCTTACGATAACACGAACTGACAGCAGTGAGTTGATAAAATGACTGTGAAAAGACTTAAATAACAGCTAAAGAAATGGTTGCACTTGAAGCAATTGAACTTCGATCTAAACCCGGTTTCACTGAGTTCCCCACGAATGGAATTAGAATTATCGAATACCACCGCTCAAGTAGCCAAGAAAATCTATGACAGTGCTTTAAGGAAAAAATATTCTATTATATCATGTACTTACGCCTCGTATTTGCCACACACAATTCTCACTGAAAAGGCGAGTGCATTAACAAGCAACCTGTGGTGGTTCGGGCGCAAGTAGACCAAAAAGAGCTTATACAATAACAACAACAAGATTTATTTCTGCTCCCATTTCTCCGACCACATGCTTCGGTTTTTACCGCATCCCATAATAGACCAGTGATCATGTGACTGACACGTCACAACAGAAACACTACATCTCCCCCTAAGTTATTACAAATGTCAGCACTAGAGAAAACTAAATGAACAGTATTACAAATCTAATTAATAGTCCTTAAAACAAACAGTCTCTCTCTTTATGTCTCTTGCACATTCTAAAACTAAGTGCATACGTAGTCTTTTAAATAGGCGGGTGGTTGTCTAGAGCGCGCAGGTCGCAAAACAACTGAATCGCCCGGCAAAGGGTTGGGTGGAGTCTCTTGCACCTCTGCTGGCTGGCTTGCAATTGTCATTGGATGCGTTTGTTCCACCTGGTCTGGCTCTTGGGGTAGTTGTGCTGGCTGTACCTGGTCTTCCTTTTCAGTGGTTTCAGGTGCAACAAATTTCTTCATGTGGGCTATGTTTCGCATTTTATTGTTCCCATTGGTATCTTCCAGTATGACGGCATTTCCATCTTTGTGAACGACCTTGTATGGCTCAGGTTCATAATTGGGTGAGAGTTTGTTCTCTCGAGCCTGTTTCAGTAGGACTTGATCACCCTCTTCAATGTCGCTGAATTTGGCAGCGCGTGTTCTGTCTGCATACTCCTTCTGTCTAAGTTTAGCATGAGCATCCCTCTCTTTTAAGAGCAGCTGCCACTGTGCTTCAGTGGCTCGATCCTTGGGGATTTGGACTTTTGGAAGTTTGTCACGTAGCTTCCTCCCCATCAGTAGTTCTGCTGGTGATATCCCAGTAACAGTATGAGGGGTAACTCTGTACTGGAATAGAAAGTCTGCGAGTGCTTTTCGCCAATCTTTACCCTCTAGGCGCGCGATTCTCACGATTTTCAGTAAGGTCTCATTGCAACGCTCCACCTCTCCATTGCTTTGGGGCCAATAGGGCACGCCCTTTTTGTGTTCAATTGCTAGATACTCTAGGAATCCCTCGAATTCCTTGGATGCAAATGGAGGTCCGTTATCACTACGGACAGTCTCTGGTAGACCATGTGTTCTAAAAATAGCCTCCATGGACTTGATTACATTTTGTGCATCTGTTTTCTTGAGAAGGACAGCTTCGATCCAGCGAGAATAGTAGTCTACAACTACCAGGAGGTGAGCTCCACTTGTAATCTCGAGAAGGTCAACTGAGATTTCTTGCCACGGGGAGTCTGGTAGTCTGGTTGATCTCACCGGCTCTGGTTTGGATCGGGGTCCGACAAGCTGGCAGGGGTGACATGTTCGTATTGCTTGCTCTACTTGCTTGTCCATTCGTGGCCACCATACTTTCTCTCGCAACCTGGCTTTAGTTCGGACCATACCTTGGTGTCCTTCGTGAGCCAACATTATGGTGCGCTTTTGAAGGCTCTCTGGAATGAGGATGCGGCTTCCTCTCATCACCACCTGTCCTATCACCCACAGTTCATCTTTAACTGCTTTGTAAATTGTGCCTTGTAACTGGCTCCAATCATCTGTCATTACAGCCTGCCGTAACATCTTTAGCGTTGGGTCTTTTTCAGAAGCGATTTCAACTTCCTTTGGCACCAACGCAGCTGGTACAGCCTCACTTACTACGCTGTACGCAAACTCTTCTGTAGCTTGAGTTTCGTGATCATGGGTAGTACCCACCGGTAGGCGGCTCAGGACGTCTGCAGCATTGTCCTTGCCCCGTATATGTGTCAACTTGTATTGGAACTGCTGTAAGTAGAGAAGCCATCTCTCTATTCGTGCTGATGGGGGCTTTGACTTTGCTCCGAGTACGATGAGAAGAGGCTTGTGATCAGTGCAGACTTCAAAGCTAATGCCATAGAGGTACAAGTAGAACTTTTCACAAGCCCACCTTACAGCCAGAGCTTCTCTTTCAAATTGGGAGTACCTCATTTCAATCTTACTCAGCTTTCTGCTGGCATAATATATTGGCCTGTAGCTTCCATCTTTTTGCTTCTGTTCCAGAATCGCCCCAACTCCCACTGGTGATGCATCGGTTGTCAGACGAGTTTCTGCGCCCTGTCTGAAATATGCCATCACTGGTGCACGAGTCAGCCGGTCTTTTATCTCTTGGAATGACTTTGCTTCCTTTACTCCCCACTTCCACTTGTTGTCTTTTGCGGTGAGGTCCCACAATGGACTCGATATTGATGCAAAGTTGGGGATGAACTTTGAACAGAACTGCACGGAGCCAAGAAAACTTCTTACTTCTGATGGGTTTTGGGGTGCTGGTGCCTCAACAATAGCTTTCACACGTTGACTAGACACTTTCAGCCCTTCCCCAGAGAGTACATCACCCATGTAGATCATGCTGCCAACACCAATTTCACATTTATCATAGTTAAGCGTTAGCCCACTTTCTTCAAGCTTGCGCATGACCCTCTCTAAGTTTTCGTCATGCTCTTCATCATTTGTGCCAACAACTCGTAGGTCATCGTGCAGGTTGTATGCCCCTGGGCAGTCTTGGATGATCTGCCAAACAATTTGCTGGAATTTTTCCGTGGCCATGTTTACACCAAAAAGCAGGCGCTTGTATCTGTAAAGGCCATTAGGCGCAGCAAAGGTTGTAATGTCCCTTGAGTCTGGGTGTAACTCAATTTGGTGAAAAGCCATATTTAAATCTAATTTAGAGAAAACTTTGGCATTCGAGACTTCTTGGAGTGTTTCCTCTACGGTGGGGACTGGGTGCTTCTCCCGCACAATGGCTTGGTTCGCTTGTCTCATGTCTAGACAGATTCTAATGTCACCGTTAGGCTTCTCGACCACTACTAAGGGGTTGACCCAGCTGGTAGGTCCCTCTACTTTTTCGATAACATCAAGCTTCAGTAACTCTTCCAATTTCTCCGTGACTTTTTCTCGTCTACTAAAAGGAATTCTGCGTGGGGGTTGAGCAACTGGTTGTACTTTTTCATCAATGTGTAACTTGAGCTGGTACCCTTTGAGCTTCCCCAGGCCCTGGAAAACTTTGGGAAACTTTGCCCTTAGGGAGGCCTTTCTATCTGCTTGTTTTGGATTGTTACTAGCACCATCAGATTCAACATCACAGCTGTTAACAGGGACACCTACCCTTAAAACACCAAGCAACTCAGATGCATCGCGGCCTAATAGCGTCGCAGCTTTGCCAAGCATAACATAAAACTCAACATTCAGGGACTTTTGGGTTTGTGGCACACGTACATCAAGATTACATTTTCCTTTGATTTGGAGTGGCTCTTCAGATGCATAAGCAAAAACTCTTTTGTTGCACTCCAACAATTTAACATTACCCCCCGTTACAAGGTTAAATACTTCTTCGGACATTAAATTACAACTAGCACCAGAGTCTATAATAACGTTCATAGTCTTATCTGCAATCTCCAGCTTCAGAGTGTTCCCGTCATCTGTCTCCCCAGTGTAGAACACGTAGAAATCATCCTTCCTTGCGGAGTTTCCAGTAGTCACGTCTTCGGTTACTTGACGTACATCACGTTGGCCCTGTGAACTTCCTCCTCTTCGTCCACGGCTTTGCTTTCTTCCAGAGTTTCCACGGTATTCGTTTCCACGACCACGACTCGAACTGCGACTAGAATCTCGCCCTTTACTCTGTTTGGAGTGACAGCACACTTCGAAATGACCCACGTTGCCACATTTCCCGCATTTGTGGTCACGCGAACGAAGACATTCCTTCGCGAAGTGTCCCGCTTTATCGCACCGCCAACATTTTCCCCCTTGTTTGGCGTCTGGAGATATGTTATTCACTCGGCCATCACGGATAAGAACGAGGGCTTCTTTGTCATGGTATTGACTAACGATTTCCAATAGTTTGCTCAATGTTAATGTTTCTTCGCGATACAACTTGGCCTTGAGGTTTTTGTCTTGAATGAAAGAAATCGCACGATCTCTCACCTGGTTGTCCCTTTCACCTTCGTATTCACAATGTTCGGCTAATTTCTGCAGGCGTGTGATGAAATTGTTAATGGTTTCTCCAGCGGTTGGTTGAGCTGCGAGAAACGCCTGTCTTGCCATCGGCGCGTTTTTTCTCGGTTTGAAATGTTCGGATAGGCTGTCCATAGCTTTCTCGTAATCCTTCGCTTCGCCTCGTTTGTCGGCAGGAATTGAGTTATTAAAAACGTCTCTGACTTGGGGCCCGGCGAGGTGAAGTAGAAGCGCCTTCTTCTGTGTTGGGTCGCTGATTCCCGAGGCAGTCACGTACAATTCGAATTCGTCTTTCCAAGTTAGCCATCGTTGTGCGAGTGTAGCTGGCTCGCCCACAGCGTTGAATGTTTGTAAACCTGGCAGTCCGCTCAAGGATACGGCCATCTGTGCGAGTTTTCCACTGTTTAAACTCGTTATCCACTTTTTATCCGGTTTTCCTCGTCGCCAAATGTGGTGGTTCGGGCGCAAGTAGACCAAAAAGAGCTTATACAATAACAACAACAAGATTTATTTCTGCTCCCATTTCTCCGACCACATGCTTCGGTTTTTACCGCATCCCATAATAGACCAGTGATCATGTGACTGACACGTCACAACAGAAACACTACACAACCAAGCCCGACATTTTCACTTTCATCGTGGAAAGCGGAAGTAAAAGCGCTGATATCAGCGTATTTTGATACGCTAGTGCCCAGTCTTCTTTGTGGCTAGTTGTTGACTACGTTCGTGACATGCTTCTTTCGTGACTTTCAGACCAGTACTCGTTACTTTTTATCTTTGTTTTGTCTCTTTATACAACGTTCATACATAGTCGCAAACACCAGACATAGAAACCAAAAAACACTCAAGAGCCTTCTTAAAAAACATTTTTCCAGATCAATTCTTTTTTTTTTTCTCAGTTCGATTTGATGATTGTAAGTTGTGGATCTTTATTTTTTGTTTGTCAGGCTTTTTTGATTGTTTTATTTATTTATTTATTTTCTTTTGTCTCTCATTAACGGAAAACATTATCGGGAAAGCGAATCGAAAATGGTGATAAAGCGCCATTCATTCGGTTGGTTTACTGATTTTAGGGAAAAAAACCCTTATCATCATTTAACGTTAATCCCAACCAATACTTGCTTCTTATCAGAACGATTCGATCTAATTACTCAAGATTTTTGATCTGAAAAACAACGCGCAGTTGGACTGGATTATGGACTTCTTATGTGGAGGCGGCATGGTCAAGTGGTTTAGGGCGCTGGATTTGAAATCGGGAGGTCCCTGGTTTAAATCCTCCACTCTGTCGCTATCTGGATTTGTTCCTGCGCGGTATTCCCGAGTTCAACTGCCCGACCGCGTTGTGTAAATAGCCAACTAGTCAGCCTCTCACCAGATGGGATTCTAAATAATTTATGTTTTATTTGCAATATTTGTTTATTTTATTCACAGTGTCCCCAATTAGCACAACGGTGCTAAATACGCTTGACACATAAATGGAGTTATTATTTATTTATTTATTTTTTCTTCATTGGGCTTAGTCACTCTTATGTCTCTAATTGAACTGCCTGAGTGTTAAAAGCTGCGGTCAGCAGCAGCAATGGCAGCGGCTAGATCTTCTTGTTTTGTTCCTCTTCATTGCCTTGACCTTGTGTAATCAAACATATCTGCTGTATAGCAGCTATGACGGCAGACTCAAAGTCATTCACCGCAAGTTCCAACGACCGATATACGTAAAACTTACAAGACAGGAAGACATCCAGTGATCATCGCAGCTACATACTTAATCTAAGCAACTGTGAAATTAAAGCCTGAAAAAAATTTGAGCTTGAACGGGATTCGAACCCATGACCTCTGAGATGATCATTGGTGTCTTCATATCTTTCTCCGCCTTTCAAATATGTGATCTTTCATATATTCACTTGCACTCTTCACCATCTACGGGTATATTCAGTTATGAACTCACAATGTGACCAGCTCCTAATTGGCTTGATAGCTCAGTTGGTAGAGCACTGCATCGGTATCGCAGAGGTCATGGGTTCGAGTCCCGTTCACGCCTGAATTTCTTTTTTTTTCAGACTTTAATTTCACAACTGCTGTTAAGCAGTTAACTTAAAAGTTGTATATATAACTGCGATGATCTTTGGATGTCTTCATATTTTTCTCCGCAGTTCAAATATACGATCTTTCATATATTTATTTGCACTTACAAGATAGGAAGTAAAAGAGTTAATTAGTTCGCCTTGCACCCGTTATTGCTGTGTCTGTATAATGAACATGAGGCTAGAGATAAGTACCGCTTGTCACACGTAAAAAGTTTTCTTTAAGAAGGCAGTATCTAACTGGAAAATAACTGAATAAATGCAAACGACCATGATCGAGATCATGGTCTCTTGTTTAAAGTAATTAAAACCCACCAATAGAGAAGGGCCGGTCTTTGGCTGATTAATTAGCAAGCAAAAAAAAAAAGAAAACGATTCTACGAACACAAATTCACACAAGATGTCTGTTGGCACTGTTTTGTTATATCAACATTCTCAAGCCTTACAAAAGTGTTCTAAACAAAGTTGATGTTGATTGTTAACCACGAACAGAGCACAGTTTATCGTCAGGGATTTTGTTCAAACTTGAATAAATCAACTTCACGTAAAGCCAATCTCAAACAGCAGTGAACCTCCATTTTTGATTATTTGCAAACTTTGTCGCAAAATTTATTGAAATGTGTACTTTTGAAAGACTCTTATTTCCAGAATGTTAATTGTGTGCGGTGTTACATCTGGACGATGTCCAAAAAGGTCTGATGCAAATTTGAAGGAATTAGGAAGGGAAGAAGACAGTGGTAATAGATGGGCAATTTGTTGCATTGCGGGTCTGCAAGTGACACAAATGTAATCGTTTCTTTCGACCCGTGACTGCCATTTGAAGCCATTTCTGACATTTACAAAATTGGACGAGTCAGGGATAAGATAAGTACCATAAATAAGCCCCTCCATGTATGAGCCCCTCCAAACATAAACCCCCAAACTCGTAACACAAAAACCTTCCGTTAAATCGTCCCTTCGAATTTAAGCCCCCGGGGGCTTAAACTTGCAAATTGTCCTCAAATACAAAATAGAACAAAGCAAAAGGGGTACAGTAACATAATTTTTTTATTTGCCAAAGAGCTGTCACGTGTGCCAAATGATCGAGGTGAAAAAGTGTGACAGTTTATTGCCGCTGTTTGCATAGTTCACTATTCACTTTTTTTAGTGGCTTGGATTTCTTCCGTCAACAGAGAAAGTACTTGCAAGGAAGTTCTATTCCGCCACCCTGAACCGAATTAAGTAATTTGCGGTGTTGTTTTAAGTTTGCATGGCTGAGTCTTAGAAAGCTCTAAGTCCTCACAGCGAGTTTCAGTAAAAACGTCGTGAAAATTACTGACATAAATTTCTTTTCAACTATAAGCTAGCCCTATCGATTTTGAAACACAAATTTCCCTCCAAGTATAAGCCTATAGCAGATTTTGTAACGCAAATTTCCCTCCGCATAAAAGCCCCTCCGAATATAGGCCCTTCCAAAAATAGGCCCCTCAAAAAGAGCCTTTCAAAAATATAAGCCCCGGGGCTTATATTTTCGGAATTTTTCAAAAGTTGCTTTTAATCCCAAGCCAAATCAAAGTTCGATCTTTGATGCCCCGATCGATCTTCATTGCATTCGTCTATCTGGGAGAATCACACGCTTGATTCACGCGCTATTAGTTCATAGCAACACCTATTCACAATACTAATATTGCAGCTTTACTAAATCGATTTTGGGGACTCGTGAATTTGTGCATGGATTTCCGATGAATGAAACCCTCGGACTGCAGGCGAAAGCGCGGCAGGGGACAGGTCAATGTTATCTGCCCTCTCTTAACGATCACCTCAAATAAGAATACCAAATTATTCTTATTCGGATAAACGTTCGCTGACAACGTGACTAAAAGAAACGGGAGATTTCGCTTAGGGGAGGTTCCTCTGAATTCGAGAAGAAATGTTACATCATGACGTAACGCGGAAACCGCCCAATCTGAGTCACCCTAAGAACTTGAACCAGGAAACATATTTATATAAAATTATTTTATATGGCAAGGTAGTCTTGAGGTAAATCCGAGCGTTCTGATTGGTTCTTCCTTGATCGGGATTTTGCCATACGGACCGTTTCCATAGAAACAGTCATAAGCCGCTAATTTTTAGTTTTCAAAAGCCAGTGAACTTTAAGGCTCGAGTGCCATATAATAAACTACTTTACTAACTTAGCTTGCTCGAGCCGTACTGGGGAATATTGGCCCTAGGTCGTTATTGTACAGACTTCGCTGCGCTCGGTCCGTACTGCCACGACTTCGGGCCAATATTCCTCAGCACGGCCCTCGCACTCGGTTAGTAAGAGGTTAATGTCCAGAGTCACGAAAAAAGACCAACTTCAGACACTTAGATGTTTTCACTGTTTTCTGCTTTAATTGTTAAAAGACGTTTTGCCAATCAAAGTGCGCTTAATCTCTATGGTATTCTCGAAAATGTTGATGTCACGATGGTGACTGTATCAGTGGCTCAAGTTTTATTTTAAAGAGGCGGAAAGCTATGCGACTTTTGAAAAATTATTAATAAGAGAACGTTCTGAGACAAGACAAGATGATTTGTAGTCTTGGTTACTCCTAGCAAATCTTGTTTAATGATAATAATAATAACGATAATTTCCAATTAAACACTCGCTTCTCTTTTTGAGCTGCTTGAGTGCGAATATCAACAGCAATAGCAGTAGCTTGAGTAGTTCCTGTTTCTCGGCTGTTATTAATGATTGATTTTGATTATCTTGTTAACATGACCTATGACTCATATGTAGCCCCACGTTCACGTTCAAGTTTCTTCATTTCCACACAACAAAAAATAGATTAAACAGAAATTTGATCACTGAGGAGTTTTGACAACGAAAACTCACCGAGTTAAAAAGAGTTCACGCGTCTAATCTAAGCGAGTTTCTTGTAAAAAAGCTCATGGGCGTGTGGTTGCTGTCCCGTTGAAGCAAACGAACAGTGTATTGCAGCCGACGACAGTTTCCAAGTCATTTGATACAAGCTCCAACCACCGCTTTACACACGACGTACTACACTGGAAGTAAAAGAGTTAATCAATTCACCTTGCACTCGCTATTGATGTGTTCGTAGCCTGCGGGAGGGGCCAGATATATCACTTCTGACTGTCCTGAAGTTTCATTTGAAATGAGGTCATGAGACTCCTGCTGACTGTCACAGTTTTCAAAAGTTTCGACATTTTCTACATGACCTCCTTGTGCAAAGTGAAAAGGTGCTCCAATCTTGCATGATATTTTTACCTCACCTTGACCAGCCACAATGATCGATTGTGGAATTTCGACAGTTCTCTTCAGCAAGTACTGGCCTTCCTTCACTAAAACCACTTGATTCACTCCATCTCCAGGGTTCTTAACCTGTTGAAGAACACTGCATAGCTCAACTGAATTCTGAACAACTTGCATATGAAGATCGCCGTAGTGATGAATAACTTCAGGGACGTCCCGACCCGAGCTCAAGTGTTTAAACATTGCAGCCGTAGCTAGAGCTTGCCGTTTTCTGTCTAGCTCTGCCAAGCTTGCTGCCTTGAAGTAGTAGCCCAGCAACCAGACAGGGTCAGCTTTGATTGCAACTTCAGCATCATTCAATGCAAGCTCCAACAATGACATACGCTCAGACAGAATTGCTTTCTTTTTCTCTGCACACTTCAAGTAGGTTGAGGCTCTGCTTGTGAGAATCTGTGGATCATTTGGACATGCATTCAGTGCTTCACTGTACAGAGATAGTGCCTCGTCCACATGGCCACGATTGAGACATCCTTTAGCTTTCTCTTTCAGCTTTGAGACTGCCTCAGTTGAGGGCGACAGTGTTATGTTTTCCATGTAGACAGTTTTATTAACCTTCAGTGGGATTCCTTGTAAGCAGGTAATCTGGGTTTCCCCAAGTCCAACCATCACTGTATTGTCCTGAAGTTTCAAAGGATTTGATAACTCGTATCTTCCCTCTTTCACGACAATCACTAGATTCCGAGTATCTCTTCTTTCGTTGGCGCGAAGAAGTTCCTGCACTGTTGCAACTATCTGTGCATTGCAGCTTCCAAAGCGATCCTCAACTGCTGGGATTTTGGCGCACTTTAACGGAAACAGATGATGGGCAACAGCGGCTGCAGCTAGTGACGGACCTCGCTCGCCAAGGTGAGCAAGACAGACAGCTTTCCAATAGTAACCCTTCATCCAAGAGGGATCCGCTTTTATTGCATCCTGAGAGGCCTCTAAAGCCCGTTCAAGAGACTTCTGCCTGTCTTTCGTATTCACTGACTTTTTGTCAGAAAGTTTCAACCAAGTTGCTGCTTTGTTGCTAAGTAGCTTGGAATCATTTGGTAATAGGCACAAAGCACGTTCGTATACCTTTAGTGCAGAATCATACTGTTCCATGTTAAAGAATTCGTTTCCAAGGTCTTTGAGTCTTCTAGTAGTGTACAAATTGCTGTCACAAGGCGGTATGCCTTGATAGGGTTGTGTTGTTGCTCTTGGCTCGCACTGTTTCGACAGTATTTTGCATCTTTCAGCTTCCTCTCCATTTCCTAAAAACCAATGCACTTCTGACAATCTCATGTAAGTAGTTCTTAGTCCTGGATGGTTCTCACCATAGAACTTTTTTCGAATATTCAATAAAATCTGGGCTACATTCAAGTAAAGCATATCCTTGCGCTCTTCATCAGTGGCTTTGGCTGGTTTGTTTGGTTTGGTTCCAAACCAGCAAAGCAGCAGAGCCTCTAAGACGTGAGCTGCGTGATCATCGCTACCATCGTCAATAATCAGTGCTTCACTAGGTTCCATGCTGCCTTTAGTAACCCTGTTGTAAACATGAGGCCACCTTTCTTCCAGGATTTCGAGTAGCATACGCTCCGACCTCCGGTTATCAAAGTTGCTCAGTACCTTGAGAGCCTCACTCATTCCTCTAATGTAAAACTCAGACTGGCGTGGTTGCTTCTTGCTTATTTCTAACATTTCTTCGGCATATGATCGTGCTTGTTGTACCTTTCCCTGGTTGTCAAGTAGAGAGGTGATAAACTGAAGGACTCGCAACAGTTCATGGTGATCTGAGGGGTAAATTTTCCTGGCAAGCGCGAGGGCCTTCTCATAACGATTTAAAACAGGTTGGAAATTACAAGCTGATACAAAATTCTCCGCTCTTCCTATACAAATCTGTAAATCTACAATGTAAGCATCACTTAAGTTTAAACTCTCAAGCTCCAACAACGCCTCGTAATTTTTCTTCCATTGCCCTTCTAAAGCGTAATAGGAAGCTCTGTGCTCAAGAACTCTGTACTTTATGTCTTCTTGTATACTGGCACCGGACTTCTCCAGATCACGCAGCTTCTTCACAGTTTCTTGGGCGAGGCTCTTAGCTTCTTCGTAACTCTCAGGGTCCGGGCAATTTCGTTTATTGATACTTGCGTCAACCATCGTCCCGAGAAGACAATTTGGATCATCTTGAGTTTCTGGACGCATTTTTGAAATTTTCAGCTTAAAGTCTACGAATTCAGCGTTTAGTCTATGAAAGAAAACATTGCCGTGAATTAAGCCAGGCACAAATGAGCACAACTGATCAAATGTATGATCCTTGTTAAGAACATGGACGAAAGTTCCTTTTGATGAAACAATTTCTTCCTCAATATGAGATTTTAACTTGCGAAAATTTAACAAAAGAGTAATGAGAACATTTCTGTCTTCTTCCTTTGCTTCTGACAGGTTTCCCAAATTATTTTTTCTTAGCTTCGAACTAGGCTTTGTTCTTTTAAAGAATGCAAAATGAAGAACCCGTATCGTCGCAACCAATGTCTCTGTCCGCATTGAAGCATTAAGTCTGTCTCTGACCACTTCTTGAACGAGTTTATGAACTCCAAATACTTTACTCTTTTGGTCGACTGAGAAAAGGGAATAACAAGATAGTACTTTAAGGATGGCAGCAATGTCAATTTCAGAAGATGCACTCTCTCTCAATTCCACTTGTTCCAATTCAGGGAGGCCAGGGTTGATGACATCAATAGGAATATTGTCAGACTCTAAAAAGGCTGCAATATACATCATGGTGGCGGCAGCAGGCGATTTGTTTCGAACAAATTCAAAATTCATCAGCCAGGTTGTGTGCACCGATAGGCGATGGTGTGCCTCTATACCTGATGCCGTGGCTGGCTGTTGCTGCAAAAGACTTAGTTTGACAGCTCTGTACTTGTCAAGGTACGCTTTAAAGCTGCATGGAATAGGAAGGGCAGATATATAGGCGGCTGCTTGTTCAAGAGCTAATGGAAGAGCTCCCAGCTCATTCACCAGATTAATCGCTTCCTGGTCGAGGACTTTTCCTCTAACACCGGTCCTTTGCATTAGGTACGATGCGCCCTCTTCTTCACTGAAACATTGCAGCTCCAGGCAGTCATCCGTTGAGAGTTTCAAGAACGTTTTCGTCTCTTTCACAGTTTGCCTTGTAGTTAGCAGTATGTGTCCATGCTTGGATACGCTGCCATTTTGTTGCCAAGGCCCTTTACATATCTTCTTCACGCCTGTAGGACATGTTTTATCTTCCAGTTCGTCTGCATTATCCACTACAAGAAGCCATGGATGTTTCTTCTTGGATAAAAAGGCTGAAAATCTATTCAGGGTGTCGTCGACTTTCTCACTTGTCGTGGCGCTAATATTCAGAAGAACAAGGTTCTCTACAACTGATATATTGATGTTTTCATCACTTTCACCGTTGATCCAGAACACGCCACCTGGGAAGCGATTCTTACATTTCCAAGCGAATTCTACCGCCAGAGAAGTCTTGCCACATCCTCCAAGCCCACATATGGTTTTAGTACAACAGGACGCCCCTGGACAATTCTCACCACTATGACGTGGGGTTAGACTTTCTTCTAACCATGCCAAGGCTGAATCGCGGCCAGTGAAAGCAGTCAGCCTGCTCGGTGTGGTGAACAGTACGTCATTGTCATCCGCGCCGTTCAGTCCCTGCATGGGTGTCGCTTTTAACGTTTCTACTTCTTCCTTGACTTCCAGGACATCCTTCTGTAAACCTGAAATTGTGGTTTTGTTTGTAGCCACTTCGTTAGCCACTCCTTGTACTTGATAATTCACGTTTGAGAGGTTGAGTTCTAAGTTTGATACTTGAGATTTTGTAGTAGCTAGTTCCATATCAACGTTCCGCACTTTACTTTTCAAGTATTCCACATCTTCACTGATAAGGCCACAGACTTCTTTCAGATCATCTCGCTCACTGAGCAGAATATTGAAATCTTCAACAGTATTTAAGATTGTGGATATTTTCTCATTGAGGTCTGCTTCAACTTCTTTTACTTCGGTATCCAGTTGTCGTGTTAGCGTAGCAATCTTTTCTCTGCTCAAGTTCCCTTCTTCTTTCGCGGATTCGTGAATCTTCTTCATCCCTGCATCTAGCTGAGCAACTTTGTCTTCAACGTCGGATAAATCTTCCTGGCACTTTGCCACCTCTTTCCTTGCAGTGTGCACCTCTGTTCTTAGATGTTCCTTTAGCTTGACAGTCTCTTCTCTGTTCAAGTCACCTTGCTCTTTTACTGCAAGTACATCTCTGTGGATCTCGCCTACCCTCTTTGTCTCCGCATCAAGTAGAGCAACTTTACCTTGAACGTCATCTAAATCATCTCGGCACTTGGTCAAGTCTGCTTCCAGTGACTGACGAAGTAGGTGAAGAGCCTCGACTTCAGAATCCCTGACGTTTACCGCACCGTGATGAAACAAGTCTTGTAAATCTTTGGACGATTTCTGGGCGTCTTTGTCAGAGCTGAAGACTGGGTCGTTTAGCAGGCTATTAAGGTGACCAAATATGGTGTTTACATCTGCATCTTGAAGTTGTTGCTTTGGAGCATGCGCCCAGTGATTCCTGCACTGGTCTCGTGCCGAAGTCAAAACCGTCCGACTGACTGGAGGGTGGATAAAAGGACACCACTCTAACAGGTTCAACAGGCCACCAATATCTGTGGTCTCCGCGTCAATGACATGTGTTTTTCGCGTTCCAAGAGTTGGCATAAAGATTTTTGCTATCTCCCACGCCCCAGCTGGAGAACCCCATTGATTTCTGTCACTGTTATCCCAGCAAATCTTTGGTCGCCTGGACATGTGATGACGCTTCAGTTCCATCTCCCACTTGACGCAAGTGCCACACTTTGGAGAACCAGCCGCACAAGTACATGGAGAAAGTGATTGCAGAGGCGGACTGGAAATAAGGGACTGGTACCAAGCCTCCATTTTCCCTTGGATTAGTGGTGCAATTCCATTTTTGGCTATGTTCAGGGCACATCCAACCATCACCCAGTTTTTGTGTTCTTTTTCGTCAAGGGCCGCTACCCAACTTGTAGTCATCATCCTGCTTCTTCTTTGTAAGACTAAAATTTCAAATTTGAGTCAAATTAATGTGGAAATGATAAGCATGACCCTTCAAGATGCGATCGTCCAGTGAGAAGGAAGGGGGGGGGGGGGCGAGAGAGAAAAGGCCAAAGTGAAAATGCACAAAACCCACAAGGTCCAATGTATAGTGCAAGGAAGTTTTCCTGAGCTGAATATGGCAACATTTTACCTCATATAAGAATTTTGTCTTATGATCTAGACTCATTTAGTGTGCGAAATGAAATTCAAACATTCGTTCTCTTCCCATCCCTTCTTAAAGTGTGATATATTTTCACAAAACTGTTTTGTGAATAGCAATATTTTGTCGCGGTCAGCAGAGCGGCAAGGTCTTTTTCATTAAGCGACTCAGCTGTAATGAAGAAAATTTAAAAACAACTATCCGGGAGGCGTTTGGCGCTAACTCGAGCTGCGATTCTCAAGAAAAACCTTTTATTAATTAATCAAAATAAAGGTATCAGAATGACTAACTGACAAATCTGATCAACGATGTTAGTCAAAGAAGTGCAGTTTCTAATTTTCATGTTAATTTTATGCGGCTCAACTTTTGTTCACTGGAGCAAACCGTCGACTAGTAAACGTCATTAAGAGTGATAAAAATAACCCTGCTTTCGTACAGCTCAAATTGCAAAAAGAAATACATACAAAGGTAAAGATATGCACAGTCCTAACTGCTGATACGAAGTTCTATCGGCTTTGGTGCATTATACTTACCATAAACTGAACAAATGAAAGTATTTCTATACACGTCAAACCCACGCTTTGGAACAGTTTTGTGTTCAGGCAGCATGACTTGTCAATCAAATCTTTTTCACCATAAAACAACTAACATTCTGCGGCTTCGTACGTAAAGCTTCGACTTGGAAGTTTTAACTTCTAATGTCTTTTAACTTTTGTAAGTGGTATCAATCGGCAATAGTTAAAAGTATCAGCAACCACGGGTGTTGCCATTTTGAAACTGTTAAGTTCACAGCATGGACTTTACGACTAATGACAACACACTTCATTATGGATGCAACGATCGACACATTAACATGCCAAGTTATCAGAATTCATAGAACACATGAACTAAGTGCCTGGTATCCTATAACTCGGTTAAAGAATTCTCAGATCTTAACAGAACGAACCATAACAGTTTATGAAACGATTTTAGAAGGACTGACTTGCATTGAGTAAGAAAGTCGCGAAAAGATTCCGTGAATGCCAGTAATGCGCAGACTGAATGACTGAGCCGATGGCTAATTATGAAAGGACTGTGATACACGAATCCTAAAAGACTAAAGAGTGTTTGAGTATAAATAAGTTGCTAGAACCCGAGCCTATGAAAGTACTTATCATTTATCAGTGTGTGTATGCACAATCTTTGATCAAAGATGTTCTTTGCTTAGATGTTCATTTCGAGGGGCGGTGAAACTAACATGCCACAGATTTCACCGAATCATTCGCGAATTCTGTAGTTCTCGTCACTGATAACACATAAGAAATATCAACTATCTTGTGCACGCACTTTTAAGAATGAAATTTTCAATGAACAATACTTACATCTTACATTCCTTGCAGGTTACCAGATTTAAACATCAGAGAGCCGAGATGTTCGTTTCCATCGCGAAAACCCTGTTTATTTCAGCACATTTTCATATGTTAGTGTCCAAGCTCCCCGCCATTTTGAAAAACGTACGAGAAAGCGTTCGAGAAAGCATGGCACTATTCTCGTCCCCAGAGTCGCTTGTCATTCTTAGCCGGCGGGGCCTCGGCACAAGGAAAAGGTGACTCTGGAGACACATATAGGCTAACTTCTTGGACTAAGATTTTCACTAACTGGACACTGGTTTCATTTCCGAAAATATCGACCGGTCGATCTCTCCATTCGGTTTATAGAGACAGGAGGCTCTGGTGACGAGAAACTGACAGGGTGTTTTCCTTTGTGCCAGACCGACCAGAGACCAGTGTAATTAACCAAGTAAAATGGAATGTCATTTTCGGTGAAACCTGGTCAACTGAAAGGAATGACTCTTACCATTTTCTGTTCGTTTCCCCAATCCCTCACATAAATGAAAATCTACTGAAGAGAATTAGGGCTATGAACTGATTTGTCAAAATGGAACGACAAATTTCGGTCGGACCGACCCAAAACGGACCTTCCATTTAACTTTCTACCAAAATTTCCGGAATTTTTGGCACAATGGAAAGCACGCGCGCCCACAGACTCCAACACACGCAAGATCCACGTAGAGATATCATGGGTTAGCACTTTTTTTATTATGTCAAATCTTCAAGGCTTACAAAAGAGTTCAAAATTAAAGCAGTAAAAAACCAAACACTTGATGTATACACTATAGCTTCTGTTTCCTATTTAATGTTCATTTATTTCTTGCTGTTATTACTTTGATTACAAAAGGCTAGACCATTTTAACGTTTGCTCTTCGCCAAACGATTACTTAGTCATGCACGTTTAACGATCGATTGATTGTTAGCCACCAAGAGCTAGGTTCAAAATTTCAAGAACAAAAGTCTTTAAAGAGCTTACTTCTGTTACTTTATATAATTGTAATTAAGCGTGTTAAAGCGATAAATGGTTTTCCACATGCTTCTTGGAGACTATTCTGCTAGGTTTCGGTTTCATCTGCAGATTCAAAGAGAGATGTGTGTAAATAACGCCACAATTTCCAAGTAACACAACCAATTTATCATATGAACGTAGCATCTGAAGTAACCTACGAAATAAAGTCACTATGTGTAACAGGCTGGGAAAGAAATAACAAAGTTATGTAAACCAGCCAATGCTAGTTTTGTCACTTGCTAAAGAAAAGTAACAACACTGGACCAGTCTAAAAAAGTTATTTGTCCTAAAGAAACTGCTTTTAGGAAGACGAGCTCGAGATGCGATAGTCAGCCCCTCTAACAAACAACCATTTATTATAACAAGTCTCTCCACTTTCCCTTCCTCCGTCTCTCCCTCTCTCTCTCCCTCCCTCCCTCCCTCTCTCCCTTCCTACCCACCGTCCTCCCCTCCAGGACAACAGTGCTGAATTTAACTCCAAGTTAATAGAAGACAGAGTTATTTTCGCGTGTCTTCCGTTTTCGGTCAAGATCTCTGACACTCTTGATACCCAACGTCTTCCAAAATCCCTCACAAGCTGGTCTAACTCACCTTGTATCGTGTGACGCTCCGGCAAGTCACCTTGGACACAGCGATGTAATCAATTCCTGTATAACAAGTTTCAATTCCTCAAACTCCTCTATTCTGAACACATTGTCTGCGGAGCCAGAGGCGATAGTGGTCAGTTCACCTTTATCTGTATCACTTCCTACTCCAATGGCTAGCGTCTTGATTCCTCTCTTCTCCAGTTGCCGCGTGTAACTAGTCAAATCGTCGCCGTCCGTGTTTGTCCCATCCGTGAAGAAAACGAACACTTTTGGCACCTATGAATAAAAGGAAACCAGTGGCGTGACACTTGCGTGTACTCGGTGCAAAAAGTGTCACGCGTAAAGCTGGCAGGACACAAATGGAGGTAATGCCGCTTAGCAACGGCGGTGCGGAATATCGCGGGCTCAGAAAATTTAACAATTTGCGAGTCATGTAATTTAGTCTGTAACTTTAAGTTGCAGTGTTAAGATGTAGGATTTACCATTTACATCCAATGATAAAAGTTTTCCAACTGCGGAAAGCATTATTTTAGTTTAAGCATTATTTAAGTTCTCTTAGAATCAAACACAATTTTGTACATTAGGAAATAAATGATTTAATCTATCATGACACATTCATTTAAACACGTTAATTTTAGTCTACAGGACCGGGTTGTTCGAAAACCGGTTAACTTTAACCCAGGTCTAAAAGTTAACCGAAGTATTCATCTCTTTTCTAAAAATGTATTTAACTCCTTATGTTTTGTGTAGTTTGTGATTATTCAGACTCAGAACAGAAGGACACAAAATGTTAACAGAAAACCTCATCGAAAAGTTACAAAACTGAAATCAAACTTCTCGCCAATCCTGGGTTAGCTTAATCGGGCTTTGAACAACTCGTACTCTGAATCAGCCTTACCTCATCTCTCATTTCATATCTTTTGGAAAACAACGAGAGTGTCTTCTTCAGACCTATTCCGATATTAGTAGCTGCACCACTGGACTGTTTTAAGTCTTCCACGTACTCAAGAAGTTCGTCTGTATCATAAAAATCATTAAATCCAACTCTAATGTTCGCCCTTGCAGCGTACTCGAGCAGACCCACATGGGTCCCAGACTGCGAGACATAAAACATCCTGATGATGTCCTTGACAAAGTCCTTTGTCAGGCGGTACTCATTAGCGTCTATTGAATTGGAGCCATCCAGCGCAAATCCCAGGTCAACCACAGTATCGTTGCCACAACCTAACAGGATGAAAATCATAGGGATCTCAGTTATTGTTAAATCTTTTAGATGATTTCTCTACTACTTTTATATTTTTTTCACTTTAGACTTCGACTAAATGTTGTAACCATCGCTATTTTGATTCGTAATCATTTTTACCACTTAACGTGTATTTATATACTTCCATTGAAGGTTTTATTTTTCGATTTTATCTTATTATTTCGTGGCGAACCTGGAAACTTAAATATATCGGCTTTCACAAAGTTGTAAAATTAAAGTAGAAGGTTTACAAATCGGTATTTTGCGGTATATCAGGACGTATATATGAACATTGTTTTTATTTGTTCCTATGCGCTTCTATTTCCAGCCCAATTTTTAACCCTCTTTAACTTCCCTTTTGCACAGTTCAGTACTTACTTTCAGTCTCACACTGTGGTCCTGTGAAACCCAGTTTACATTCACAGCGGAAATCATTCAGCCTCGACACGCACTGACCGCCATTTTGACATTTCAAGTCCTTGCAGCCACATTTTTTCACATTTTTGAACACTCTTGTGACATCCTCCTTCTCTGAGAACGTCAGGTCCAGCGGTCTCTCTCGTAAGTCTTCGTATTCGGATTCGACATCCCGGATGCACCCTTTGAAGCTGTTTCTCGTTCTAGTCCTCTGAAAGCTAAACAAAGAAAATTGACGCGTTTTATTGCCGTTTCTTTCATCCTCACGAACGAAGAAAAAGGTAAGATAAACTATATTATAACACCCATGGATTGCTGGATGCAGATGGTTCGTCCGACTTGGTTCCGACGCTTGACTGAGAATGGTTTTTTGTATCTTGATCTAACAAGGAACGACCCCTCCACTTCCTCGAAACTTTTCCATGAAAAATATTGTTTTGTCGAATTAAAGTGGTGAAGCAAGTTACTGCACATCTTTACTGTTGGCAAAAAGGTAAATTAAGCAAACAAACGGTTATATACATCTTAGTCGATTTGATTGTGGAAAACAGCAATCGTCAACAGGCTTCGAACTTGCAAGACTAATAGACTAATAATAATAATAATAATAATAATAATAAATAATCTTTACGGAGGAAGCTCACGTCACATTGCATGGTTTTCAGAGAGGTCCTCAGTAACTAAGGTAAGAGTACAAAATTAAAAACTAATCACAATCAAATCCAAGTACTAATAAACATGGATAAATGGAAAATCGCTTTTAAAATTTAAATCTATCAAGTAACGATATTTAATTAACCTTTAGAAAACCTCAAACTGCAACCAATGAACAACTTACATCTGATCGCGCAAACAGGCCGCAAAAATATACGAAATAGCCCTTTTCACGGTTAACGTTTTTCACTTTCATTGCAACGCAATCCGACGTGGAAGCGAGGCAATTTCGGGCGGAAACTACGAAATTGCCCGAAATTGCCTCACATGCATGCTGGATAATATTACAAAGTTAACCGTGAAAAGGGTTTTTAAAACTGTCTAGTTCTTTCACTTGATTACTTACATTCTGTCTTCAAGAATATTTGTCGCTCCACCCAGGTACACCTTGCTTTGTCCTAAATCCAGATTTACCCACTTTCCCGAAGCCACAGCCGTGAAGCTGTTCTTGAAGTCCACAATCAGTGTCCCTCGTAATCCTTCACGGATGATCTCGACGTGATGCCATTGTTCAAGTTGCAAAGTGAAATCTGTAGATATTTTTGTGACGCCTTGTCCAAGATTGAATCTACATTTCAAAAAGCACAAAAAGCAAATTTTATCAATCAAATTACATCCACTTGTAATTGGTAAAGATTACTTAACCGTCACATCGATGTCGCAAAACTAACGTTCAGAACATCAACGTTTTGTTAAAGTAAATTGAAAGACTTTGGGTAGCACGTCTTGAAAGTACAATTTAATTACTTACTTACTTACTTACTTACTTACTTACTTACTTACTTAATTAATTAATAATTGACTTCTTCGTTTACTTTTTTTTTTATTAAATAACTTATTTACTTCTCAGAAGACGTTTATTGAAATCGTGGGGAGTCACAGGTTCTGATCAATCTGAAGGGTAAATTTGCGTCTTGAAGTTCTAGACTCTCAGAGTATGTTCCCTTGAATAAGGGAAAGGTCGACAAACTATCATCTTTTAGAAAAATGCCAACAAGATTAAAATGTTAGGTTTAGAGACGTGTTGAACGTTGTTTTTCTATCAGGGTGTTATCCCTACTTCACCAATGTTCATGTTGTGAATAGCATTTTGCACAAAGCGCAGGTAATGCAGTAGATAGAAGCAAACAATAAATTAAAATCGTCGATCATTATTGATCGCTATGGATCCGAGATACTTTCAGAGCCGCGGCCAGAAGAGAAGACGGATTTAACTACGTAGTACTTAAAGGAAAGGCACTGAGGGATAACCTAAGGCCACTGGCGAGACTACAGCTCCAAAGAGAAGGGAGCCATCAAAGGATGACAAACTACGTTGATAAAAGAACAACACAGCTATGCGGTTGTTTCGTTCCCTACCTAAATTCCACATATCCTCCAATCATGGCTAACGAGATAAAATCATCATCCTTGGCAGATTCTGCGTACATTATGAGGCCAGACGCTTGTTCTGGACGTATGTCAAAAATAGCAGCGAATTCATCTTTCTGTGCAATCATCAGCTCCAGAGATAACTCCATGTACGAACCACCAATTGCCCCGCCTTGGAAATAAGGCACATTGGCTAAAAGAGAGGTGAAGAAACCATCGGTTTATTAAGATCTAATGGCTATAATCCTTCAATTCACAATAATGACATGGCGAGTTGGGTTTCCTCATTAAATATTATCATCATCCTCATCATCATCGTCATCGTCATCGTCATTATTATCACCGGCACCACCTGAAGGAAATACGAAAAAATATTTAATGCCACACCACACACCTCTTATTTCACAGCGATCACCCAGGAATCCATTCGGGCAGTCACATTGGATCCTGTCGCCATCCACAGAGCATGTCCCGCCATGTAAACACGGAGTCATCATACAAGGATCGAAATTGCTGTTCTGAACTACTTTCCACTCCGCAACGGCTTGGCCAGGATACCCAAGGTCATAGTATACGCCGTTGATGATTAGATTCTTGATGGATCCGAAAAAACCAGCTCTGGTACCCAGCAAGTTTGCATACCTACATCGATAACAAAATTTTGGGGTTGGAAAATTATTGCAAGCGAGTTTATGGAGGGATAAATCCGTTAGGGGAATGATGTCAAACGACTAATGGTACATCTTAAAAGAGGCTAAATTTGTCAGGTTCGCCCTAACCTGTTTGTTTTTGGTTTATTATAACCTTCCCGGGATATGCCTACCTTGATAAAGAAATTGAGATTTCTGCGCCAAAAAAAGACTTACCATATTGCGACCAGTGTTCCTTAACCACAATTTTAATTAAGGTAGCGTTCCTTTTAACCCATGCAGTTTCGGATTTAGTTAATCCAGATTGTTGGAATGTTCATGGGAGCTGGAACAAAAATCTAACATATAATCAGGGCGATGATCGAGCCACAACTAAAAGAGGCCTGGGGATGACTGCATCAAAACAAAGATGGAATGCAGAACAGGTTTGCTCAAAAGATTTGCTCAAATAGAACGAAAATCTAAAACCAGCTTGGGTTTCCAATCTGAACGCTCCATCTCCGGGCATGGATTAATCACTATAAAGCAGTATTGAGAATTAATAATATAGGGCATAAGAATTGTCCTTCCTCACTTTTCAGAAACGCCTTGGACTCCTCCTCCAAGGTACATATCAGTATCTAAATTCAACTGCGATGCGCCCGATGCGGACGAGCCAGTCACGCGCTGCCCGTTCAGCACAAGGTAGCCGTTAATGCCTTCTCTGTGCACCTGGAGCTGATTCCACTGATTCATCTCAACCTGTAGGTCGCTTATAATACTTGCTGGACCTTTACCCAGATCATAGCTGAAACGATATAATTGAAAAGAAAATGTAAAGACACGTATAGCGTACTGAGTGATTTGAAGCTAAGGAAATGTTTTTCGGCCCAACTGGGAGTGTTTGCCATATTTTGAGAGAAAAAATTTCCTCCGTCAAAAGTAGAATGGAATGATTTTTTCAAAAAAAGTGCATTTGGAAATGAAAAACAACACAGTGCAATATATAGAGGATATCACACGGTGGCGAGAAGATATGAATTTTATGTTCTCGTGGCAAGAACAATATCTCACGAGTGAGCGAAGCGAACTCGTGAGATATTGTTCTTGCCACGAGAACATAAAATTCATATCTTCGAGCCAACGTTTAATGTTCTTTTTATTATATGGAGAAACCAATTCAACAAAAGCAAAAGGCGGGAATCGTGACGTCATTGAACGATACGACACTCACAAAGGTGACATACGGAAAATACGCCACTCGGGTCCCGGATGAAGTGGCGTATGGAATCTACGAGTGGTTTAGTTCCCAGTAAAACACTCTTCTCCATATAATAAGATACGATACGACACGATGCGGTACGATACGGTACGATACGGTGCGATAGGGTGCGATACGGTGCGAGATAAGTGAATACAATAATTAACGCGTCAATTGAAAGAAATCAACTTTGGTGAGATTGGGTATGAAAAAAATACCGAATCTCACATAACTAGCCAAAACAAAACATTGCAGTAGCGTAGAATATCTTGCCAGGTGATAACCTACCTGAAAATGACTCTTCCGCGTTTCAAGATGATAAAGATGAAATCATTGTTGCGATTCCTCCCCGAGGCTTTGTTACTTAGGATAACGCCAGATCGACTGATAGGTCGGAAGGCCATTTGAATATCCGCTGTGTTCTTCACTTGTGACAAAGGTTTGTACTGCATGTAGGAATCACCTTTGAAGCCGATAGACACGTCTAACAGGAAATAACAAACGATAACAACTAAGCGGTTAATAAGTGAAGGGCACGTGATTTTTGGCCGAATTTGGGAAGTTAAAATGGAACCTCGTCTCTGCCTCTTGTGTGTCCGTTTTAAAGAAGTTCCACTATACGTGGGGCTAATTTTTAAGCTCATTCAATAACTAGAACTTTGATTGTGCTGGTCAGAATCAAAATGGACTCGGTTGAAAAAACTAACTGTTCTCGCTTGACCAAAACAGAAACTACGACGACGTTTAAAGAAATGCTCCGCTTCAAAGAAACCTCTCCTCTATGACAATTGAAAAAGGCAACGACGAATCTGTATACTGTAACTATTAATTAAATGCGTGAAGACCAAATCTGTGTAAAGTACTCCAGAAAATCAAGTTTCAAGCAACAAACTACAAAGAGAAGAAAAAGATGTTCGGCAAACGACTAAGATGTTGCTAGATGTACGTGTAATACAAGAGAGCCACTAAGCATGGCGGCAGATTGAAAAGCCTGCATAGCTCAATAAACTATAGAGCTATAAAACGAGAAGAACAAAAGAAGACTAATCCATTTGAAGGAAGTTACAACTTGAGTAAAAACACCATAGACTTGATTGAGCAAACTGCTTCACACCTGAGACAGGAAGAAAGAAGAAATCCAAGAGAAAACTTCCAAACACGATTAAAGATATAGAACTTACGGAGTCTCAGTGGCTTCTCTACAGAGAACCATAGACTGGATTTCCCGGTGACTGGGCTGCTGTTTATTGTTCTTCCAGTTCTGCTAGCACGGCAGTTTCCACCAGTACAGACTGAAGAGAGCACCAGAGATTGTACAAATACATACATACAGACAGAATTGAAGCAAAGAAAGTGAACAGAGTAAATTACGTTCACGAAAACGTGGGCGAAAGCTTAACAAACTCAAGAAACAACTTCAAGGGTTTCATAGAAAGTCAGCATTTATAATCTGTACTTAATGACTGTTGTTTTTGAAAGGAAAACGTTTGAAAGCCGTTTGAAGACAAGCAGTTCTTTACTGGCCCAACCATCATAATCTGTCACATCTTACAGTTGCCTGAGAGAACAAGAAAAGAAAGACAGGGTTGTGTAGGGCCTTATATGGGCAAGAGCTCTTTCCCGGATGGGCAAGAGATCGTTCCCGGATGGACAAGAGATTGTTCCCGGATGGGCACGAACTCGTTCCCGAGTAAGCGAGAGCTTGTTCCTAGATATAAAAAGTCTGGTCCCAGATGAGAAAGAATTTGTTCCCGGATGAATAAAAGCCCGTTCTCGAATGTTGAGGGAATACGCACCACACTGTCCTCGTTTAGTTACAGTGATGCGAGTTTTGGTTCTGCAGGACTCCACTTGAAGAGTGCACTCGTTGGGATACGACTTAACGTCACTACCACACACAGGATCAAAGGACAGTGGACACTGTTTCGGACAGACACACTCAAGAGACCCATCCAGCTGCACCTCGCACTTAGCATAGAAATCACACTTGAGAAGGGCGCAAGGAGCTGAGAAAGAAAGAGAAGATGACAAGAAAAGAAAGAAGATGAACTCTTCTATTCCCTTACGTCCTCGTGTCAAGCTAGACTATTCTCTCTTTCACGAAGACAGCAAGTTTAATCGTTGGCTAAAAACGAGGAGAACACGAAATCTATTTGTCAAAGAAAAAGCGGCAAGTAATAAAAAAGCCACAGGGTTTGCCGAAAAGAACAAATCAAAAGAGAATGTTGAATTGAACAACAAGGCTGAAGATAAAATGTTTTGATGGGATGAATATTTTCAAAAACGTGCATGACAAGATATACAAACAACTCCAGGATTACCAATATAGTGCAGAGTTTACCAAACACCTCAACCCTCAAAAAGACAAGTTACAAAGACAGAAGAGAAACAAGATGTTGTGAGCGCAAATTCTCTCACCGACGTTCAAAAATTAAAGAAAGAGATTAAAGAAAGAGGGAGCATAATGAATAGTGATTGGCGTGATAACAGTCGATATAACTCTGTTTAGTCACTTCTGACCACCCTAAAACAGGGAGACAAGTTTGTTCACGCCAATGTGAAAACCAAAATGTCCAAATGAGCGCATGGCCGTACAGGCACAGCAAAAGGGGAAAAAAGTCACACAAAAAGACAAGACAAACATGACTTACTACATGCTCCTTTCTGCAACACCACGAAGCTCTTTCGTTGTTTGCAGGCATCAGCACGCATGAGGCATTCGTTGATATACGTTTTGCCGTTGCTGCCACAAACTGGCTCGAACTTAAGAGTGCATTTCTCATTGCACAAACACTCCGCCTGTCCGTTCGGTCGCTCCACACACGAGGAATAGAAATGGCATTTAGTTTCAACGCAGCCCAGGACTAAAAGAAGTAGAGATGGTAAAAGGCAGTGGAGTATCGTGTAAAGACGTGTAATACGAATGAAGAAATGTGGAGGGAAATTATATGTTTGAGAGTTGGAGAATAAAGAAAGATTTCTCTTGAATAGACTAGGATGTCAAGGATGGAATTTTTTCCCGAAATTGAGACAAATGCAGTTAGTTATATAGTTGTAAAGTTGTATAGTTGACCAATATTCCTTGAAAGAGAAAATTGAAAACATACAACATCCCTTAGTATTTTAGAACCAGTTAATTTTCATTTTAAGGCGCTACTTCGTTGTTAATTGTCTGGCATTTGATGCATTAGTTTTGGCTCTTTCGGTCAAAGACAACACAGTGACTTATATAACCCAAACGCACCAATATTAAGACACAAGGGGACCAATAAATTAAAAAAAAAGAGTAATAAGACAGAAGAAGATTTAGTTTCCTTACAACATTTTCCTTCATGTGCGAGTACAACTGATCCATTAGTCAGACACGTGTCCAGATCAAGAGCACAGCGGTTAACGTATGTTTTCTTGTTGTTAGCACATACGGGTTCATAAGATAAAGGGCAGCTGAGAGGGCACTGGCACGACTCGGACCCATCCTCCTGGAGCACACATTTGGCGCCATACTGACAGGTAGTGCGAGTGCATGCTGGCAAGAGTGAGCAATTGTAGACACATTATATAACGAACACTGGATGAAGAAGGAAAGGTTTGAGATGAAATTTGTTTCTCATTTTGAGGAGAAAACAAAACAGGATAATAAGATGTAGAAACAAAACTTTCATGTTGTTCAAAGATAAATAGTAAAACGATAAAATTATTGGACAAGGAGGTTCACAAAATAAGAACATGACACCATTGAATGTAGGACAAGTAGTGCCACTGATTCAATATTTGCAGTTAATATATTAAAGAGCATTCAAGTTGATTATAATGGCGCTGATTAAGAAAAAAAAGCACGGCACATGAATCGACTTACAACATCGTCCGTGTCGCACCACAGAAATAGGAGACTGGGTAAGACAGGCATGACGTCTAAGCAAACATTGGTTTAGGTAAGACCTTTTATCACTACCACAAACAGGTTTGTATCTAAAGTGACACAACCTGCATCTACAGCGAGCTGTTGTGTTGGTAATACGCTCGCAGAATCCACCATATTTACATTTTCCTTCGTAACATGGAGCTTGAAAGAAAGTTAAACAATATTAAAGATGGTTAGTACGTTAGTATTGCATTATTAGCTAAAATTCCGAACTTAAGGAGAACTTGTCTCCAGAAAGTGGCCAGTATATCATAGAGAAAGATGACAGGAGAGCAAAGCTTATCAAACACTGAACAACTTACAACTTAGGTCTGATCTCCAAGTTTCAAGTGCATGTAATTTTTTTTCAATTAATAAGTAATGTAAGTTATGTAAATAAGGTGCGAAATTCAAATACAAAAAAACGAGAAAAGAAAAGAAAGATCCAGAAATGTCCGTGGGGGACAGGGATTTGCCTTTTGGCAGACACAGGGAAAAGTTTACCTTTATTCATTTTCTATAAGTTTCCTATGGGTAATGGGTGATATCAGTGATGAATGACTTCTCTTAAGAAAAAGCACGATTCACTGACCGCATTAAGTGAGTGCCATTTTCACTTACTTTTGCAAAATCCTTTGCGCGCGACTGTAATAACCACATTACTATCACAAGCGTCCTTTTCCAATTCACAAGTGCTACTGTAAGTTTTACCATTACTCCCACAAACGAAGTTAATGGATGGCGAGCAGGATTTAGCGCACACGCACTTGGCTGAACCATTAGATACAACACACCTGGCGTGTGGAGGACAACCCTTGCGAGCGCAAGGTGTTGTGGGACTGTCTGGAAGGAAGAAAGACAGTGGAAAGAGACGAAGAATAGAAAAACAAGAAATTGGTACAGTGGGAAAGCAGCCAATTATGTATGTGAGCCTTATTCTAAAAGCAAGAAAACCGATAGAAAAGTTCCTTTATTAGCATCGGCAAACTAAGAAAAAAAGATGAAACTGTCAATCTTCATACCACACGTTCCCTTATAAGCAGCTGTCACTGTCGAGTTTGATTGACAGGCTGCCAGCTGAAGAGCACACAGATTGAAGTAGCTTTTGCGATCTGTGCCGCATGTTGGGTCATACACCAGTGGGCATTTGCTCGGACACACACACACCGCGAAGGTCCTTGACTGAGGCACACACTGAGCGTAAGGTGGACACCTCTTGGAGTGGCAAGGATCTGCGACGTCACAAAAAGATTTTAGGAAGTAGAGAGAACAGACGAGAAAGATTTGAATGAAGCATCGATGGTCACAGAGAAAGATGGATTTAATACCCTATTTGCAGGGAAAATGGAAACAGAAGTAAACAGAACCAGATTTGTTGGCAAACAAATAAACAATTATTACAAGTACACCGAGTTTCTTTGTTGGCCAAATCTCAACAACTGAGAGAGGCGGGTTGTAACTTGCTATCATACGACAAAAATTAAAAGTAAAAGAATTGGAAGATTTGTACACAAACAAATAAGCAATTACTACAAGCGAAACAAGTTTCAACAACTAACAGTGGAGCGTAGTGATTTGCTCTCATGCGAAGCTATTTAAAATCAGAAGAATTGAAAGATTAAGAACAGATGGCTAAAGGTTTAGATGTCTCGATCTCTGGAAGAGAAATCAATTGATAAATTAATAAATTGATTAATGTGAAAAGCCTCCACTTACTGCATTCTCCAGCGTAGCGAACAGACACGTTTGCTTTACGCCTACATGAAGCAACTCTAAGATGACAGTCATTGATATAAGTCTTTCCATCACTGCCGCAAACAGGGCTGCGCTGGTATGGACACTCACGAGGACAGACACACACTCCGGTAGCGTTATCAGTAGACACACACTCAGCATAACGCTGACAAGTTACCGTGGAACAAGGAGCTGAAGAAGTGTGAATACCAAGAGAAAAAGTGAAACGGGAAAAGGGAAATGATTAAAGCACGTGGAGAATCGTAAACAGCAAATCGTCCTCACAAACCAGGCACGTGTTAATCACGTGCGAGGTTCAGTGATCAAGAGCTAACCTGTTTTCAAACTATACGTCAAAACAAAGAATACGAATTGTGAGAAGGAGGAGACCACCGAAGGTAATTGCCTGATGCTCAAATAAAGTCTTCTCACTAGTACCATAACAAATAATGGAAAATAAGAAGAATAGTTGATAGGTTGATATACACCAGAAGTTGACTAAGGGTTGCATTTTTACAGTATAAAGGAATGGAAACTGAACCTTGTTTCTTAGAAAGGGGCCTTAAATCACAGGAGAACAACACTAATGTGGAAGTTAGAGGAAGGAAATAAAACAGAAACAAACATCCAAAACAACCAAGCAGAGTGCAGTGGACGATGACATTCGCAGTTTTAGGTGGCAATGTTAAAACGAGTTTTCTAAAGGTAGCAGATGGGATGGTAGTCCAGCTCTGGCCTGTCTCTGTCACGCAACACTACGCTCGTGACAGAGGGAGTGGAGAACTGGACTAATGGGATGAATACGTTAATAACTTTAAAGGAAAATCGAAACATAGAAACAGAACAGCAAATAAAAGATAGTAGAAAACGCCACAAAGTTTTGGTGTTCAGAATGTCACATCAATCTGTGCAATAGAAATAAATTGAAAGAGAAATAAAAGAAAGAAGTGGAGGACAAAAGACAAGGAAACTCACTGCATTGGCCTGGATGCAAAAGAGTCAAGTTCCCATTCAGAGCGCACGCTGTTATTTTAAACACGCATTCATTGGGGTATGTTTCACCATCGCTGGCACACACAGGATCAAAGACGAGAGAACATCGCTGTACGCATGCGCACTGCGCTTCTCCGTTCTCGTCTAAAGTGCATTCAGAGTAGAAAGGACATTGCTTGGTTGAGCACGGATCTTCTGTGTGGAAAGGAAAAACAAGTAGTTCGATAAAACAGAGTTGAAGAATTGTAATTTGGATATAAGAGCATGGCTTAGCAGAACTTAGCAGAAAAACAGTGTTCAAATATGAACTGCGAATAAAGACCGTTGAAGAACATGCAAATTTGTGTTAACATAACACAGAAGGCTTATTTCGTTAAGAAAAGGAAAGAAAGTCGGACGGATTTTTCGCAAAGGAAGAGCCAGGATTTCCAATATTACTTGACTGACTGAACTTTCAGCTCAATAACACGGGCAGTGCATAGGTGATGCACATCGAGCGCCATTAATATAAACGAGGTAATCGAATTTTTCACGTGACATCATCGTGCTAACGTTAGTTCCGGTAAGAATAGTACCCCGGCCTAACAGTTGTTATCTTACAAAACGAGTGTAAAAGAAGATCAATCGTCATCATGGTAGCAGTGATGACGAAAGCAATCTAACATATTGTTACTGTGTTTGTTTTATCCAATAACGTCGTCTCCATGACAACACTGTCTGGTTACCCAACAGTAACTTTGTGATTCTGGTTCCAACTGAGAAAGACTGACTTCAACTAGCTATTTTTAACAAGTTTTTGTCGCACGTGGGCTCGAGTTTCCAATATAGATATTGCCTCATGCAGAAATATAACCAGAACTTCTCGCTGTGGATGATTTCCTGTAAGAACTCTTTATAGCTGGTAGTTATCCACGTTCCAGGTTGCTGATTGGACACAGAAACAGGCCGGAGATAGGCGCCGGCCTGATGGACCACTTGGCTCGTACGCAGAATTAACCTCACTGGATAAAGATACCGGACTGGAAATAATTTGACCATAATAATAATTTGACCATAATAATGATTTGACTATCGACCAATGTAGATGTCATCGGGTGATTCTAGGCCTTTGACGAGAAAACCAAAGGATGTCGCGCTATTCTTCCTGTTTTTTTTTTTTATTAGAATCCTGAAATTCATAAGGACGTAACAACTTTTAAAACTTGTCTTAGCTTACCTTGAGCTGAACCAAGAAAAGTGAAATCCATCAATGTCATGAAATAAGAAAAAAGGAAAAACAAAACACTTGGTTTAGGATAAAGACTAATTTAAAACAAAGCAACAATTAACAAATAGAGTTTGCTGCTAGCAAGTGAAAAATGAAGATTTAACGTTGGGTAAATGATCCAACTAAGTCTGCCTGGCAATGAAAAACTACAAAGCCTGTGATAAAAGGGCACCAGATCAGTTAGATATCACATTAGACTCTTTCCAAACGTTCATCTCAGTCATGCATTGAACAAGGACATCTCAAGGACATCTCGTGAATGTGGACGCTTGCAAAGCCCGAGAACACTGAGCCACTAAGCCTGCGTCTAATTTTATCCTTGTATAAGGAATTACTTACCCGAAAGTAAATTCAATTATACGGCAAACTTTCAATGCTTGCGCTCGTTGTGACTGGCATTGTGTGATTCGTTTAGTTTTGGTTTGATACGTGAAGTTGATCATTCAACATACCACAGATTCCGTCATTCTTCTTGGTGATCAACTGTCCCGCTTCACACGAGGTTACCTGCATGTAACACTCATTGTCGTACACCTCGCCATCCGACCCACAGACGGAAGCTAGCGTTTTAGAGGTACAATCGCTTTCCTTGGGGCATTGACATGTGGGTTGCCTGTTAACAGTGACACACTTTGCGTAGTTAGCACACTCGATGTCCGCGCATGTTGCTAAGGACAGAAAATAAAACACAGTTTAACACAATTGCAATCGAGCTTTAGAATAGGATAGGACAGGTTTAAAGAATTCTAAGTAAACACTGGAGTGGCGCGAGTTTTTTTAAGCCAATCTTTTAGAGTATTGATGCCAAACCAAAGCAAATACGAATTACATTCGACACTCAACTGAAAACCGCTCAAAAATTTCCGTTCCGTATCAACAAACTCTCCATTAGAACACATACCACAGGGTCCATTTTTCTCGACACGTAGCGGGGTCCTGGAAGCACAGGCCGCTGCTCTCATGTGGCATTCTGTGGCGTACGTCTTTTTGTCACTGGCGCAAACTTCATCATCTTCCACGGGGCAATCTTCTACCTCAGGGCACACACATTGAGCTAGTCCTGTCTGGGTTATCTCGCATCTGGCAAAGAACCTCTCACAATTTGCCAAACGACATACAACTGTGAATAGAACGATGAAGAAAATGCGTTACGTTCATCGCATAATCCCAAGACCCGACAACTAGTTTTCTTCCTTCAATGGGTTCGACTAAGATGGTATCGTTTGGTTGACTCTTCACCAACGTAGAGACGCCAGTGTCAATTTGTGTTTCGTTGTTCCCTTTTCTACATTTATTTTGACAAAAGAACTACGCAGTTTTAACAATATTTACTTCTGGGATCACTTTTAGTATCCTAAAAATGCTAAAATGAATATCTTACTTCAACTGTAAACCATCGACCACCTATCAAATTAAGCGTCCCTATTTTCAATACGGAAGTCTGAAGCAACTCGGAGCGTGTCTCCCCTTAAGAGATAGTATACTAGTCCATAACAGGTTTTTGGGATGCTGTCATCTCAGCTGTCAGGTTGTAGTAATTATTTCTTAGTAGCAGTTTCAACTCCAGTTTGACAGAAGCACCGTGAAAGTACACTGTTTTGTATAAGAACCAACGTCTTCTATAAGCCCCCTCCTCCTCCCAAAGCGACAATGGCATTTGAAATAAATGCTTCCCGAGGGAGTGTTTAACAGAGAATGTAAGATATGTGTAGGTGCCATGGAAACAAAAGCGAAATCAATGTTGTCTTTTCTTAGCTGATACATTGATCTAATATTCTCGTACCACATATTCCGTCATATGCGGCTGAAACATCTTTTCTCATCAGACAAGCTCTAGCAGTCATCACACATTCGTTGGGATAGTTCCTCCCGTCACTACCACACACGGGTTTCACATCAACAGGACATTCACTTTCCACGGGACAGGTGCACTCTGGGTAACCTCTTGTGAAGCGACACCTCGCGCCATACCGACATGAAATACTGGAGCAAGGCAACACAACTAGGCCTGCAATACAAATAGGTCAAAATGTTTGAAAAAGTTGGGCCAAGATATGTTGTAGTGATTCTTGAACATATTAGTCATGGTTTTAGTGATGTTGGAAACTTTTTGCTTTGGGTTGAAGGACCATCAAAATAATTCTTCAGTAGGGTAAAGAAACATAGACAAATGATCATAAAACTCCATACAACAAGAAAGAGAAAGAATGGGGAAGTGTGTGACTGATTGCACATGAGAAACACGAAAAATTTAGACAACCGTTTTCGAGACTAGCTATCCTCAAGGTAGCTTTATACATGAAAACGATATCCGTGTAATAAAACAGTTTCATACAAATTGATTTCAACCAGGTTTGTGTTTGGCCGACAAAAAAATCACATTACTAATGAACATGGGTGCCAAATCGTCTGATGGAATTTCTAAAACGACATGTTTTATTCCGTTTCCCGCCGTAGCAAAAAGGGCCAGAAAAAAAATGAAATACTTTGAGTAAAAAAGGTCAGTTATTTGTAAACTTTCCTTTAATGATCTTAAAGTTATCTATTTCGAGAATAAATACTAACCGCACTCCCCAATAAACTGAAGCAGAGCCTTCGGGTGTTTCCCACAGTTCTCTGCCCTCAACGCACACTCACTGGAGTACGTCTTACCGTCACTACCACACACGGGCAAGGCTGCCTGTTCGCGCAGGCACTGGAGCGGAGATGGACATACACACCTTGCTTGTTTGTTACTATCAATAACGCAACGCCGGTATACACCACAGCGCTTAAAAGCGCAAGCATCTGTTAAATACAAGAAAGAAAATATAAGTAAGGAGACGGGCTCGTTTTACATGGCAGCTTTTTACAGAGTTTGCACTTTTCCCGTGCATTTTCCAAACCAATATTTTCTTTTCTAGACTCAGAGTTATGAGTAAACAACAGGAATCCAAACCTCGATAAAAGGAAGCTCCAAACTTTAACCATGATGCATCGCCAAAGCACAGAAACCGCAAGGCAATGTAGACAAAAAATTGTAATGTCAGAGTGAAGGGTGGAGAGAGTTCGTGGGATTCTACGATTGCACATTTTGGCTAAGATGAAGTTTGCAAGAAGTTTGAGCGGGCTGACAAGCATTTCACTCAGCAAACAAGCATTACATAGCTGCAGCTTGGTGAAAATTCCAGACGTTTTTGTTTCAGTTTTTCCAGATTTTATCGTCATTTTTCATACTTTTTATGGTCTTGAAAATAGTTTGTAGTAGATTTTTATACTTTTTTGTCCAGAATTCCGCACTCTGCACGAACCCTGTTTCCAGCATGACCAACATTACAGAGAAAGCAAAATAAAACTGAATAATACGCAGATTTGAATTCAATACCGCATTCTCCTTTCTTAACCACATTGAGTTCTCGTTTGATCTTGCATGCTTTGGCTCTCATATAACACTTGCTGGGGTAAGACCTTCCGTTATCAGCACACACACGCTCGTCCGGAGAAGCACATCTCGGGCACTGGCACTTGGCTTTGTTGTCAACAACAACACAATCCTGGTACGACTTGCAAACATGGAATGAGCATGGATCTAAATAAAAAAAAATGAGCAGATGAGTTTACATACGCTCGTTACAAACTTATCAAGTAACAACTGTTCCGCAGCCCAAACTATGATAACCAGTACAATGGGAAATCTACGAGGACCTGCAAACAGAATCAATCTGTAAACGCTAACACGCTTTAGTCGAAATATTTCTATTGGCATTTCTTAGTAACATAACCGCGATAAAGATTTAAGAACATTTTTTTAAATTATAAAATAGTTCAACGAGAAAAACGCGTCATGTAAGCGAAGGTAACTGCCCTCTTTACTTAGCGAGGGTTATTTCACATTGAGCACAGAACCCAAGGGTGACGGCGACACTTTTCTTTGCACAACGCAATCGTCTTCACTCACCGCATTTCCCTTGTTTCATTTCCATCTTACGTCCGCAGGCAGCAGCCTTAAAATAGCACTCATTGTCATACGTGATGCCGTCACTTCCACATACGGGTTCCTCTGTATCTGGGCATTCAGCTCTTGACTGGCAGACGCAGCGGGTGCCACCGTCAGGTTGAACTTCACATTTGGTTTGATTTGCGCATACAACGAATCTACACGGCTCTGAAATAAAACAGGTACAGGATAGTTAACTTGGATGGCGTTTATTTATTTAAGCCGAGTAATGCCTTCATTTATGGCCTGTCAATAATTTGGATTTTAACTCAATTTTGCAGAGCAAGATCCGAAAACCAAAGAAAAAAAAGGTTTGAAAAGTTAAAAGGTTATTCAAGACAAACTTGAAACATGCAGCCTCAGGTTTTCATGTTTGTGAAATTGCAACGCACTTCCATCCTCGGCAGCGCAGGACTGGTTTCCCAACAAGTCTTCCTCCACGTTGGGGTATATACCATCACTAATCAAACATTCTTGGAAAATCGAGACCTTCTTTAGAAATAATCCTTTTTGCTGCCATGACAACCTGTGAATTAGCTGGAGTAATCTGATGTGCTCCATTACAGCAGCTTAAACAACCAAAATCTAAAAACTGCTTCAATGATATCACACATGGAAATCGAAAAAGCCATAAGAAGTTTTTTTGGAGATATACCCGGCTCTCATCTTACCACAAACTCCGTCTTTTCTCTTGTCCGTGTTTTCTCTCTTTTCACAAGCGATAACCTTCATAAGACACTCGTTGATGTAAGTTTTGCCATCAGTGCCACACACTGGTTTAACCACGGGCACACAGTCGTCTTTCTTCGGACACACACATGTGGGTGTTCCATCAGGGGCGTTATGACACACCGCATACTTTGGACACTTTATGATGTTGCATCCGCCTGCTGAAAAAAACAAAGAATGCACTCAAAAGAGTACACCATCTGATCACCAACCTAACTGGAGAGAACATTCATTTCTTCAACGCCAACTTAAAGGAGTTTTGTCACGGCTTGTGCATCTTGAAAACCTTAGCTTAAAATTCTTCAAGTTCGTCGTTTGTAATCTGTGTCAATCTTCTCCATCCTTGATCATCCTTGTTCCTTTATGGTTTATTAGTATCTCTGAAGTGCTTTTCTATCGTAGTAAACTATTATTTTCAGGTTTCCTTCAATTGAAAGGTGATTTTGTACGTAGCCAAAATAACTCAAAATACCGTGACTGAGCTGCTTTGAGGAAAACTAAACACAAGCACGGGATAGTTTATTGTTTGTTCCCACTCCTTCTCTGTGATTCGGTTAGTACAGTGACTTATTGTTAGCTCGATGTTTTATTTCATTAACTGGGATTACGTTAGCTTAGACATAACTATAACAAAACGAAGTCAATGTGAATCTCAGCCTACACAGCGCAATGAACTGACCAATCAGGATCAAGCGCGGGAAAACATACAATCGTAGGAAAGGTCCAATAAATAACGTAACGAGAGCCAGATGACCATTGGTTTTGGTTCGGCACCTGAGAAGCTAAGAAAACGATATGACACAAATAACGCAAGTACTTAACTTTTCAAGGCACAAGTGACTTACCACATTTGCCTTTGTGTGACAGGTTCAATGATTTATTCTCCAAAGCAGCGAGGCAAGACTTGACAAGGAGATAACATTCATTAGGATACGCATTGCCATCTGAACCGCAGACCGGCGCCGGAGAGTAACTGCAGTCACGGACATTCGGGCACTGACAAGTTGCCTTGCCTTTCACCAGTTTACAGACTTGATTCGCGGGGCATTTCATTCCGTTGCAAGTATCTGAAGTGGAACCACCACAGGAAAAAAATAAATTATATTCCAATGGTAGCCCAATAAATCCGGCTACCAAAGAGCCGGTAAAATCTAGCTGAAGTAAACAATAAATCTGGCGTATTATTAGGACAACCGTATACATGGAACTCTCAAATTTAAAGAAAATGAGGGAGGTCTTGTTTGGGCTAAAATGAGAAAGCAGTAAGGGAGGGGTGGGGAAAAGGAATGGTGGCGTTTTGTACCTTGTTTTTCTTACGGAACGTCGTTACCAACTTTCAATCGGTAGTGCTTCCGTTCAGCCGAGATATTTGATTTGAAATCAAATTAAGTGACACATTCGTCACTCTTGCCAACCTATCCACCATCATTTGAATTGAAGAATACATTTTCAACAAACGCGAATTTTTGTCTTAACATTTCCATCCAATATGGGTACGTTAGAAAGCCCTTTTGGGAAACACTTCTCACTCTGCTCACCATCTTCTTTCATACTCACGCCTTATTTCTCACACAGCTAACAGACACAAACTGTCAATTCGCACAAAACAATACTATAGACCTTACCACATCTGTCTTGTTTAGTGACCACAAGTCCGCCGGACCCTTTGCACGCCTGTGCCTTTAGTTTGCATTCATTGTCGTACGTTTTACCGTCGCTTCCGCACACCTTCTCGCCAGACAACGGACATTCATCCTCTCGAGGACAGCGACACTCGTGATGACCGTTGGCTTTGACGAAACATTGAGAGTTTGGAGCTAAGCACTTCACCAAATCACAGATAACTGTAGAGAATAAAAACACTGAATCAGCAAATAGTATTAAGTCGAACCTCTCCTTCTTAACTCTATGTTACCGCAAGCTCACTTGGTCCAAGGGAAGCGAGAATATAAACAAGCTTTACTTGTTAAATTCGCACGCCTCGATGTGGTCGGTCGGTCTATCCGCTGGCTGGTCGATTGGTCAGTCGGTCTATCCGCTGGCTGGTCGACTGGTCGGTCAGCCGGTTGTTTGGTGGATGGATCAGTCAGTTGGTCGGTCAGGCAGTCATTCAGTGGGCCGAACAGTGGGCCGGTCGGCCTAGTGGGTCAGGGGGTCAGTCCGTCGGTCACTCAGTCAGTCAGTCAGCCGATTGGTCGTCGGTTGGTCGTCGGTTGGTCAGTCGCTCCATCCATCATTCAGACAGGCAAACAGACAGAAAGACAGACAGTCATTCATTCATACAGTTAGTCAGTCAGTCAGTCAGACAGACAGACAGACAGTCATACAGTCCGTCAGTCTGTCATTAAACCACTTACTGTCTACTCACCACAATAACCCCCCCTTTTGCGTGAGACTTTCTTTCCTGCTTTACAAGACTTGGCCTTCATGACACACTCGTTCAAGTAGCTCTGACCATCAGAACCGCAGATCAAGTCTACTTTCCAAGGACAGTCAGCCTCGGACGGACACACACACTTTGCTTTGTTGTCCTTCACTTCACATGTTGCCTGGCTGTCGCAGTTGGCTGTATCACAAGGAGCTGTGGCGACAATTAAGAATAATTATCAACAATGGAAACCAGAATAATTGTACAAAAGACACTGTGGATTTTGGAATCGCGAGTGCACACCAGGTCTCGCTTTGATAAAGAGACTTAGGTCAACTCAGAAACGGGCTATTTTAGGTTAGAACTGATTAGTATATTAGCATGAACAAGAATGTATTCATGTCCAGAGCCAGTCTGGAACGAGTAACGTTAGGTTTGTTGTAACTTAGAATTAAGTTTGGAACGATTTAATAACGACTTTCATAGTTTGGTGTTTTCGTCCTACCGATGATTGCTAATAATTTCTTAAAGGATCGTTTCAACTTGTCTTTTTTTTTTTCATCTCTCATAGATTGAATTTCCTTTAAAAGGACGGAATCCCCCAGCCCTATCACTTAACCTTCTAGTCCCGGTCTTCCGGGCCCGATAACCTTTGCACGCTAATTATCCGAATTTTGGAACTGACAGAGTTGTAAAAACTGAATGCATCGACCTTAACCAATGCTCACCGCATTTTTCAGTAACGACTGGGCTGATTCTCTTGCCCTTCCTGCAGGAGTCGACCTTCATAAAGCACATGTTGTTGTACACTTTATGAGTAGTTCCATCGCTGCCGCACACGAGGACCTTCACAGCGGAACAGTCGCGCACATCTGGACAGCGGCATTCCACTGAACCCGATTTACTGGCACACAAGGCGTGGTTGATACAACTCTTCAGCGAACATGGAGTGACCACTAACCCTGAAAATCACAAGCACGCGATTGGCATAAAGCAGACGCATGCGCAACGTACAAGTTCTACCACAAGGAGGAGAAAGCGAGTCATTTAACAGATAACTAAGCGACGTAATAATTAGAAAAGGATAGGATTCCAATTTCAGGGTGAGTTTTTGAAGTTGGAATTAATCTAGAAGGTATAGCGCTTTTTATCTTCTACGTGTTTATCAAAACCTGAAAGATATCGGGACCACCTCAGGAAATTTCAAGACGGAAAAGAAAAAAAAAGAAACTTTTATACTCCTATATTTAATAGCAAAAACGATTTGGCTTCAACGCACTCTGGAAAAGAAGCCATGAATTTAATTGAGCTATAGAAGTTGATAACTTCACCTGAGAAACTCGACCTTCTGTCTACTGAACATGCTCTATGACCATCAAAAAACTATAACCTTGAATCTGTACATGTTAAATGGTTACTTACCACAGCTGCCAGGTTTAATAAAGAGCCGTTTGTTCTTCTCACATGATTCCTTCCTTGCTTTGCATCTATTTTCGTACGTTTTGCCATCACTGCCGCACACGGGCTCGCCCAAACTGGGACAGAAATCAGGACAACTACAGACAGCTTTACCTTGAGAATCTACCTTACAGTCTTGGTCTGAAGGGCAGACTGATTTGGAGCACGGAGCTGATAGGACAAGACAGATTAATGCGAGTTAAATGAAGTACATTCATAGATAAAAATTAGAGAGTTTAAGAAAACCGCAACGGGAACCGTCACTAGACAATAGCAATGGAATGGCTGTATACGTGATTTTAATTCTTGGTACATTTCTTTATGATTTTATTGTATTGCAAGGTGGTTACAACATTTCAGTGAACAAAAGTTGTAAAAAGTTGTAAAACTATGTGTAAACACTCAAACGAAAGCTTTCGATGTGTGAAGTCACGTGCAAGCCTGTTTAACAAGATGTCAGTTAATTTTGACATGCGTAAAAAGGTCATTTTCAGACATCGCTAGCTCCGAAGAAGGCATAACACCCGGAAAATCAGCTCTCCAAGTCCCCTTTGATTGCTTCATTTAGCAACCGACGCATTACAAAAGTTTCGCTAAAACTAATCTTCTGTCTTGAATTTCAATCTCGGCAGCAACAGACTGCGTTCCTGCGTTTCTATTACATTATCATTAACTGAAAAATGTGGCCCCTAACATTAAATCTGCGAAGAAAAACTGGAATGAAATCATCAGAGCTGTAGAAAAGTAAAAAGTGAACAATCTAAGAAATCTGAAATCTATTAATTTTAAATAGAAATCTACTAGTGTTCTATCACGAATGCCGTTCTCTGATTGGCTACGCTACTCAATATCTGCTCAATTTCCGCTGTAGGTAGTGAGTAATCCATCAGTGTGTGCTTCCTAATAAACTGGCGACCATTTCTTTGCAGAGGATTTAGATTAAGTCTTGAAAATTCATTTGATTTAAACCGGCTAAAACAATTACATTACTCGCTCTCGATTTCTATGCGCGATAGTTGATTCAGGCTGCGCCCTCGTCAACTATCACGCGATAGAAATTTCAAGTTCATAGTCTAATAGTTGAGTATATTCTTGTAAAACAAAACTTCGCCATGTTATACTCACTACACTGTCCTTTTCGCTTGACTTCAATTTTGTATTTCAGGGCACAAGACTCGGCTTCCAAGAAGCACTTGTCTCGATAGGTCTTAGCATTGTCTCCACAAACCGCTCTGGTGGCATTTGAACACTGGTCAGCGGTTGGGCACGTGCACTGTGCAGTACCAGATCCATCATCCGCTATGGTACATGTACCGTAATAGTCTTCGCAATCCGACAAAGAGCAGGGACCTGGAGAAAACAACATAGAACAAATAAAGAGAGCAAGTCAGTGAAAGCATATTCTGAGATGTAATTTTCATACCGCATACTCCATTGTGTTTCGTTGTAACATCGGTTCCCTCCGCGCAGCTTTCCGCCTTCAGCTTGCATTCGCTCTCGTAAGTCTTGCCATTCGTACCACATACGGGATCATTGATATCCGGGCATTCCTCCGCCCGAGGACACTCACAGGCCGTGGAGCCGTCAGGTATCAGTTTGCACACGGAATGGTGTTTACAGTTGGCAGCTTGGCAAGGATCTGAAGATCAGTAGAAGAATAAACTGTTAAAGTTGGCGTGTAAGAAAAATGGCAATATTTTACGCGGCTAATAGGCAATAAACGTTTGTCGAGGCGGATAACGAATACTAGTACGGAGCCTTTCCCTTTTCAAATGAAAGTGTACTCGATGTTGATTTTCGTGCAAATTTCGACACATTTTTACGAGGTTTGGCACCGAACGTAACAGAAACACCACAGACAAATGGCTTATTTATTTGCTTCCTTTCCAAAATTTCGTCGCCTGTCAAAAGCTATGCAAACTAAGCGGTAATTACGGACCTGACCTCTTGCAAGAACTTGAAATCTGTGGATTTAACTTGAAAATGAAGGCAGAAATCTGGAGATCTCCAGAAACGAGCATCTGAAGATTTGCAATGGAAAAATACTCTAAAAACACGTTAATCTGCCATTAAGATTTCACTATCTTTCAAGGGAGTATAAAATGATAGGACTTAACGCTTCATCCCTTCAGGCCAGGTAAAGAACATTTCAAAGAACATTTAGTTCACCGACAGTGTAACCCTACCACACACTCCCTTCTTGATCACTACAAGCGACACTTCTGTGCTGCAGGCTTCAACTCTCATTCTGCACGAGGTTATGTAATTTCGCCCATCGCTGCCACACACTGGATCATAATCTCTTGGACAGTCATCTTCTGTCGGACACTTGCAAGTGGGTGTATTCAGTTTACTTGCCACACACCGCTTGCCTTGAGAACAGCGGGTGTCTTTACAAACCACTGTTAAATACAAACCAAGCGGAGATATACATGTAAATCGACGAAACGCTAAACCAGAATTGAGTTATAAAGCAGCTTTCCAAGCAAAATTGTGGTAGGAAAATGAAAGTTAGTGTTGAATGTTAAGTTAAGTTCGTGAATGTGACGGCAATAAAAACGTAAAGTTCAATGTGACCTGTCATAAACGCGGGAAACATAGAGCGGTTTTCAGTTGAGTGTCGTAAAACCAAAACCAAAGAAATTAATCTAACCAATCACAAAGGACACAGACAATACAGCGAACCAATCAAAACTGACTGTAATTACAGGTAGCTCACGCGAAGCGCGGGAAAACGTGTGCGAGCGAGTCACGGTTGGTCTTATTTTACTTCTGATTGGACGGAAAATAGGCGCGAGTTTTTTAGGCCAATCGAGTAGCGACGTAATGCAAAATCACTTACTTTGCGACACTCAAGAGAAAACCGCTCTAATTCTGTTAGTTACTTCACTACAGTCCAACGTTAGATTACATCAGTATGTACAGCAAGTTTGACATACTGATCGAGGCGGTAAAAATATCGGATTTGGCGTTAATTTTATACATAAAGAAATGCATTGCGGTGAAAATGAAAATATAACTGTACCACAAGGACCAGCATGCTTCACTCCAACTGTTGTGTTGCTCTCACACGACTCTGCCTTTAGAATGCACTCATTCAGGTAGGTGTTTCCATCGGTGCCGCACACACGGTCCTTCTCCTTGGCACAGTCCTTCTTCTCGATGCACTTACAGGAAAATGTACCGTCCTTTTGACCCATGCATACTTCATTTGAACGGCAACTATTAAGTCTACAGGATCCTATGGATAAAGTAGATAAAACACGGCATAACTATATTTTAACACAACTTGCTTTGTATGGGTAATTCAAAGGTGACGAGTGAAAGAAAGGAAATAATTTAACGCGCGTTTTGTCAAAATTCTAATAATGGCTCAGAAATTATTAGAATTTTGACAAAACGTAAGTGAAATTATTCTTAATTTCACGAGTGTACCATTTGATCACCTTTAAATATAAGGGATGCCAAATTACGCTCACAATTTTTGACTCGTTTGTTGTAACGAGAAGTTTCGCGCAATTTTGTAATTTCACTTGTGAAATTATAAATTAAGGCTAAAATTTCGAGCCAAAATATAGGAGTACTTTGTCACCCATGATATTATGGTTGTAACATCATAAACAGAGTTGGAATGCTCTTTAATTTTGCAACAAGATGGTTTGAATTTCTTCCACAATACCCGAGACATGAAGACCAGTTCATGGAAAAGGCTTTTTGCCTGCTTAAGTTTTAACTAAATTCGAGTACAACCAAAAACAAAATGTGCTTAAAGGTATTGTTAAGACTTACTATTTGGAATTAAGAAGAATTGAGGTTTTAACAAATCACGATGCACCAGTCATTGTTGCCATACTATAACTCAGTTAATCACTCACCGCAAGGTCCTGTATGACGCACGTCTACCTCTTTGTTATTTGCACAAGCCGCCACATCTAAGAGACACTTGTTGATGTATGTCTGTCCGTCTGAGCCACACACTCCATCACCATCTTCAGGACACTCATCTTCTGTCCGGCACTTACACGTGACCGAGCCGTCAGCATTTCCAGTGCAGGCCGCGTTGTTTTTGCAGTCCTTAGCGAGGTCACATGGGCCTGAAAGGATCACCCATGCATACAATTTTAGAAATAGTGTAACGAAGCATGGCCAAGGGGTTAGGGCGTTGGTCTTGCAATTCAGAGGTCCCTGGTTCAAGGTCATAATCCAGGGCCTAGCTGGAATTTACTTCTTCTAGCAGTGGTGAATTGGTTAGTAGCCTAACTGTTCATTCAGGTAGAAATATTTGTTTCATGTACAACCTCGCCCTTCCCAAGCAGCACACGTTAGCAAATACAAGCTATTATAAATCAAACAAAACACAATTACGTTTTATTTTATATTTTTTCTTGAAAAAATAAAACAAAATACCCATTCATTGTTTGATGTCGACAAATTGTAATGTAGAGACTTTGCTTTTTGAAGATGACACTCGACAGTGGCTAAAATTGCCTATAAACTTGTGGCCCACATAAATTATATTCACTCACCACAATAGCCATCTATCAAGACGTAAACTGACATTTCTTTCAGACAAGCCTTTGCTTTCATCACACACTCGTTGAGATATGTTTTGCCATCACTGCCGCATACAGTGTTAACAGTCATAGGGCAGTCCCTTTCATCCGGGCACTCGCACTGAACGTTCCCTTGAGAGTCCACCGTGCATTTCTTGGGTTCTTTACATTGCACACCAGCACAAGGCTCTGAAATAAAATTCACAACATAAAATGTCTGAATGGAGCACCCATGTTGGCAGGGCATTGATCACAACAAACGCAAAAGACAATTGCCAACATTTTTGAAGAGCAATATTAGGGAGCTTAAGCAAACCACGACGACGACGGCAACGAGAACGTCACCAAACAAAAAGTTTAATGAGCAAAACAACAGCTGTGCACGTGCGTGATAAATCTTTTTACATTTCTTTGCCGTCCTCTGCAAAACAACAACGTGAAATGACCAAGTTTTGCGTAATCTGAAGAACGCGAACGACGACGGCTAATGTTTCGTATTTCCATTTTAGAAATGAACGCTGTCATTGCATATTTGTCTGAGCACTTTCCGAGAGCCATTGGCGTGGTGAACAGATCTAGAAGTTGCGAATTTCGCCGGTAAAATATAAATTGATTTTTGACTAGGCGTTGTGCTCGGCGTCGCCGTCGTCGTTGCTTAAGCTCAAATACTTTTTTTGGTTCTTTAGGTGAGAAACACTTAAAACAACGAAAATATACTAACCACACTTTCCAGGTCTCTGTGCATCGACGGTTTCATTCATTAAGCAATTATCCACGTCCAGATAACACTGATTGATGTAAGTCTCGTTGTTCTGTCCACACACGGGAGCCGCAGTCTGGGGACACTCCCTGACGTCCTTACATGAACACTGTGCATTTCCATCCTTCACTTCGCATCGTTCATGTTCCCTACATATAACACCAGCACAAAGACCTAGAAAGGAAAGTTGCCAAATGCTTTAATTAAAGGTTATCGTATACCTTTAGAGGTGTCTCGCGTCCAAGCGCTGTAGCGCGTCCGTTTAAACTGTAGATACCTGACCCCCTATATCAAGTTAAAGCTTATAGAGCTGGCTATCAATCTATACGAAGAATTTTGAAATACAATGAGCTGTAGAATTTTTCACGACCTGTGAATGCGAGTATCCGAATCACCGTCAAAGGTGAACAACAAAATTCATCTCACTGATTGTCATAGGTTTCCTTCACAGTTCGTTTTGAGAATTTGGTGTTATATCAAAACTATATCCACTCGTTGTATAACTATCTTTATTCTTATCACCCACCTACTTGATAACGTATTAATATACACCATCAAAACAAACCATTGTAAACTTAACATTCGGTTTGCAGCTGTAAAAGTTTGGAATAATTTGGAGAAAATATGAAACACCTCCCCCTTTAAAGTTTCAAATACAAAGGTAAGTTTAGTATCTAACGCCTGGCCAAACGGAGTCGCAAGTGGACCCAAGCGTTCAATTCAGTGATTCAATGATATTGCCAACATTTATGAGTTTTCATCTGGCACTTACTAGTGACTTATTTATTACCAATTTACTTTATTTCTAGGTATTTAGTGACTTATTGATTTATTCTGCTTACTTATTTGTTGTTGTTATGTTTTTTTCCTTTTATCCCCATATTTTGTCTCCTTTCTTCTCCCCCCTTAAAAGCTTTACTGCCAACCAACTTCTTTATATACGTACTATTTAATTTCACCCAGCTCGAGTAGCTTTTAAGTTATTCTGGGTGAATTTACCTAATTTTCTGTTACAATTATCTTTTTTTGTAACTAAGAGTTTTTTCTATTTTGGTAATAAAGTGTGTGTTGTCCTGTCTTGTTATATGTAAGGAGAAACTTGATTTCAGATCAAAGCTTACCACATGGCCCCAAGTTGTCAACAGTGATATCCTCTCCTTTTTTGCAAGCCTCAACTCGTAATGCACAGTCATTATAATAGGTAACCTTATCACTGCCACACACTTGATCTCTAGTGGGTGGACAGTCACTCATCTTTGGACACACGCACTCCGTGGAGGTGAAATCAGTTGCTTTGCAGCGCGCATAGTGTTTACAAACCTTCTTCGCGCAAGGGTCTGTGAAATGAAACAAATATTGTCTTAGCCACGAGAGGAAGGCAAAAAAAGGCAGGGAGCGGAGGTCAAAAGCAACGAAGAAACAATGAAAGGCAGGAAAGAAGATAGACACAACGAAAGAACAAACATGTCTAGGCCTAAAAATCTAATCGTACAAAGCCAGATGAGATTTTGACCACAAAAGACAAGCTCTACGACAAATTCTCCAGTCCTACGTTTTGCATATGGTGGTTTAAGTTTACCTTCACAAGTGTCTTTGGTCAGCCTTGCACTCAGATAACCAAGCTCATCCAGGCTGCTCACAGTGTGCATAAAATTGCTTCCACTGGCAAGACTGAGATGCCGAGAAGAGGGCGTCTTAACAGTAACAGCGACAACGAATATTTGAACACCTGTGTTCTTCAGGGCGGCGGCGGCAGACTTCAGATCCTCTGTGATTTTGCCGACAACTATTGCAATCAGAGATTTTGGAACCTGCGAGAAAATAGCGAGTGATTTTGACATTCTCCCTATCTTATGTGGAAAAATATTAATACACACATATAAACCATAATTATCTACACTTTGGAGTGCCTTAAAGGAGCTCAGTCGCGTTATTTTGAGTTATTTTGGCCACGTACTAAATTACCTTTAAATTGAAGGTAACCTGAAAATAGTTGTTTGCTAAGATAGAAAAACACCAAAGAGTTAATGATAATAACCCATAAAGGAACAAGGACAGTTGGATGGACGAATTCCAAACGACGAAATTGAAAAATTCAGGCTTAACTTTCCAGGACGTGCAAACCGTGATAGAGCTCCCTTAAATGAAGTTTAAATTAGAAATAACATAAACAGCACAAGTGCTTACCCCGGTTCTTCCTCCATTCCTGAATACCTCTGATGCCCTTCGTAGCATGTCACTTAGCCTACTGGTCGGATCTGAAGGGAAGTCTCTCTTAGCAGGCAGCCCAGCCACTCTAGCCTTCAGTACTCCGGGCCGAGTGTGTTCTCTGAGCGCAATATCTTTCCGCGCGGTCTCTCCAACCGTGATAACACCAACGTGAGTTTTGATGTCGGAAATCGTGAAAGCGTTGATCATCGTCAGAACAAAATTCTTCTGCTGGTTGTATTCCGAGGTTGATAACTCGGCAGAAGAGTCTAAAGCGAAGACCACATCCATGGGAAATGGACAAGCTGAAATTTACAAAGTGTGCTTGTAAGTGATGTGGAGAGTTAAATTGAACAAAGGACAAAAAAAGCCGAAATGCGATGAACCTCAAATTGAATGCCTATTTGACGCACTCAGTACGTCACGGTTTTCGCACCTCAGGTGCCTTTATGACGTACTGAGTAAGTCAAAATTTTAAGAGATTTAATCAAACTCCAAGCGCGCTGGAAACAACTTTTATCGGCGTCTGAGATTCGTAGGAGATTTTTCGAAAGACTTCTAATTTCGCATTGTTATGAAGTCGTATGGATATCAAATTACGTCAACCTCGGCGAAATTACCCGCATTGAAGAGACACTTTTATCACCTTTTAGAAAATGTGTACATGTCTATAGTTTAAGTGAAGAGGCTTCAAGTTTTTACTATACACCGATTTTCAGTGAAAATGGTACGGCACGCAGTACACAAAGGTCTGGCACTCAAGGGGTTAAATCATCTTGACTTACCAGCGTGGATAGGAGTAGGAACCACGCAAAAGAGTCTAGACGGGGGTTTTATTGGCCGAAGGGCGTCTAGCGGAGCTTCCTCTCTTTATTATTGTAATTTTCTACTGATCGTAGGTGCTACCCACCTGCAGGAATAGAACACAAGGGCTCCACTAAAATGGCTCCTCTGGTCGGTTTACATCTACCACACCACCCACCACACTTGGCAGACACCACGGCACCATCATGTGACTTCATGTAATCCTGTAGCTGTAAACCACTCGGGAAACCTTGCAGTGTCCACGTCACATCATCCCGAACCCGAAGTCTCGTCCCGCTCAAATCCACCTTGAAGCCACCCTTGCGGCATTTGCCCGTGTTCACCGAATAACAATCCCCAGCAGTGCCATATGCAATGTTCTTTCCTTCCTCCGTCTGGGCAAAGGTGAAGTCATTGCTGATAATCCTCATGGTTGCGATGTCAAGGCGCACTTTAGTGAAATTTGTTGTTCCTCGTTCAGCGTACAACTGTGTTCGCGCAGGCCCACTGCAGCTGAACCTGTCCTGTAGCCGTTGGTGGTAGATAATAGCGTAGTTGTTCTCAGCTCCAGACTCCAAAGTTATAAACTCCCGCGGCGAGTTGGAGGCCATCATGTGACAGTAAATTCTGATTGGGTCTTTACATCTGTCACTTGCCTGAACAAGGTAGTGGCCATCAGATGAGTACCCGGATGTCTTCACTTCTACGCAACTGTGAAACACTGTTGAAATTATGACAAGTAAAAGATTTCAATTTGGTTGTCAGTGGAATGATTTCATATTCCACTACATGAGAGAAATTCATATGACTGCTGTGAAACAGTGAAAGTAACACAAAAGCATCTACAGCCAATCAGAACCGTAGAAAGTGAAATAGACCCCACAGATTTCAAAGAATAAACAACTGATCAAACTTCTGGCCAGCGCGGGGAAACACAGAACCGTTGTCAAGGCGCGAGGACGTAAAAGCGACGACGACGCTTTGATCGGCTAGAGCATTATGACTGAAATTACGAGCTCACAAAGCGGTAAAACAAAGCACAGTGAGAAATAGTATTATCTAATTCTCACCACCTGTACACTAGATACTATGTAATGAAAACTATTCCGTCGTTGAGTGGGAAAGTGCAAGCTAGTCGCTTTTGAAAATTAAATGATTAACCAACCTTTGGCAGCGATAAATGGTACTTTTTTCGCCTCTTCTTTGTCCCCACCAGGCTTGGGTATCACCACGAGGTTATCTCCTGATGCAATAACTTTAAACTTGTCCCCATCGGGTTTGTCCGTGATGGCAATGACAATGATCTTGACTGGCTTCTCCCGTAACTTGGCAACCTCGTCCATGATGGCTTTAGAGTTTTCATCAAAGTCACCCTCGGTCATAACAACGAGAATATCCTCCGCAAACGGTCGCTCGCCACGCTGGAGAGTAAAGACTGAATCGCGAACCTTTTTCAGAGCGTCACTCAGTGTACCTGGCCTAGAGCCTGGACCAGGAATGTTCTCAGCCACAATTTTGAAATTCTCCTTGGTGTAGCTGTCACTGAAGAAAACCCTGGCATTGGCAGGGAGACCGTTGTAGTCCACGAGGGCGAGATGCGTCATGCTCGCAGAAACTTCATACTCATCGACAATGTTCTTTAAGATTGTTACCATTCTCGCAAAGTTGGACGGAGCTTTTGGTCCAGAGGTGCCGATTACAAAGGCTAAATCGATGGCTTTCTCTGTAAACCAGAATGACGAGAAAGGGGTTCAACATAAAACAACAATGATACCGGCAAAAAGCGGTCGAGAGAATTTAGAAATCTACAGTTTTTACTTTGGGTTTGTCACGCATTGTTTGGTTGCGTGACAAGCACAGAAAGAGACACTACAGAAAACTGGTATAGTAACGCAATTTTCGTTTGCCCGACTAGTGAAAACTGGAATAGTAAGGCAATTTTCGTATGCGCGACTTATGAAAACTGGTATATTAGCACGAATAGTTGGAACAGTAAACCGACGTCTGGCTTAAAGTTATGTATCGCAATGTTCAGTTGCGTGACCAGGGACAGAAACAGATACTACAGCACATCCGCAATAACAAGTCGTACATAAGCAATATACAATCACCTCACTAAGGCTTATGAAACACAAAGTCAAATAACAATCTACAAATACGTACGGCAAATTCCTTTTGATCTCACGGTGGTCATTTGTTTCTCCACGCAGGCCTTTGCTTTAAGCGCACATTCATTTGGATAAGTCACCATGTCACTTCCACAAACTGCTTTAACAGGTTCTGTTGAACAATCGTCTTCGCACTCGCATAGAGCGGTGTCATTTGGTAAGGAGCGACATTTGGCGTTGTAGCCACATTTAACTTCCTTGCAAGGATCTAAAGAATATAACACTGTAAGTTTGCCACTTGTAAGTTTGCAAGAGATTCTGTTGCTTAGAAACGTGCCTTTTATTGAAGTGGAACCCCCCAAAATAATAATGGTTGGAATTGATCGAAAAAGAGAAAAGAAATAGTTATGTTCAAATTTAGGTCAATGTACACGGCACCTTGAAGTTTGCAATTAAGATTTAGCGATGGCAATACTTGCCAGAAAGTAGAAGTGATGCATTTATCTATCTTGTTACTGGACCCCAATGGAGCGGGATGAGAGAGACGAAGAGGGGCTTTATGGAGTTCTGAAACGGGAGCCCTCTTCCAGTTTTTGCACTAAAATCAGGAGCTCATAAAAGACTTTTCTCTTCTTCCTCTTGCGGCCCAAATAAGAGCGTCTATTCATGTTCTTTGAGCCTTTTTGTTATGGCGAGATTTTCTTTTCAGGTCCATTGAGACCCTGGAAACACCTCCTGTTGTGACGGTGCAAATTGTGTCTGTTAAAGAAAATGATTATAGGCAAAGAAAAAGATAGAAAGAGGACAAACTTACTGCAGTGGTCACTGTACTTTACAGTGATTTGTTTTTGCAGAAGACATGACTGAATTCGAAGAAAGCACTCGTTTAAGTAAGATTTCACATCACTGCCACACACTGGCCTGTAATTCTCTGGACAGGAAACAAGACATGCGCAGTACGGGGTTCCATCCTCTTTAAGTCGGCAAGTTCCGTGGAAGGGGCATTTGATTCCAGAACAAGGAGTTGGGTCTTCAGAAAAGATTGAAAATAGATGGCACAGAGAAGAAAAAGTAAAAATTTCACAATATATAGAGAGAAGAGATTTCTGTAATGGGAGATTCAACCACAAAACAGTGCAATAGAAGAGACCTACCCATGCATTGAAATCACAGAAGAGAAGAAGGTAGGGAGGTTTCTAGTTTACAAAGAGAAAGCGCGGGTAAAACGAAAGCAGCTGAATCCAAATTTAGCTAGTTTTTAGTTAAACAATGAAGTCTTTAAGTTTCTGCCGGAGAGATCTATAACTGTCTATAGCATCTAAAACAACTTTCTTTTTGGTGACAAATCTATTGAGACTTTTAAAACAAGACTTAGAACATGTCACACACCATAATCGTTTTGAGAACGAAATAACAACAGCAGGATCCGCTGATTATCACACGGTCGTTTGAGCAGCTCACTTGGCTTACGCATTTTCAGTTTCGCAGGTTATAATTCACTCACTTCAGTATGGCCTTGTGTTTTTTGTCAAGAGAAGAACTGAAAGAAGTTGGGTTTACATCCGACCTCGATGTTTACACTAATGTCGAGGGAGGGAACACGGGGACAGGCGCCCTTGATTTGTGCTTCAAAGTAAACATCCAATATCGATCACATGAGAAAATGTGAAGTCGAGAAACAACATGCAACTTACTACAAGCTTTTTCAGACATAACAGAAGTATTTTGGCCCATGAAACAAGCCTCTCTTCTCAGAAAACACGCATTCCAGTAAGTCCTTGAATTCGATCCACACACAGGGCGAAAAAATGAAGAACAAAGGTCAGGACAGACGCACAGAGCAGTGCCATCTCTTTGAATGACACACTGAGCGTAGTGCGCACACTCAGTGGATCGACAAGCACCTACAGGAGAAAGCAAGGAACAGGACAGGCAGAGAAAGAATATCGGACATGTTAAGAGTAGAATGTACGTGATCTAAAGGATGTGAAGTAACTAAGTAATAAGTATTATGGAGACAGCAGCTTAAAACAAAGGAGATCAGCAATGACCTTGCTCTCAATAGGAAGGAAAAAGTAAACTGAGAGAAAAGCAATAGCTACACCAAGAAAAACAATGAATAATGCGACTGGAAGATTGCAAAACTTGAATTGTCAAACTAAGACAAAAGAAAATGTGTCTTAGACGGAGAACAACGTAAATGAAAGCCAAAAAAAATGGTGTTCTCATTCTCATCTCATGTTCTCATTTTGTAAATTTTAGGACATTTATGAATTATTTAAGAGTTGCCCTGAACTCAAGACTTATCTAGCTGAACGTTTTCCTTACTTTTCAAAACGGCCTTCATTACAGCTATAACCAGTATGTCTGGTTTGCCAATTTCTGGTTCTGGGTCCGTGATGACGTTTCCTTCATTAGGAGGAATTTGTATTCCGTCTGGACCCACCTGCTGTCCAATAGCAACTGGAATCACCTTGAATTAACAACACAGTCGTTAGAAAAAGTCTCTCCCAAACTAATGGAACAAGGGGAAATACTAGCGTGTACACAACAAAAATTGTGCTTAAGCTTGGGCATTTAAATATTAAACATTAGCTAGGAAAACGGAATGATTTTATATTTGAGGGGTAGCGGAAACGTGCGAGACAAAATCCAAAACCAACAGCAAAACAAAAATTAAAGTTGCTTTCCAGAACGGACAATGTTATCAGATGTTGAATTTGTGAACAGTCGCCAGGCTGAACCTTAAGTTCTCCGTTCTTCCCTTTTTCTTTTGCCTCCGAGATGTGAAGATGGACTTAAAGTGATTTTTCAAACACGAAAAACCGCGTTTGACCACATTACCAAATACCAAGAAGAGAGTTGAAAATACGTTGCACAGCGGAGTATTTTTGACGAACTTCGAGGTGTTTCAAAATGTGGTCAAATACCGTCTTGAGTGCTTGATATATCTTCTCAATCAAAACTAAAACTGAGAAGAAAACGGAGAAATAAAATCGTAAAAGTCTCTGCTAATTAAGACCAGATATCCAAACAATGTCACGGCCATGATTTCCCTTGTTCAAAACTAGATGAATTATTATTGTGCCTGCACAGGAGCAACATTTAACGTTGCTACTAACCTTTATTCCGGAATTCTCCAAGCTCTTTGCATAACGTAACACAACATTCTTGTCTCCTACAGTGTTTCTATCCACAATCACCACAACAAACTTTCGCACAGCAGGTCTCTCGCCCTTATAACCTGGCTGGAAAATCTCAGTAGCCTTTTCAAGTGCTTTTTCCAGGTTCGGCCGGCCGCCAATTCTCGGAATATTATCCAGAAGACCCTTGAGCTGGTCTGGGCTTTTCACGTTAGCACCAAACTTTAGTCGCACGTCGGGTTCGTTACCAAACACCATGAATGCATAATGGACATGGTACATGCCATATTCATCGATGATCAGCTTAATGGCGTCCAGCATGTAGTCGTAGAGCTCGTTGGCTTTAGCACTGGTGGCAGAGATAGCGAAAGCAATGTCGATTGGGTATGAGACCAATACTGAAACAAATGAACAAGAATTATCAGCAAGCTAGTCAATAACTGTATTCACTTTTGCCATTCAAGGTTTTCATTAGTTGCTCTAATTTGCGGTAAAATTGCGGTACTGAACACCATTACGCACTCGTAAATCGTTATGCATGGACAAAAAAATTGAAAGACGACCCAAATATTAACATTAAATTCACCCTCTCTGGATTACTATTTGGACTACTATTTCTTTACTGTAGACTGAAACAGGTGTGCCATCTCTTTCGCAAAATAGTGCACTATGCCAAACGCTAATCTTCAGTACGGCCGTTTCGCATATGAACGAGGAGGTTTGGGGGAGAGTCAAAAAGGAGGACAAAGGAATGGGGTGAGACTGACCGACTTTCGAAACCGCTCGCCAATTAATCTCTGAGTTCAAGGAAAACTAAACATTGTTACTAAAGATACTTCTTTGACAACTTCGAGCTCCAGTCGTTCTATTCTTGCAGACTGGATTCGAAACGAGAAACACCTCTTACTGCCTCGTCTCTTATAAAATATGAACAATATTGGAAAATGTAGGAGACATTCTTCTGAAATATACCTTTCAAGGGGCAAATCTGATCAGAAAGCAAGGGTGCCACAGACATGAGCTCACTGAAGGAGGTCGAATGGAATGCGTAGTCGTTCTTAGAGGCGACTTTCTTGATACTGGGGTCATCCATGCCGCTCCCCACCCCCACGACAAACAATGCAGCGTCACGGGCCTTTAATGCTCCGGATGCATCATGGAGCAAAGGGATGTCATTTTCTGATTGATCCATAATCACAACCACAGCCTACAAACAGAAAAATAGTTTGGTCATATTGTAAGATAAGTGTGGAGCCCTACTGTTATCTTATAACTGAACGCGCCTTGATCACAGAAAACCCAACAATAATGGTTTGATTTTGTACCACAATACAGGACAATGAATGAGCCACAGAACCCAACGAAAGAAATGAAATGAATTAAAATATGGACGAACTTCTTAAAAAAAAAACAATTCCTTACAAACTATATTTGCAACAAAGTTCATGATCTAGTTCAATTTGTGTCGCAAGTCAAGGGTCATTTGTAGTGGGGTATTTCCGCACACCAGTCACTACGAGAGTGTATTTTCCTTGCCACCATAGAACGACAATATATAAGGGAGCTTAAGTAAACCACGACGGCAACGGTAACCAAAATGTGAGCAAACAAAACGATGAATGAGCAGAACAATAGCTATGCACATGCGTACATTTCGAAGCCGTCCCTGCAAACAACAACGTGAAACGACCAAATTCTTTGCGCACGTTTTTTGACCGATTGGCGCACTAAGCACATCCAGATAGCTCGAAGGTGAAATATAAATCTTTTTTTTTTCACTAGGCGTCGTCCCTCGCGTCACGGTCGTCATTGTTTAAGGTCCCTGATGGCCAGCATCGCACAGTTGTCCACGGAGTGAATAACGCTGTCTACCGGGTGAATGCTATCCATTGGAGAAATGCCACTTCGATAAACTACGCTATACATTAGATAGTGATACGATTAGTGTTATCCACGCTTTGAACAATTAGGGACAGGACCTGAGCTCTCGGCTTCAGTCGGACGCACTGACCACTAGGACGCACATGCAAGTACCTACAACAGTTCCTATCCTATCCTATCCTATATCTCTTTATGCCATGAGGCACATAAGGCTTTGACATTCTCTTTCCAACCACTACGGTTTGCTGCGAGGTTTCTGACATTCGCCCATGACTGCCACCCAGCTGTTTTCCTTTCATCTTCAACCATTCTCCTCCATGTTGTTTTGGGTCGACCAGGCCTTCTTTTCCCTTCTGGCCTCCATTCCAGAGCTGTGACGCAATGTTCCTCTTTGTCTTTCCTCATTATATGTCCAATCCAATTCCATCTTCTACGTCTGATTTCATCGCTCGTCCTGTTCACTCCTGTGTTCTCCTGAATTTGTTGGTGGGAGATGGTCTGAGGCCACCTTATTCTTAAAATCCTCTTCATGCACTTGTATTGGAAACCGTCCAGCTTCTTTGCTTCTGTTTTCGTAAGTTTCCAAGCTTCACAGCCATACACCCTACAACAGTTACCTAATGAAAATTAATTGCCTAAATAAGAATCCCACCTGTTTCACATCTGGTCTTAGGTCTTTGATGATTTCCAAGGCTCTCGTCAGCCCAGATGTAATTCCAGGAGACGATCCTACATCTTTGAGACCGTCAATATAGGTTTTGATCGCGTCCACAGATTGGGAAACGCTGAAAGGGCGCACGACCACACCTATTCCTCCTGTTAACAGCAGTCCCACCCGGGTGTCATTTATGCCGATGTAGAATGTATCGATCACAGCTTTGATGAAGTTCTTCTTGATTGGTAGACTGCCTCCATCCATGATAAACAGCAGGTCAACGGAGTTGTTGCAAGCTAACGAAGAAAAACACAAATAAAAGCATGAGCAAATCCTCACTCAACGTTGGTATAAGGTAACGTCTGTGTTGGAGCCCTGTGGACCGTCACCCAGGTCTCGATGCTTATTTCCAGCTTCCGTAGCATTTCTACTCCCCACCTGTACGTAATACTAGTCCATTGCAGTGTAACCCACTGTATTTTATTCGAAGGCATTCATTTCTACTCCTGGGCGAAAGAGAAGCCGTGAGCGAGTCTAGCGCACTTAGGGCACAAATGTGATTTCATTAAACATGACATGAGTATAGATGATCACAAACGCGATTCATCATAGAACAGCGAAAGTTACGGTTGTCTGCTTGGTTCTTTTAGGTATGTTTTCAAATTTTCAAGAAGTTCATTTAAGTCAATTCAGCGATTGCCAGGGATCACATTAGAAACAGCCTCTAGTAAACATTGATTTCATTCCTTGTACCTTCACATACTCCAGTCTTAACAACAGTGAGTCTTGTCTTCATTCTGCACGATTCGACCATCATACTACAGTTGTTTGGATAAGTCTGTTTATCACTGGCACATACGGGATTGTAGCTCTGTGGGCAGTAATCACGGCATATGCATTCTGCTGTTCCATTGGGATACTTCACACACTTCCCATTGAAATCACATGTTTTAACCAAGCATGGGTCAGATAAAGCTGAGAAAAAAGATTTTAATAGCAGAGTTAGTTAAACCGGTTAACGTAGTTGAAGACCATTCTAATCCTCTCGGGACTGGAAAGGCCGACTAACACCTAATCGTGGATAAAGTACAGCTGCTCCCCCTGCATTGATGGGATGCTACTCTATTGCGAGTAATCCTCCCAAAAATAAGCAAATGGGATGTAGATAATCATCTGACCCGAGTTGTTGGAAAGTTGGATAACGCTATCCACCGGATAAATCACTATCCAGCGGAGAGCGTGTTTTTTTTTTTTTTTTGTTAACACTTATCCACTGGATAGCGTTATGAAGCCTTCGAACAACTGCGGTCTTTTTGATAGGAAGAGAACAAAAACCGACAGAATTCGCAATGCTTACTTTTAGCTATCGCGGCCATAATTTTCTCTCTAACCGTACGTGGATCATCATCTTTATCGGTCGGCACGATATCCTTCTTGTCTTTGTCTGGAGTCAGCGGAATAAGCTCATCTGGGTCGGCCTCATTTCCAATAACTACAGTAACAAACCTGACTTTGCCGTCTTCATATTCACCCACGATCTTCTCGATCGCACTTCCGCTGTTGACAGACTTCTTGTCAATCATCACCACGATTATCTTCCGGGAATCTGGTCGGGCACCTCCGCTTAGTAAGAAAAAGAGCTGCTTTGTAGTCTCCAGAGCGTTCACCAAATCTGGAGAACCAGAAACCAACTGGGCGCCTTTAATTATAGACAGCTGTGAATCTTTAGTGGTCTTTTGAAACGGTAGTATTATGTTGGCGTTTTGCCCAAAGACCACCATGCTGTAAAGATGCTTTTTGACGCCATATTGTTCGATGATTGATTCCATAGTGGACTTGATGAGTTTAAAATTATCACCGCTATCAACAGCGGTTGTGCTGACGACAAATGATATGTCTAATCTTGGAAACCTGGTTGTACCTAAAAATAAATAAAAACAAACTGGTAATCACTAGCTCAATCACAATCTAAATTATGCAGCACGCATTACGACAAAATTAACTTTAAGTCAAAATTGTTATATATGAATTCAAAGGATTTTAAGATTCAGAACAGGTGAAAAACGAATCAAATTTGCTGCAGATCAAACAGTGAATAACAGAAATAATCTACTTTGCAGAAGGGAAGTTGTTTTTATAGTAGTCAATGCGCTTAGCTACACCTAGCTAAGCTCCTAGATAGGACTGCACTAGAATGTAATGCACAAAAGTTCAATTCTGCGCGTGTTCTTCTGTACTTATTTAAATCCATTCGCTTTTTGTCTTATTTTTAAAAGCATTTATAGATTCATTTTCAAGTGTTATGAATTACTTCCTACAACGATAAGACTGTGATTAGAAATACATCTACACAAAGAGGTTTGAAGAAAAAGAAGGAGGAAAGTTTGAAAACGAAATTACTTACCACTAAGCAATTTGTCCTCTATCTTATCAGCCGTCTTAATCGGATGATCTGTGTCGTTTGTTTTGATAACATCCTCATCTGGGAACTCCTTTTCGAAGTCAGGAACAGGCTTGTTACCAATAGCAACAAGAATCACAGCTATCGAGGCCTCTATCAAGTCCTTTGCCGCTTTGTTGATGGCTGGCATGTTACGACCAGTCGAGGCATCCGTGATAATGACAAGAACCTGAACACAAGGAAGATAACAGACACAGAAGTTAATGTAAAGGCACGACTTATATCAGAGCAATGCTAAAAGTCAATGGAATGGTGAAAGATTTTAACGTTGGGTAATAGCAAAACGAAAACAGAAATTGAAACGCTTTTATTAACGGTAAGATGAAATTGTGCAGTACAAATATACAGCCTTTGAAGCAAAGTGTCGTCCAAGAGCATTACCACAGACAGAATTGGAAGGCACGAAGTCACTACCGCCGTTAATTACAAAAATCTAATACCAAGTAACATGCGGATGAATAAAGGGACCACAACTGAGTTTGTTATGGAGACCCACGAGTGAAAGGGGCCTATTATCGTTCAACTGTCCAATAGCGGCGCTCGTAAATAACGCTTCCTTTTCAGTAACACATACCTTCTGAGCATCTTTCCGGGCAGACTCGCCTTCAAACAGTCTCTTTGCCGAAACAAGAGCCCTGTCCAGTGCAGGCTCGTCATTGTTACCAGCTATCAAATCAATGTAACTCTCAAGTTGTTTAGGATCGCTGAACCTGTCCCTGAAGGGAATCCTTATGGAGGCAACTTTGCCAAAAACAATAAGCCCATATTGGACCCTGTCGCTGAAGAATCTCTTCGTTACTTCCTTCACAACATCCAGGATAACTCCAAAATTGTTGTCGGTTGGTAGTGCACTAATGGCAAAGGCGAGGTCCAACTTTGGTACTTTGGGCGTCACTGTAAAGTGCGCAAGACAAGATTATATATCTAAAACGGTTATTGCCATTAGTGTGTTTTCTTGAAAAGATAAAAGAACTTAAACAAGGGACTTCGTTTTTATTTCTTTTCTTAAAGTCATAATTAAGCAGTGGTTAAAAGTGGAACAATTCCTTTTAATGCGCTAAGTCATGGACAGAGTTTCACGACGAAATTTACTCCTTTTGATAAATTGCAATATATGATTGAATATAACCGACGCGTAGATCCTTTAGGGTGGTTTTCACTTGAGTGTCGAAAAGTAATTGGTTTTGAATCAACTTCGCAACACGATAAGCTTAAAAAGCTCGCGCCACTTTTTCATCCAATCAAACGTAAAACCACACCAGTTGTGACTCGTTCGCCCGCGTTTTCCCGCGCTTCGCATCTGCTACCTGTGTTAAATTCAAGTTTTGATTGGTTCATTGGATTGTGTGTCATTTGTGATTGGCCAAAGTGATTATATTGGTTTTGGTTTTACGACACTCAATGGAAATCTGCCCTAAACAAACAACAGGTCCAACTTTGGTATGTGGTACGCTACCTTTAAGGACTTTCGCCATAACTGATTTGCCAAGTTCTGTTGGGTCAACCTCACCAGGAACAACAACTAGTACGTCTTTATACGATGAAATTTCCTCGATTTCTTTAGGATCGATATCACCGCCAATGGCAACAGGAACAATCTTTACATCAGCGAATTCCAATTCTTGAGCTTCCTTCCCTGTTTCTTGTTTATCTCCTATTGGTGATTTGTCTGCAATCACCACCAGGACTTTCTTGGCGTCCTTCCGAGCACTCGACTGGAACAATTCCTCTGCCTTCTGCAGCGCCTTCTCCAGGGCGGGATTTCCAGCCTCATTCTGCATGCTATCAACCGTAGTTAGCCAATTCTCCAGGGATGGGAAGGTTCTCTCAAAGCCGAGGGTTACCTTTGCGTCAGAGCCGTAAATTATTACAGCATAACGTAGGTCACCAACACCATATTTCTTGATTATGAATTTTACGGTCTCTTTCACTTTGTCCAATGTTTGCCTAGCATTAAGAGCTGCTGCACTTATGGCGAAGCCCAGGTCGATCTTCTCTGTAATGATCGAGTCTGGAGAAGAAAATGAAAGAAAATCTAACTTATTGCCCTTTAGATTTTGCTTGGATTATTGGTAAACCCAAATCGTCTCTTACCCTAGGAATGGGTTATTATAGTAGAGTAGCTGCAAATAATACAAATTTAAAAAAGGTATACATATCACTGGACAAAAGGATATTACTGTTTCTTCATATGGTACACTGCAGAGCGTCTTTCGACGTTTGTTTGAAGATGTCGGAGGATTCATAATCAATGGTAATAAACTACTAAATTGAAATAAGCGAGTAGCTAGGAACAAACCGTTTAGCACTATCGTCACCAACTCCTTCACAACTTCCTCGGGACCGCTGTCTTTTCCTGGCTCGATAACTTCTGGCGTAACGGTATCAGACTCGTCGCCAAGTGCAATGGCAATAACACGAACACCATCATTCTTCAGCTTCTCAGACGCAATTTGTACTTCTTCCTCACTGCTGTCTGATCTCTTATCAGTGATAACCACTAAGACCTTCATTGCATTTGGCCTCGCATCTTCAGCTAAGGCAAAAAGGTATCGCGCTTCTTCCAGAGCTTTGTCAAGAGCTGCGTCACCGAAGGCTTTCTTTACATTATCAACAAGTGTGCCAAGTTCCTCCTCAGTGTCGAAAACGTTGTCAAACCTGATTTTAACATCAGGTGTGGCGCCAAACGTGATGAGGCTGTACCTGACACTGTGAAGGCCAAACTTTTCAACCGTCTCCTTGATGATTTCTTTCGTTTTCTCGAAGTTCTTGTCTTGATCCACAGCAGTTGTACTTATGACGAAGGCAAGGTCCATTTCCGGTACGAAAAGTGTTTCTGGAAGAAAATGAAAATAGAAACAAAGATCTGGATCAGTTTGCTCACATCAAGGTTCTTGCTGCACTGTGCACATCTACGTGAAAAGTGTGTTCATATCGGATACTAACTGACCTACAGATAGGCAGACCGACAGAAAAGAACAGACAGATAGATATATACATACACATACAGACACACAGGCTCACAGACGGACAGACAGACAGACAGACAGACAGGTAGAGAAACAGACAGCAACAGACAAATAGACAGTCAGACAGTCAGACAGACAGAGAGACAGACCTACAGACCGACTGACCGACCGACCAACAGATAGTACGCGAGTCTGCTGACAAGGATATTGAGTTTATGTTATGCTTTACACATAAAAATATTTGGCAAATATCATTGCCAACATGTCAAACATAAGCAAAAATAAATACAACTAAAAGTACCTTCTATAACCTTCGCCATGATTACTTTAACCAGGATCTTAGTGGTTGAAGTATCTGGTTTTGTTATAACATCCTTCTTATGCGGCGTTAGCGTTTTCAACTCTGCGCCATCTGTTTCGCCTCCCAACCCAACTGGTATGACCTTGATTTGAGCCTGCTCCAGAAGAGAAGCTTTTTCACGCAGCTCGTTTTCGTCGCTGTCAGATTTTGTATCTGTTATCACCACCAAAACCTTTCTGACACCGGGGCGGGAATATTTGTTAAATATTTCCTGTGCTTTTTGGAGCGTAGCAGCCAATGCGGAGCCAGATGCGCGATCAACTGACTTTAAGGTTTTCAGCAGCTCATCGGTTGGTAAATTATCGTTGAACTGGATTTTAACGTCTGGAGCGGAGCCAAAGACGATGACACTGTAGTGAATTCTCTCCTGACCAAACATTTCTACTATCTCATCGATGAGAGCTTTCATCTTTTGGAAGTTGGCTTCCGACTGGGCGGCATTGGCACTGATGGCAAAGGCCAGATCCACTTCTGGTATGATGGGCAAATCTACACGTGAACAAAAAGGAAATATAAATATAAAAATAAATAAATTACAGCATTTAGAGAGAGACCCACATCAGCTTTAGCTGGTTTTCATACAGTTCCTCTATCCTGGTGGAATTGGAATTTGGGGATGTTCGTTTTGGGGAGGAAGGAAAACCGGAGAACCCGGAGAAAAACCCTCAACAACAAACTCCACCACAAGATGACTAAAACTATACATTATTATAGAAATGACGTATTGACAAGCCATATTTGTACGCCTAACGGAAGTAATTATAGGTAATAGATGTTTTAAGTTTTTTGCTACAGGATGCAAGAGATGAAGAGCTAGTGATCTCAAGAGGAAGAGAGTTAAAATATTTTGGACCACGATAGAAAGCAGAGAATTGCCGAACATTAGTTCTACATAACGGAAGACGAAAGGAGTGTGCTTTCCTTTCGTGGTAACCATGGATTTGGTTGTTTGTCTTTAATATGTTTACAAATTTTTGAGCAAGAAGAGAGTTTCTAAAATCATACAAATTAGTTCTGCTTGCCAGGGTTACAAGTTCTATTAAAAAAATCCTCACCTTTCAATACGATGACCATAACTTCATCTCCTAATTTCTTTGGATCTTCATAACTTTTTTCGCCTTCTATGAGATTCCCCTTGTTCGGTACCACCTTAATAAGTTGACCAGGGTCTGCCTCCTTTCCTACAGCCACGGCGATAACCTTGATATTTTTGTCTTCTAGTGGTTTCGCAGCTTTCTTTAACATCTCCAATTCATTCCGAGATTTGCTCCCAACAAAGATAACCAAAAACTTCTTCGCTCTGGGTCTAGGCGGTGCGGTGTCAAACAATTTTTCTGCCCTTTCCAAAGCTTTTATCACATCTGGCTGCCCACGCGGTCGAGAAATGCTCATGATATTTTCGATTAATTTGTCCAGATTGACAACCTCCTCTCCAAATGCTGTTACCAAGCCTGGGTTTGTTCCAAAGGGCAGAATGGAATAGCGGATTTGATCATATTTTTTGTACTTTTCAATGATGCTTGTCACTGCCTCTTGCATTTTCTTGTATGTTTCTCCCGCATTCGAATCTGAGGTGCCAAAAGCAACGCATATGTCCATTTCAGGGACACCAAGAGATTCTGAAACAAAATTTAAAATAACACCGTGAGTACGCCAATGAGTATTGTATCGAGTATTTAACACTTAAAAATGATTGCCTTGTTCCTGTCGACAACTGCCAGAAATGTTCTTCATTCCTTCAGCTAAGAACTACAATTCCGACCAAAACGTTTGGGACACTTCAGCATTTTTCAATAAAAACAGTATTTCAATCCCCCTCCCTCCCCCGTGGATGTCAGGAGTCAAAGTGTGTCATAAATATTCTACAGTCAAAGGACTTCAACATTGTTAAGGGGGAGCGAAGGAAGGATCCCTGTAGGGCTATTTCTATGACTGAGAATTGTTGGTTTCTCGCAGTTTCCACGTAAAAACGCAAGAACAAAGGGAAGTGTCCCAAACCCTATTGGTCAGGATTGTATGTTGAAATAAAATAGTCCTGGAGAGTACACGAACACAAACTCACTAGCTTTCATTATGATCTCATCTGCAATTTTCTCGGGGTCATCTTCTCTGTCTGCTTTGACGATATCATCCTTATCAAGGGTTGCATTTGTCAGTTCTGGTATGTCTACTTCTCTGCCAAGTGCCACAGGAATGACACGGATTTTGTCATTTTCCAGAGGGACGGCAGCCTTTCTAATGTCCTCTTCAGTGCTACCTGATTTGTTATCAATGATTATAACCAGGACCTTCTTGGCATCAGGACGGAGATCTGTAAAGTGAGCCAGAACACCAAAACATTATAAACACCATAAGGTCTTGTACAAAATGGTCGATATAGTGTAGCCATAACTCTGTAAGACTATTCCAGCGATTTTTGCGGTTCACTTGAAATAGTCAAAAGCTTTAAAGACTCCTGATACGTTATTTCATCCTTAATTTCTAATAGCAATACTCATGAAAAATTACAAAGTCACAAACTTTATAACAGCTAACAAAGTTATTAAACTTCTTACGGAGCTAATCCAATCCCACCTGTTAAAACAGTTCACTTCTAGCTAGTCTTTTAAATTCTTTAATTGTCTTACAACTTTTTTGTTTCATTACTTGAACCAATACATGTTCTGGTAGTGAGAAAAAAAGAACGATCTTTGGTCTGTAGATGTGCGGGAAAGCAGGGAATCTGGACATCGCTTTGGTTTTTTGAAATACTAGGATACTTGAAACATTTTCACATGCACAAACAAAACAGATTGTATATTAAGCGATTTTGGTCAATAAAGCAAGCCTTATACATTTGTACGAAAATCATTTTGATTTGACATTGTAGCACCAACCTTCGGCTTCATCGAACACTTCTTTTGACTTTTCCATTGCCTTTTGCAGAGACGCACCACTTGATTTCATTTTGCCTCCGTCAATGGCCAGCTTAAGCCTGTCCACATCATCGAAGATGGAATTAAATTTAAAGTACACGTACGGTTCTTGGCCGAATGTAAGGAGACTGTACTTGATCTTTCTGATGCCATATTTTCCAATGATTTTGTAAATAACCTCTTTCGAATAGCGTAAGTTGTCCTCGGATTCAGTAGCCGTGGTGCTGATGGCCAACAACAGGTCCATTTCAGGTATCGAGATCCTCTCTGCGAACACAAAAAAAATGAAGAAAATTTGTTGTTAAAAGCAATGGTAAGGGCTGTATTACGAGACGGGCGTGTAACGCCGGTTTCCGTTTCATGGAGCGATTAGGAGTATTGCTACTACTCCCTCCAAAAAAAGTCTATAGGAAGTTTACTCTCAGTTTTTTTTATCAGGTTGCCATGACAACTTGTCGCGATCGAAACGTTGACACTCCTCGGTAGAGAAAGGCACTGTGTCTTACTAGGGGAACAGTGCTATGATTCCTGTCAGCGCGAAATATGACCTCACAACATGCACTACTCATAGGTGAGATATATAGGCAGTGAAGAGTGAAGAGAGTTTCAACAAACCTTTAAAAACAACATCCATCAGTTTGTTCTTGATGTCAGTGGTATCATCTGTTGTTTTCGCCGTCACTAGGCTACTCTCGCCATCTGTAAGCAATTTAAGTTGTCTCTCATCCGCCTCGTTACCAAGCGCGACAGGAATTACTATGACGTCATTGTCTTGCAGTGGTTTTACTTCATTTCTTATTTCACTGTCTGAGCTTGAAGATCTTTTGTCAGAAATAACCACAAGGACTTTCTTGGCATTCGGCCTTCCTTCCTTCAAAAGTATGTCCCATGATGCTTTCACAACCTTAAAATAGAAATAAGAACAGTACGGAGAGTTGGCGAACACGTCACAATCTTGATAATGAGACTTGCACCTCTCCTTATATAACAAGAAGCAATCATACTGAAAACAAAACGGAACATGCAGACTGACATGCAGACTCATAATCAAGTAATTCCAAATAAATTTGATTGTTCCAATTAATTAATATGAGACGTCGATTTTCGCTTCGCACCTCCGAAACGCTCCAAAAGACCGTTACGACTACTTCAAGTTGTTAAGACTTGAAAAAGCGCTATTTGGGTCAAATGTGCATACCTGAGCAATAGCTCACACGAAATGTCGATTTTCGCTTCACACCTCAGAATCCGTCAAAAACACCGTTACGACTACTACAAGTTCTGAAGAGTTGTAAAAGCGCTATTTGCCTCAAAAGTGCATACCTGTGCAAAATCTCACATGAAATGTCGATTTTCGCTTCATACCTCAGAATCGCTCAGAAACACCGTTAATTTAGAACTCTTAGTTTCATTTCATATGTGATTGGCTGTCGCCGTCCAAGTTTTATTTGTCACAGATGTTGTGTGGTACGTTCTGCATGACTTACGCAGCCTTACCTTTGCCAAATCAGCACTACCAGTGTCCCGATCAAAAGAATTTAAAGTTGCCATCAGTTGGTCATCAGTTTCATAGTAATCACCCAAGCGTACAGCTACCTGAGGCTCTTTTCCAAAAAGCACAACGCCATAATGGATGCGTTCACGGCCATATTCGTTCAGAATTGACTCGATAACATCCTTGGTCTTCTTGAAGTCCTGTTCCCCAAGTGTTGCAGTGGAACTGACTGCTAGAATCATGTCTACCTTCTCAACTGGCGGGTTATCTAATAAGAAAGATATCTTACGTCAATAACTTAGGTCCAGTTCAGACGTCGTGCTTCTACTTAATTTTAAAAAGACTCGATTGTAGCACAGCAGGAACCCGACTCCGACTCAGACCGCGTGCAAGAATCGCACCAAATTGAAGATTTACTGAAGCCACGTAATTATTCTCCTCTTAACTACCAGAGAAAACGCAATCCCACCAAAATGCATTAATATATTTTATGAATTTTGTTCGACGCGGCACAAGCACGACGTTTGAATCGCTGCGGTGTCAGAGTCGTGTAGCATGACAAAGCTTGCCGAACTTAATTCAAACGTTTGATTCAGGCGCCGTACTTCTGGCGTCCTTTTGCCCAACTTAATTCCTGAATTTAGTTCGGCACGGCAGAAGCACGACGTCTGAACTGGGCCTTACCATGTCAAAGGGCCAGGCTTCTCCCACCACCACCAAAATCTGATTCTGAATTTGATCTTTGTACGTGAAGGCACGCTATTCATTCGAAATTGTAATGGTCTCAGTTGTAAACTCAAGGGTCTTGTGTATGACTTCACAAATATGTGAATTTAATCTAGTACGGTAAGAACTACTGCTCAAAAAACTCTAGTCAAATAACTAGTATGAATTCGTTGCAACTGTGTGAGTTAGCCTAACCGAGAAAAAAACAGGCGAATACTTTGTAAGCAAGAGAGAATAACTACCAAATGAGAATCTTTCAGTTTTATTATCACTCATTTGAGAGTTCGCCTTCGTAGCGTACCTTCGTCTTTCATCCGAAATGGTGATCGAAAGGTACTTTCTCTTAATAAATATTAACCCAGTGTCAAGTACACAGTTTATGAGAATAGAAAAAAAAAACCAACTGCCACTGGGGATATTGTTTTGATGTACTGCCACATTCTCGGAACTAACCTCACAAGGTATGCCTGATAATCTGTAAAGAAAACTGAAAGCACATCACCTTTTATAACAACGCTCATGATCTTCCTTCCCAAAGATTTAGGATCTTCATCTTTTGGAGATGTTACCAAGTTCTTCCGGTTTGTAGTGACTTTCTCCAACTCGTTAGAATTCGCATCTGAACCAATAGCTACTGGTATAACCTTTAAAGAACACATATCATAATTGAGTGACGGAATCGTTCTATCTAAGCTCCATCCATAATTAGACTTTTAATAGATTTTATTAAGCCGTTAAAGCGGAATAATGACTGCACAATAATGGTTCATATCAGCAAAAGAATATTGACTTTTATTAATTAAGATCATTTCATTCGCTTAGCCATCATGGTATGTGAGCATGCTCTACAAATATGGTAAGCATACGCGTGTTTTTTGGAGGCGTTTGTATTTTATTTTATTTTATTGCATTATAATTAATCGAAGCCTATATCCGTGTGTATGCGCAAAACATGGTAAATCACCTTAATGCCTTCCTTCTCTAGAACCTCTGCTTCTTCCTGGACCTCATCAGGACCGCTGCTGGACTTTGAATCCATGACAACAATCAAGAACTTCTTAGCCTCAGGTCTGTCTGTCGCCTTATCAAAGACGTCTTTAGCTTTCTCCAAGGACTCTTTAAGATCTGGTACACCAAAGGCAGGAATAATACGGTCGACACGTTCTCTGAGTTCATCTACCGTTCTGCCATTTTGGAAATTGACGTCTTCGTACGAAGATGAGCCAAATGTGATCACAGAATATCGGATTCTTTCGGCACCGTAATATGTCATGATGAAGTCAAGGGAATCTTTGATTTTCTTGAAAGTCTGCTCTTTGCCAGCAGCGTTGGAACTGATGGCAAAGGCCAGGTCAGCCAAAGGAACAGCTGGTAAATAAAACATAACTGGGTAAGCAAGAATGCAATGCATACATATTAACTGTCTAAGTTTGAATCATTTTCTTTTCATCTCCAGAGCCCAGTCACGTTATTTTGAGTTATTTTGGTCACGTTAAAAATTGTCTTTCAATTGAAGCAAGTCTGAAAATAAAAGTCAACTGAGAAAGAAAAACACCAAAGAGATAATACTGAACCGTAAAGGAGCAAGGGTGGGTAGGGATTGAGAGGGTTAAAACAGATTACCAACGACGAACTTGAAAACTTTAGGCTAAACTTTTCGAGATGTGCAAACCATGATGCAGCTTCTTTGACGATAATACATGTTATGCTCGTACAAATTCATTCATTCATTTCCAGGACTAGTACTGTTCTTCCTAAATAGATTGTTTCCACCGTGATAAACCCTTTCATTTCTTCTACTTTGGTCCTGAAGCAGCCACACTACCATTATGAAAACAAAATACAGGTAGTACCTTCGCGAAGTGCTGCCTTTCTTACTGGGATTTTGGCTAAATATTCAAAAATAAGGAAATATATTAGTTCAACGACACGTTCAGTGTGTTGCTGTGACATACCTTTTCTCATTTTGTCCATGATTTCCATGGCAATCTTTTTTGTCTTGTTAGTCACGTATGCTGGTATCACATTATCCACATGCGGTGTTATAGACTTGAGTTCGTCCTCATCAGACTCTCGACCAAACGCGATAGGAATCACTTCAATATCATCATCCCACAGTGACATGGCCGTGTTCTTGACATCTTTCCCGTCACTTGTAGATTTCTTGTCCGCGATCACCACCAGCACCCTCTTAGCACCCTCCCGCTGATATTCATCAAACAACTCAGACGCTTTCTTAAGCGCGCTGTCCAAATTGGCACCATCAGTTGCCCTCTTCTTGAGGTCAATGAAAGCTTTCAGCTGACCATCGGTATCAAAGGTTCTAGAGAACCGTAGCTCGACAGAGGGCTTGTCTCCAAACACAATGAGGCTGTAGTGGATCCTTTCCTTGCCATATTCATCAACCATGGTCTTGATGATGTCCTTCATCTTTTGGAACTTGCCATTGGCATTAGATGACAGTGCGCTGATAGCAAAGATCAAGTTTACCATGGGAACAGCTGGAAGATCTGGAAAATGTCAAAAACGATATTTTTTCTTTAAAGAATTCGTATAAGCTAATCGTGATGTTATAACGTCGTATCTAACTAACTTAACTTGAAAATATCCTCGCGGCAATATGAAAACGTATTTTTTTTATCACACAGAAACAGCCCTTACGTGTTTAACACAGTTCAGTTAATTTGATTCCAATTAAAACTGCAAATGAACTCTAAATTGTTCTTTATCAGCGAGGTAAACTCTGATATGCCTATCTATATTAAACAGAACAAATGCATGGCGGAAAAATTATCAGTTACCCCGAGCAGGATTCGAACCTTCGACACCCTGATATCATGGAATGTGCTCTAACCACTGAGCTACCGAGGCAACCACAGTGGAGTGACACGAATATTAGCTACAAAGGAAACATCGATTTACCAGGAATTTCTGACTTAATTGTTTTCTTCATTTTGTTTCATTGTTTTTTACAATTTGTTTAGACAAGCACAAATTATGAAAGCAAGTTAGACACTCACTCGTCAATGCCTTTCTCATTATTTCCTCTCCAAGTGTCTCTGGATCCTCATCCTTTCCAACAATGATCATAAATTTCTTATTAGTTGTTGTCTTCTCCAGCTCTGGCAGGCTGGCCGCAGGACCAACTGCGACTGGTACTACGACGATATTAACATCCTCCAGTGGTTTAGAGGCTTGTTTCACCTCGCTAGAGTCACTAATGGACTTCTTGTCCATTATGACTACAAGTACTTTCTTGGCTCCGGGTCGAGACGGAGCTTGTTTGAACATTATCTTTGCTTCCTCAAGAGCTCTCTGCAAGTCGGGTTCACCGGACGGTTGACTTGCTCTCTCTAAAGCTTTTCGCAATACTTCAGGATCAGGCAAATCTAGGGTGAAGTTTACTTCTCTGTTCACAGTGGTGCCAAATGTGAGCAAAGCATAGTGGATTTTGCTCGTTTCGTAGCGCTGCGTGATGGAACTTATTGCTTCTTTCATCAGCTTAAATGTTTCATCGGCGTCCTGTGCCGAGGCACTGATGACGAAGCCAAGGTCTAATAGTGGAACTGCTGCTGTCTCTGAAAGAACATAAACAATAAACAGGGTAATGGAGCCACAATTCTGGTTTTATGTCGACGGCACACTGCCTTCGTGGCCTTACTGGCCTCACGCTTCTTTCTCCACTGTTTCCGAAATTCCCTTTTCATATTCCCTTTTTCAATTAACATCACCGAGTGATAGAAAACAGTTACGTTCAGCATTGTACTAAAAGTACTGGACTATTTGGTGTTAATTGACAGCAAACAAACTACAAGTTAACAATGATCGATCGGCGTAAGTTATGTTGTATTGTTCCTGCCAGGAAACGAACTATAAATTACAGCCATTACATCACACTGATAATATTCTCACCATTCAACGCCCTGTCCATGATATCCTTAGCAATGTCCTCTGCAGTTTTATCGTCTGAAGGTGTCAGCACATCCTCGTCTACTGCTGTCGTCTTGTCCAGCTCCACCTTATCCGCTTTATCGAGGCCAACTGGAATCACTCGAATGCCAAGCTCTTTAACAAGACTCGCCGCATCTTCAATATCGTCATCATTACTATCTAACTTATTATCAATAATCACCACTAAGATCTTTTTAGCACTGGGACGTCCACCGTTCTCCTCTTTGAACATGGCTGGGGATTCTTCAAGGGCTTTTGCCAAATCAGAACCTCCCTTTATGGTGGGGATACTGTCCACGAATGCCATGAATTGGGAATTGCTGTCAAACTCTTCGTTGAACTTCACAATGATATTCAGTTTTCGTATCAACGTGCCCACACTATAGTGCATTTTATTTATTCCGTACTTCTTGATTACATTCTTGATGATTTCCTTGGTCTTCTTCAAGTTGTTCCTGTAGTTGGTAGCAGTAGAGCTGATGACAAAGGCTAAATCCAGTTCTGGAAGTTTTTGTTTGTCTGCGGATGAAAAATCAATGTTGGAGAAACGTCAGTGAACCACAAGAAGCACAATAACGTTTGGTGAATTACAAATTGCTTTCAGTGTTGCACATTTAACCTACAAGGAGTTTTGTGTCCTCCTTCTTCTGGGTTCCGCGATCAGGAAAAAGTATGATTTACGTAAATATCCCAAAAGCGATATTTTAAATTTCCTTTAGTTTTCGTCACTCCTATTTCCATCTCTTTGGGAAAAGTGTTTCCCAATTTCCCTGTATTTTAGCCACTTCCTAATGGACTAGAGTTTTATGAAGACATCAATGATCATCGCAATTATACACACAACTTGTGTATATAACTGCGATGATCAATCACGTCTTCATATCTTTCTCCGTAGTTCAAATCTATGATCTTTCATATATTCACTTCCGACAAGACATTTGTATTCTGAATACCATTTAAGACCGAAGCAACCTGGAAACGACTGCGTGTTAACACGTTTAATGCCAAAATTACTTTCAGTGTCCTCTTCTCTATCACAGTCTTCCTACTCTAATCAATAAGTAGGTCACTTTCACCATGTGACTACAGTTCAAATAACTTTTCCAGTTACCTTTGAGACCGATCTCCAGAATAATCTCTGCCACCTCATATGGATTATCATCTTTGTCAATCTCCAAAATGTCATCTAACCATGGGGTGATCTTCTGCAGTTCGTTTGAGTCAGCTTCGTTTCCAAGAGCCACTGGTATAACCCTGATATCCTGCTCCTCCAGATCCAGTCCTTCACTTGTAAGATCCATCAGCTTACTGGTGGATCTCTTGTCTGTGATCACAACCAATATCTTCCTGGCGTTTTGACGTCCGCCTGAAGAAAACTCCTGTAAAGAATAATACGAGAGTTCAGTGAGGAGGAACAAATCTAAAGGAGTCTCGATAAACAACAAAAAAAATAATTTGACGTTGATGAATGCGGTGCACACTGAGAATTCTACTGCAAGAAACTCAGCTATTGGGGCAACAAGGTCCTTCGTTTAGCAAGTACACATAATGGTTTAACACAAAAACGTTCCAAGCAACATCCGCACCTATGGGAAGACAGTACAAGTAATGAAGAAGTAATGTCTGAAAATGTTTTTTTTTATGACGGTTGTTGTGGCGCAAGTAAAAGTACTATGGTTGAAACTATCAATAAATACAGTTAAGCTTTATTTGGTCCATGGCGAACGTATTTACCTCTTTTGCTAGTTGCAGGGCTTTGGTCAATGAGGCACCGCGACCTTTTCTCATTTTACTGATGTAATCCATAAGAGCTTCATCCGAGTCAAAGTTGGTTGTGAAACGAACCAAGCGTGATGGTTCATCGCCATACACTATGACTGCATACATGATGTCTCCTCTGCCGTACTTGTCAATCATGGCGTTAATAATGTCTTTCATCTGCCGGAAGTTTGCTAATTCATTCAACCGCGCGTTGGCACTGATTGCAAAAATCATGTCAACTTCAGGAACTTCCACAATGTCTGAAAGAGAGGGAAAAGAACATCGTGTTTCACATTTTTTTCCTTAAGATTTTCTAACATTTTATAGTCTGTAGAGAGACAGTTACAAATATCTTTTGGAAAAAATGACAAGCTGCCTCGCTACATTTATTGATCTTCCTGAATAGCCTGACAAAGTATGAATACTTACCGCGTCCACATCCAAAACTCAAAATTAGTATTGTTGTATTTTAGGGGATAGCGTTTACCATTAGCCCTCGTTTGAATGGCCAAGCACCACGATTTTATGTACAAATTTCACTCTTTCGAGACTGTCTGTTCTAGATTACAAGCTTGGTGGAGAGCCAAGTTTTACTGCATTCCAGGTGTTTAGAAAGACATAACCAACAGGAACGTGCAAATTTCTACGTACATTACAAACGTTAGAGTCTAGTTCGACATAATTATTACTTGATTCTCATACCAGATATTACTTTAGCCATAATCTTCTCTGCAAGCTTTTCAGGATCTGCCGTTTTCTTTGCTTTCACCAAATATCCCTCAGCTGAAGTAATGTTCTTCAGTTCATTCACATCAGCATCGGGACCGATTCCAACTGGCACAATCTTGATCTCATCTTCCTTCAATGGTTTAAGTGCCTCCTGGATTTCCTCCTCTTCGTTAATCGATTTCTTGTCCATGATTACCACCAGCACTTTCTTCGCATTCGGACGAGGTGAAGCTCGATCAAATAATCTCTTAGCTACTGCCAAAGCTTTCTGAAGATCGGGGCCTCCAGATGGCCGAGAGAAGGAGTTAAGATATGTTCGTATCTAGAAAAGACAAAAGAGTAAAGCTGAGCGAATTACTTTGGACAAGCAAGTGAAAACCGCTGTTACAGTTAAAGTAATTTGTCATAGTCGGTATTTTGCCGACACGGAACAGAGAACTGGGTGCAAGCGTAGTACGGGAGCACTCATGCTTAGTACGTTTGTAAAAAGGGACGGTTGAGAAACTTGCGGCATACTACGGTCAGCCTTGCCACTCGCAACTTCAGATAAGGTTTATTTATTTTTATTTACTATTTTTTTTTTTGGTCTAGTGTTATGGGAATAGCGTTCTCTTATTAATCTTTCGTTATATAATAACCTTTAAACCCTAAAGGTAGCGTCACTGCATTTAGTCGGGGGTACTCGGTCCCTATTTTTTTCTAGAGGTTTTTGAGGTTTGCGTGTCCGGCTTTCGCACGTAGCGTGTTATTTGATGTATCTTTCATCCACTTTGCTGTAACCTTATTGATGTTGAAATTAAAACATATCTTGGGCCTGGCTGACCAACGCGTCCATGCCTCATAACCTCTGATTGTGTTCGGTTGTGTAATGAAGGCAAAATGTCAGACATTTTAGCAGTATAAATTAGCTTACCATGTCATCATCTGGAAGAGACAAAGCAAAGCTAATAGGAGTAATGGGCTGACTTCCAAACGCCAGTAAAGCATAACGAAGTTTGTCGGTTTTGTAAGTCTGCATGATCTCTTTCAGAGTGTCTTTTATTCGCTGGAAAGTTGCCTCAACACCGGCAGCAGCAGAACTGATAGCAAATGCCAAATCGATCTCGTCCAGTGTGGCGGTCTCTGCGACGAAAGAACAAGTTAACAAGTTAGTTATAATACAAATACTTCGGTTGTCATTGGAATATAACATTTTGGCATTCTTCTAGAGCCAATATAATATTCTATGGGAGATAATCCAAAGAAAGTCAGAGTAAGAGTAAGGTCTCGTTTGACCGTGGAAAAATTGAATATTACATTTAGTTCTTTTTTCAAGAGGGCACGGTAACGAATCCTGCAATGTGACTGGTTCTCAGCGCAGTATGAATTTTCCCACCTCTGCCCACGGTAAAGCTTTCGTGAGTTTTATAACGATGATTTTAGGGAGAGAAAGAATAATATATAAGTTATTAACCAGCTTAGTGTCGGTCCGTATAGTGAAAAACTGTGACCTTGGACTTGAAAATGCTGCCCCAGGCCGCAGGCCTCGGGCAGCATTTTCAAGACCTCGGTAACAGTTTTTCACTTATGGACCTCCCACCCGGCAAATAACAAATATGGGATTCTGCGACCATATCTATGATCGAGCTACAGTTCACGAACACCTCGATTATACCTAGTAAAAAATGAGTTGATATTTCTTTATTCGCTTCTAGAATAATTGATTTTTAACTTTGAGTACCTACTATGAAAAATAAGGAAAGACGCAAACAAAGCAAAAGATGCAAACGGCCCACGTCGTAGAAATTTAAAATGTAAAAATCACCGGAAATTATTGATTAGTGTTTGTGGAAAACTCGGCCAGAGAAATCACAGGATCATCGCGATGTCATCGAATTCTAAGAGCTTCCTTTTCAAAATGTTTTCCGTCCACACTAAAACACCAAGCAGGCGTTTTCAAATTCCTCCGCTTTTAAGATCGTTTTCGAAAAGCTCCGTTTTCGTCGGGGATTAGTGTGGACGGGGCCTTAAGCACCACTGCTATGTCTACACATCAATTATAAGGTCGTTCCTTCCTAAGTTGGTGAGCAAAATGTAAAATATTAAATGAAGAAACTAGAAGTATCGAGTTGAAAACTTACTGTTGAGCACGCGTTCCATTATTTTTTCTACAACTTTGGTGGGTGACGTTGTATCAGTGGTATTGATGACATCATCCTTGACGTCAGTGATGTGACGCAGCTCTCCATCTCCTTCATCGCCAAGTGCGACACCAATCACTCTGATGTCACTCTCGTCAAGCCTCTGCGCGGATTTCTCGACATTTTCCGCCAGGCTCTCTGATTTCTTGTCTGTTATCACCACCAAAACTTTCATAGCGTCTGGTCTGGCGCCATTAGAGGCCTTGAAAAGCTCTTTCGCTCCGTACAAGGCTTTGTCCAGTGATGCCCGTGCTGTATTCTGTGGAATGCTATCAACATTTCCCTTTAGGATGTCATCGGGATTAGCTGAGTCGCTGAAGCGGACATGGATGGTCGGGCTTGATCCAAAGGTCGTAACACTATAAGCAATCCTATGAGATCCATATTTATCAATGAACGTTTTGATGACTTCTTGCATTTTCTGGAAGTGTTCCTTGGCATTTGCTGCAGTCGCACTGATGGCAAATCCCATGTCAACCTTTGGGACAACTGGCTTACCTTAAACAAAACAGTAACATATCACTAGTTGAATCTCGGAGATGGTAGTGCAGTGTTCTCCTAAAGTATGAAACCAAAATATTAAGCAGTCTTATAGCTCTTTTAGAACGAAATGCTATCGTCCAAAAAGCTTCGTTTGTGTAGGACTATACGCAGTGTTTGCACTGCGCATTATATGCCTTTTTATAAGATAACGGAGCTTATCTGGAAAGTTCCAACTTGGTCCCACCGTTTTAAACACGACTTCTAATTAGTGTACACTAATAAAATGGTTCATTTTAATCCAAAACACAGAATTTATTACCCAACCCAAACCCTAGAATACACACAATCTCTTGTTTTGACCAATTTTCAATATTGCAATGAGGGAAAAGGACTCTCGCGGTTTATAGGTGATCATGTTGTCGCTATTTTCATCTACGTTTGAAGTTCGTTGTCATACTCACTATCGGTGATTCTCTCGGAGATTTCTTCAGCACACTCTGTTGGAAGAGCGGTGTCATTTATCTTGACAAAATTCGCTTTGTTTGGAGTAGTTGCTTCCACTTCGTCAGTATCAGCTCGGTTTCCAAAAGCCACCGGAATCACCTTGACTCCATCCTCCTCTAACTTGCTAGCAACGTCCCTTACGTTAGCGATAGTGCTTTCAGACTTTCGGTCCAATATAACAACCAGGACCTTTTTCGAGTCGGGACGGCTGCCTTCGTCAAATACTTCCCTGGCTTTTTCTAGGGCAGCTTGAAGCGACGACCCTCCGGATGGTCTTGGAAGTCTGTTCACAGCATTTTTCAAAGAATCCTCGTTGAGTTGTTGAGTGAATTTTATCCTGACAGACGGATCTCGACCGAAGAGGATGATACTGTAGTACACTCGTTGGACTCCATACCTATCAATCAAATCCTGGATAACTTCCTTTATCTTAGCAAAGTTCACATCGGCTTTAGGTGAGATGGTGCTGATGGCAAATACAAGGTCCATATCAGGAACTGCTGGCAAATCTGATAATCGATCAAGAATTGGAGCAATGGGTCAGACAAATTCACAAATACTATAATCATAATGATCACGGATAGATTCAGTTCCTAGTGAACGAAATCTGTAGCTAAATCTAACTGTAGGACAACTTTGGAAGGGGACACAAAGTCGTCATAAGGCTTGACAGGAAAACAACGTTTCCAATCCCCAGCACGGCTACACATCCGATAACTGGTCCGTAAGGGCTTTCTTTCTTTATGGGTGGTTCAATTGTTAAAGAATACAAATAGAACTTGCATTAATAAGTGATAGGCGGCTGTGAAGGCCACCACTTTCGTTCTAAAAGGAATGGATTTTTTATGGGCCACAGGTCAAATAGAACAAGTGACAATCGAATATATTTCACACGGCCATTTGTAGGATGAAAGAGACGATTCAATCAAACCTCCCCTCATCAACAAATCATCAAGTTACAAAGTCCAAAGGAAACTATCACCGTGACATTGTTTGTATATATGATCGTAAAGTGCCACTATGATGAAATTCTCGATATCCATTTCTTTACATTTTCGTACGCATTAGGTCTTTCCTAGATATCTTGCCAAATTTCAATTTTCAAGGAACATTAAAACTCGTGGTTTTTGGACCTTAATTTCCGAGAATTTACAGCCGCCATTCATTTTCCTTGTTCCAAGTCTTGGTTGAAAATTTGAGAAAATGACGTCATTTTCTCAAAAATACCGCACGGGTTGAAATTATGATAACAATTAATGTAAAAAAATTGCACGAATATATGAGCCAAAGTTTTTGCTATTCTTTATGCGAATTGCTGTGCTAATTGTTATTATAATTTCAACCCGTGTGGTATCTTTGAGAAAATGACGTCATTTTCTCAAATTCTCAACCAAGACTTGGAACAAGGAAAATTAATGGCGGCCGTAAATTCTCAAAGTTAAAGGTCCAAACGACATGAGTTCTAATGTTCGTAATAGATTGAAATTTGGCAAACAATCTAGGAAAGACTTATTGTGTGCGAAAATGTAAAAAAATGGGTATGGAGAATTTGATCATAGTGGCACTTTAATTAGCATAGATTTTTACGATTTATGTATACCTTTTCTCTTTAGTTTTAGTTTGGATTGAGAAGATATATCAAACACTCAAGACAGTGTTTGACCAGATATCCAAACACCTCGACGTTCGTCAAAAATACTCCGCTACGCGTTGTATTTTCAACTCTCTTCTCGGTGTTTGGAAATGTGGTCAAACACGGTCTTTCGCGTATGATATTTCACATCAAAAATTGTAAGAAGAAATTGTGATACCTTTCAACACTTTCTCCATGATCTTTTCAGCAGTTACATCAGGATCAAGCTTTCGCTGTGTCACTATGATGTATCCTCTATTGGATGTGATCACTTCCAACTCGCTGGGATCGGCTGACGAACCGACAGCGACGGGTACAATTTTAACCCCTCCCTCCTCTAGAGGCACTACGGCCTTCTTCACATCTTCAGGGCGACTCGTGGATTTCTTGTCAGTAATAACAACCAGAACTTTTTTCACATCAGGTCCAGCTGACTCCGAGTCAAACAATCGTTTGGCTTCTTCTAAAGCTTTCTGCAAGTTAGGTTCCCCTCCAAGACGTTGAGATGACTTTATTTTAGCCTTCAAAGAGTTCATGTCAGATTCTTCGCCGAAGCTTAATTTCTGAAGTGCGTTTCTACCAAACACGATGAGGCCATAACGGAGCCTATCAGTGATTCCATACTCGTCAACGATTGCAGTAATAGTGTCCTTAATGCGCTCAAAGGTGTCTGAGGCTGACACAGCTGTGGCACTGATAGCAAATCCTAGATCAATCTGTGGAACTCGAAGATTGTCTGAAAGATATAAGAGCATAAGTGAAATTTCTGGAATATTGTAAACATATGTACAAAGGTGAGGGTTTGATTGTTATCTCATGACGGAAAGGAGCACTGGTATTGAAGTGGGTACAAAATTACTTGTGTTAACTACATTAATCACAACTCACCATCAAGTATGGTATCAATGATCTTATCTGCGATGTCTCGTGGTTCATCAGTTATGTTTGGTTTGATAACATCTTCTTTGATCGACACGATTGTCTTCACTTCATTCACATTGTCCTCATCACCCAAAGGAACTGCAATCACTCGTATTCCTTCATCCGTCACCTGTTTGGAAGATTTCATGGCATCCTCGCTGCTGCTATCTGACTCTCTATCGGTCATAATCACTAAGATTTTTTTCGCATCCACCCTTCCACCGGCGGCAGGGATGAACAACATCTTGGCAGTGCTAAGAGCTTTATCCAGTGCAGCTTCTTTCGATGGCAAAGGAACTTTTTCAATCAAGTCTTTTAAAGCAGTCAAACTGGCCGATTTATTACCAAATTGCAGATGTATTGTTGGAGGGTCTCTAAATGTTAACAAGGCATAATGCACTTTGCCATGGACGCCCAATCTATCGACAAATTCTTTGATTGTGTCTTGCATTTTCTTGAAATTGGCATCTGATTGGAAGGCTGTGGCGCTGATAGCAAACGCGACATCCATTTTCGGCACATTGAAATCTAGAGAATAAAATCATGAGGATAAAGAATTAAACAGGAGAATCAACATTTCCAAAAAGTAGATAATGTTTTGCAACAAAATGTCGTGGTTCAGTTTTCCAAGGTGCCATCCTCTGTACTTCTGGTCAGTTTTTATTTTATGTCCACAGATGCACTTCTTTGAAATTAAATTAAAGAAATTAGAAGAAATTCTTCCACACTTATTGAGCAATAAAAGGCCGACCTTCCCCCCGTCACACCCTACCAACCCCATCCTCCTCTCTTGAGCATACCTGGATGCGCCACTTATAACGTTTTACCAATTTAGAAAAGACGCTTACGCAAGAGAGACAGTTGTTGACTATATGTTACCCATTTCTATCATTCCTTGCATCTTAACCCATCAATGTCACTGACATTTAAGGTAACAAAAGCCTCACTGACCTTCTAAAACTTTCTCCATAATGTCCTTAGCCACGTCATCAGGATTGTTAGTGTTCTTAACGTCTATCAAGTTGTCTTCATCGGATGTGGTAGCCTTAACCTCATCAGGTGCTGCCTCTCGCCCAAAGGCAACTGGAACTACTTTGATGCGAGAACTCCAGAGAGCCTCGGCTGACGTCTCCACGTCTTCAAGGCTGCTGTCAGACCTTTTGTCCGTGACGAGCACCAACACCCTTTTAGCATCTGGACGAGGAGAAGAATCAAAAAGCCTTTGAACTTCATCGAGTGCTCTTTCCAGGTTTGATCCTGCTCGATTCTTGGCTGCGCTTTGCAGGATAGCTTTCAGCTGGTCGTCATTAACAGGCTGCGTAAAAGTCACTTTAACAGAAGGTGTGTTTCCGAACACAACGACGCCATATTGGATTGTACCCACACCGTATTTGTTAATGACCCAGTCAATGATGTCTTTCATCTTTCTGAAGTTTTCACTTGAATCCAAGGCAGCGTTTGCACTTATCGCAAATGCCAAATCTAAATCCTGTAGCTGGGGTATAGCTGAAAGTAAACAGTAAAACTCAGTGTAATGGCGCTCATTTGGGTTTCGTTAACAGGGCTAGTCATAATTCGTTTGATCATGCGCAACAGAATCGTCAAAATCCCTTTGTGCAGCACAGCACAATCAGGAATTGAAAAGAAGAAGAAAACACACCATTGCTTAATTGTAACCTAGTCTATATCAAGTCAAAACCGATTATATTCCATGTGCCTGAAGAATTGAATTGGATGTTTCATAAATTTGCACGAGGCTATTTCACGGCACAATAAACAGACTGTAAGACCAAGTTACATTTTGAACGTTTCCATGTGCTTCCGCTAACCCGTGCACTATCTGCCTTCTTCAAACCACTGCTGTTTAGAGTTTTAAAGTTGTACTTACCTTCCAATACCTTGTCCATAATTTTATCCCCTATGTCACCTGGGTCTTCATCTTTGTCTACACTCAGTGGAGTCTGCTTGTCGGGGATCATTTTCTCCAACTGCTTGGAGTTTGCTTCATCTCCTACGGCCACTGCAATGACTGTTATTCCTTCGTCTTCCAGCGGTCTAGCTGCTTCTTTAATATCATCTGACGTCGAAGGCGATTTAGCATCAGTTACCACAACCAGAACTTTGTTTGCCTTAGGCCTGCCCGAATCCTTCTCAAAAACCTTCTTGGCTTCTTCTAAAAGCGCCTTGAGATCGGGTAGTCCCGAGGGTTGTGGTAGTTTGTCGACAGCCTTAAGGAGTTTCCGAACGTCTTGAGGATCTTTTGAGAATGATACAACAGGTGCTGCCGAGTCGCCATAAATAACGATGCTGTAACGTATTCGATCAGGATTGTGCATGTTTATGATGCTCTTTACAGCATCCCTCAGTACTTCGAAGGTCTTTTCTGCATCGGTAGCAGCGGTGTTGATGGCAAAAGTGATATCAATCTCGGGTACATCTGGATAATCTAAAAGAAAACAAAGATTCCGTTAATACTGATAAAGTAAAAAATCCGAAAATGAGCTTCATTTAAGTGGCAAAGGAAGTCTCGATAATTTCAGCTTACATATCGTGCATTAGAGGAAGTAAAAGATGTACCATGTTTTCCTTTATATAACGTAAAATATAAATCATAGATAATTTATATAAACGTAGTGCTAGAAAATGACGATTTATTTAGTTGGGCAGTGGCGTCGACAACACAGTTATGGAAGAAAACGTTTCTTAAAAACTCACTCGTGCAAATTAATTCCAAATTGAACTCGAAACCGTATGATTACCTATACTAACAACATTCCTTTAAAACGCATTAAGAAACGTTTTCTTGGCTAACTATAACTGGCTCAGGAATGCTGTGATTCATACTACCAAAACACTGTCATTAGCATCTCTTAAGCGAGAGAAGGAGAGTAACATAAAGGCTGATAAGAGACAAATGTGGCATTTTAGACGATCTCACCCCCATTCTCCAAATGATAAACATAATTTGGATATGCTATTCAGGATAACTAGTTGACGTGACATTTAGATTCCCATAGTTTTCTTTTATTAATTCCAATTTATCAGCTCTTACCTTCGAGAGCTTTGTTCATGATTTCCTCAGCAGTTTTCTTTGCACCATCAGTGCTGTTAGCTTCGATGACCTCACCCTGTTCAGGAGTCAAAATATCAAGCTCATCCTTGTCTGACTCTTCTCCGAGAGCAACAGCAATAACCTTGATATCATCGGGCCGCATTTTCATAGCCTCCTTCTTCAAATCTTCTCCTCTGCTATCGGACTTCTTGTCTGTTATAACGACTAAGACGTTCTTTGCATCGGGGCGAACCTTAGCGGCATCGTTAAAAAGCTTGGTAGCCTCTCTCAGAACCTCACCTAATGCTGCACCACGTCTGTTCTTTGAAATGGAGCCTGAAAGTATCAAATGATTTTCCGTTTTCATTAACAAAGTCAGCTTTCAGGACTTGTTTAACTTATGACTGGGGTATGATTCTGAGGATTTTGCTAGTTTGGCAGTGTACAAGAAAACTCAACAAATGACAGCAACTCACTCTGAGGATAGATAACAACTACAAAGTTGAAACGGGAAATCATAACTTGCAGAAATAATTTGGAAACACTGTTTGAGACAAGTTTGAAAAACGTTCTAGAGCATAGAATGCATTCATAAACTCATTCAAATTTTCCAAGCGTCTTAGTCGCACCATAAAGCTTGGGATTCATCATTCCTCTCATAACAAAAGTGCTCGCTGACTATCTCAGAAAGGGCCATGGGGAAACACCAATTCCTGTAGTTTCTCAGCACTTACCGATGAATCGTTCCAAATCCTCATCAGAGGGCAGCCGGCGATTGAATGGCAGCTCAGTGATTGGTGAATCACCAAACGTGATCACACTGTAGTGAATTCGGTTTGAACCAAACTTTTGTACAATCGCCTTAAGAATGTCTTTCATCTTTTCGAAGTTTGTTTCGTCATCTACCGCTCTGGCACTGATAGCAAATGCTAAATTCATCTCTGGTATCCTGGGGACATCTAAACGGAGCAAAACGAGAACGAAATAAAATGGAAGCATTAAAATTAAAATCAAATATAGCACGCTATATCTCGAACGTGGGTACCCCGGTATAAAATAATGATATTTTAACGTAATCTCCGAGGTAACGCCCGTTATAACCTGGATTTTATATCTCCGGTACTTAACAGTTTTTAAATCGAGAGTAACTTTGCTTTTGATATTGAAACCGTTCTCCACCACAACTTCAACGACTAACGATAAACGATATCTTAACACAAACCTTCCTACACAAGCTTCGGTGATGTGTATTGTCCTTTCATACCGACAATAAACCGTATACATTCTACTTTCTTGGCAGGATGAGCTACTTTGGACAAGAAAATGACATGTTACAGGGATTCCATGCTGGACAGCCTAAACAACCTGAAACGCTTTGCGGGTTCCTGGGCACCAAGTGTGAGGCGGCTTATCACAATTATTATAAACCATAGTTACCTTTCAAAACCTTCAACAAAATTATCTCAGCAGTCATGTCGGGATCATCGCCTTCGTCAACATCGACCAGGTTCTCTTTGTTTGGTGTGGTTTTAGATAGCTCAGAAATGTCTGATTCTGATCCAAGTGCGACGGGAATAACTTTAATGTCATCTTCCTCCAGGAGCTTCGCTTGATTCTCCACGTTGTTTAGAGAACTGCTGGATTTCTTATCAGTAATTATCACCAGGACCTTCTTGGCATTAGAGCGACCCTGTGTTTCAAAGAAATTTTTCGCTTCCGCGAGGGCACTGTCTAATAATGCTCCAGAGCTCTTCCGCACAGAATCTACTAAACTCTGCAATGCTTCGTCGTCTGAGAAAGCTGTATTAAACGAGATTCTGGTAATGGGGACATTTCCAAATGTAATGACAGCATACTGAATACTAGATGTTCCATATCGATCAATCATGCTCTTGATTATATCCTTCATTTGTTGGAAATTCTCTCTCTCTTTCAAGGCGTTGGCACTAAGGGCGAAAAGAAGGTCCAATTCTGGAATGGCAGGGGGATCTAAAGGGACAAGAACATGCGTATCAATTTAGCCAATAAAGCTTGGAACTGACCTGCATGGTATGTATTTCTATTATTTTACATTCTAGTCCTATTTCGAGGGTGTCTTAGTGCTAGTTACGGTTGTTTTATCTAGACTGATAGGTCGACAGGAAAAGAACCGAAACGGACAAAGGACACATGAAAGAAAACAACAAAGGAACAGGAAGAAGAAGAAAAAGACGAGGAAGTAAAAGAAGAACAACAACAACTACAACAACAACAAGAACTTCTCACCTTCTCGGATTTTCTGTATGATTTCTTCACCCACACCTGATGCATCACCCTCCTTGTCAGTTTTGATGATATTTTGCTTGTTACTTGTCATAGTTTCAAGTTCCTCGTCGTCAACATTTGAACCAACACCAACAGGCACGACTTGAATATCGTCATCTTCCAAAATCTTAGCTGCTTCCTCGATGTCGCTGTCATTATTGATGGATTTGTTGTCAAGTATCACAGCAAGGACCTTTTTAGCATCAGGCCGGGCTGTTGCTTGATCAAACAATGTCTTCGCTTCTTCTAATGCCTTCCGCAGGTCTGGCCCACCTCGGAGTGGAGGGAATGAATCGAGAAGTATCGTCAGCGCCATTTTGTCAGGGAACGTTGGTGAGAAAGGTATATATGTGTTGGCTGAGTTACCAAACATGAGGACACCATATCTAATACTGGCAAGTCCGTACGTATCCACAATATGTTTCATAACATTTTTCATGTTTTCGTACGTCTGCTCAGCCCCGCTGTCTGTCACACTGATTGCAAATCCAAGGTCAACATCGAGGAGCGGCATTGAATCTGGATGGAAAGTAAGTAACACGATAATATGGTATCAATATAGTTGTCTCTTGTAAAACGTCTTTGTCGTAATAAATAGTAGTATTATTTTAAAAGAGATGTGAACGTTAATTCTGAAATACGTATGTCCGGATTTCTGAAAACAGAAATGCTCGATCGTTTTTTCCTCGCCAGCGACAAAGGGGATGACAAAAAAAATTAAAAGGAATGTCAGTCTTTTTTTTTTCTCTACTCTCTTATCTTCCTTTTCTTGCTCTTCTCTACTTTTGGTGTTGTTGTTGTTGTGAAATCCACGTGCAAAGTATCGACACGGTTTTCATAAACCCAATCATATATTAGAACCCGTTGATACGACCAGCTTAGCATCGCGAAAATGTGTTTTACATGCGATTTCTTCGGGCCAAAAAGAGCCGTATTAGTGGCGCAGAGTTCCACTAGAAATGTATGGGCGTCTACAAGATGAAAAAATTCAAAGGCTAAAGAACAAAAAAGCAAAAAGGAAATATTCATGAGAAAAACGTGAACCTTCCGAATTCCTTGAGTTTTATTTTTCCTTGACAGTGTCCAAGCTGTTCAACAGTGTGTATTCTTACCATTGTTAGCCTTTTCCATCACTTCAGCGGCAATTTCCTTCGTACTTGCGGTGTCATTAGTCTCAATGACATTGTTAACGTTTAAGGTTGCCTCTGTCATTTCCTGCGGGTCAGCTTCTTTTCCAAACGTGACCGCAATCACTCGGATCCCATCATGCTGCAGTGATCGAGCAACAACCGACACTGTAATTTCATCACTGTCTGACATCTTGTCCATGGCAACCACTAGGATCCTTTTAGCATCTGGACGCTTTAACGCTGCCACTTGGAACAGCTCTCTAGCTTTTCGAAGCGCCCTGCCCAAATCTGCTCCCTCGTCATTCTTTGTAATACGCTGTAAGATCTGTCTTAATTCCTCAGGATCGCTCTCGTCTCCAAAATCAAGTTCTACATTTGGTTCTTTGCCAAATTTGATGACGCTATACCGAACAGTGGACGAGCCATAAGTGCCGAGGATCTCAGTTATAACAGATTTCATCTTCATGAAGTTATCGTCTGATTTTAAGGCTCTTGCACTGAGGGCAAATGCAATATCTAGCATCTCCTCTTCGTCAGGCGTATCTAGAAATTAAAAAAAGACACTGCTAATGAGTCCAATGACGCAAAGAACACTAAAAGCTGCATTTCACTGACAAGCGAAAACTTGAACTCGTCGTCTCATTCTTTGCCTTAAACGATATCAGGGTGTGAACCATGAAATTAATATAATACCCGCCCATTTTAGATTTAAATGTTTCAGCGTCACGCTGTTACCAAGGGATTCCTTGAAAACAGCACCTTGTTAGATCTTCACGTGAGGTTAATTCGCTCGCACAAAGTTCCGCACTCAATGTGTTCAATTTTCGGCATTACCTAAAGTCTATACTATTTAAAGGATAAAATGTTGTGATCGTGTCCAAATACACCAATATTCCCGAACTTGCATTATTGCTATTTTACGCTAAAGTATAATCCTTATAGCATTTTTAAGCCCAACCCAAAACTACCTTCAAGCACTTTAATCATAATTTTCTCCGCAGCTTTGTCAGGATTCTCATCTGTATCCATCTCAACCAAGTTATTTTTGTTCCGTGTGATTTCTTCAAGTTCCTCTTCACTCGCTTCTTCACCAAGCACCACAGGCACAACTTTCACTCCAGCATTTTTCAGTTCTCTTGCCTTCTCCTTCGTCTTGTCACGATCACCTGACTGTTTCTGGTCCATGATGACAACTAACACCTTTTTCGCGTCCTGTCTGGCTGTATCCTCGAACATCTTCTTTGCTCTGTCAAGGGCTTTGTCCAGAGATGCACCAGAGATACGAGCGAGTCTGTCAACCCTATCCTTTAGGATCTCGATGGTGAAACGCTCACTCTCCGTAAACCGAACTCTCTCGGAGGGTTCATCGCCAAACAAAATGAAACTGTATCGAATGTCAGTCTTGCCATAACGATCGATCACTGATTTGATGGTGTCCTTGATCGTTTGCAAGTTCTCTTCCGCATCTAAAGAACCGGTGCTTATTGCAAAGCCTAGGTCAAGCTTTGGAATCTCTGGTAGCTCTGTAAAAGAGAAAGATATTTTACGAATTAAGGGGATACTCAACACTGCTAAAAGAGAATAATAATTGTCATCGTCACTGTTGTCGTCATTGTCAGCATCATTCCCCAAGTCATCTTCGGGTTGTTTACATCAGTGACTCACCTTTTAGAGACTTATCAATTATTATTTCCGGCCATGTTTGAGGTTCAATAGGTTCACAAGTGGCAATGTACTCTTTGTTCGTAATTATGACCTCTATGTCATCAATATAAACTTCTGGACCAATCACTGCCGGTACAATTGTCACATTCTTCTCAATTAACGATTCGGCAGCTTCCTTCAGGTCGTCGCGGGTATTGGCAGTCTTTTTGTCTACAAAAATGACAACAATTTTCCGGCTGCCTGGTCTGGGAGGAGCATTGTCAAACAGCTTCTCGGCTTCTTTCAAGGCTTTCACCACGTCTGGCTCGCCAGTAGGACGTCTGAGTTGTTGCACAGTGGCCCTCAGTGCTTCTTTGCCGCGGCCATCACTGAAGTCAACGACAACGGAATGCGTGTCACCAAATGTCATCAAAGCGTAGCGGAACTTGTCTGTTCCATAATGCTTGATTATGGCATCCACTGTGTCTATTATCTTGTCAAAGGTGTCCTCAGCATCAACAGCAGCCGCACTCAGAGCAAAGACGAAGTCGATGTCAGGGATATCTCGAGTATCTGCAATACAATACACGAATATTATAAGAGCACCAGAGTCAGGCCTTGCAGAGACAACTATTGTAACACATTATGAACGACTGGAATACATTCATTTGAACTATTCAGCACTAAACGTTACTTGGAGCGGTTTTCAATTGAGTGTCGTAAAACCAAAACCAAACCAATTACTTACCAATTAGACTACTCAGCCAATCTCAAACCATAGTACAACCAAAATTAAAACTTGAGTAATTGCCTGATAACTTTCGACACTCAATTGAAAACGCTCAAGTGCAACTTTCAATAACATGTATTATCAGCCCAGTCGAGCTTTTGTTTAAAGATCGCCCTACAGGAATCCCGTTTGACTGTAATTTACTTGACAATATAAAATCAAACCCATGGAAAAAAAAGAAGTAATGTACTCCTTACCTTTGTCAATAGTTATAATAATCACCTCAGCCACGGAATCTGGATTGTCAGTGGTATTGGTAAGAACTGTAATTTCGGTTACAACATCTACTTCCGGTTTATCCACTTCATCACCAACACCAACAACAATCACTTTGACGCGATCAGCCTGTAATAACCTTGACGACGCCTTGACATCATCTAGCTTGCTATCAGACTTGCCGTCAACCATTACCACAAGTATATTCTTAGCCGTTGGTCTCTGGGTGGAGGCCGCATTGAAGAGATCTCGCGCTTTTTCCAATGCTTTATCAAGCGATGCTATCCCAGTTGTCTTGGTGATGGAGTCAATGGTTCGTTTTTTATCCTCATCTGACAGCTGGTCGTCAAAATTAATATGAACAATGGGAGGGTCTCCAAAAGATAGAACACTGTAGAAAATGTTGGATGTTGGGTAATTGTCTACAACGGACTTGATGATATCTTGCATTTGCCTGAAGGTTCTGTCCGAATCTAAGGAGGTGACACTTATCGCAAAGCCAAGGTTGATTTGAACCAGTCGTGAAGGATCTGTGAAATAAGAAACCCCAAAAAAATTAATTCTCTCTCCTGACATCACGTGAAAACGCGGTGGTCAGGACGTTAGATTCCGCATCGAGGGATACCAGTTCATGGTCATTGCTTTCTACTACTGGGACAACGCGCTTAACTTTTACTATACGTCTCTCGACTCATATGCACAAGTCCGTACTAGCGAAGTGTTAGGGTTAACCGATGCAATGCAGAGGGATGGCCTACAATGGCAATACATCTAGTCACTTCATGCGACAGAAACAGGGAGAGGTTCTGGAAGTTTGGGCCACATTGTCTTGAGCGCAGATTTTTCATAATTATACATTTCATGTAAAGTAGCTTTGAGCTTTTGGTAGCAAATCATTCAAGACAATATACATAAAGTTGATAATTTTGATGAATTCAATCTTCGGCAAGGCAACATACTAGGGCGATAACAGCTCACCACTCTGGTTTTTTATACAAATTGACAAACCTTCGATACATATTTGGCTTGCATGGTGCGTTTGTGTCCATCACAGATGGCAGAGCCTCCGGATAGATCACCATCCAGTGGACAGGTGTTACCGAAATAATTATCTTTTCCTTTCCGGGGGGGGGGGGAGGGCGGGGAAGGGGTAGACAGCGTAACGTTCTGGAGCTCATCATGATATATCATGCAATTTACCTTTGATAGCCTTTTTGATCTGCTCATCAACAGTATCCGTCACATCTTTGGGTTTATCAGTTGGTTTGACTGGAACAATGCGGTCTTCATCGTCTGTTACCGGTTCAACATGTTCCTTGTTGACTTCATCTCCGATGATGACAGGGATCACTGTTATTCCTTGATCCACCAGTTGCCGTGCTTTGGCCTTGAAAAAGATGGACACCATAGAGTATAATTACACCGCACATTGGAACAAAGAGAGAACAGTGGAATGGGAGCTTAAGGAGAAAAGATTAAAATCTTGGGCAGAGGCGGCATCAGCTGCAGGGGATAGGATAGCCTTGAAGCAGAGAGGCGACAGCCCAATTCTCTTCTAGCAGACCGGAACAATGATGTTGATGACATTATGACAAAACATTTGAGCTATGCTGTGTAGCAAATAATTGTATTCTGTCCAATATTTGTTCTGTTTGCGTTTCTTGGTATTGGTGTTGGCGCATGCCCATTCACCATTTATAAAAATGATTTGGGATTTTACATTCTGTACTCCCCCATGGTACTTTTACATCACCAAATAAAACACGACATGGCCATTTCTGAGCCACCTTAAAGATCGCAATGCCTTCAACATCTCTAAACAACTGAAATTTTATTTACTGTCGAAACAACATTCTGAAAACTTGTATTGATTCTCTCCATTCTATTATACCAGGTACATGTCGCTTCTCTTAAGAGTTCCGTATTCTCCTAAATATCTTTAGAAACATTACAATAACTGGAGACTGACTAGAAAATGTTCGGGTTACTTCAGTCTCCAGAGTCAAATATATCAAACACGAGAGACAGTGTTTAATAGAGACATCCCAACACCGAGAAGAGAGTTGAAAATACGACGCGCAGCGGAGTATTTTTGACGAAATTCGAGGTGTTTGAACAGCCGATGAAATACTGTCTTGAGTGTTTGATATATCCTCTTAATGAAAACAAAAACTAAGGAGTAAACGGAAAAGTAAAATCGTCAACTCTATGCTAATAGACCAATTTCGATATATTAAAATTCAGCCTAAAACAATAGACCTTAGCACGAGGCTCTGGGGAATAACTACAGAGTTTGTGGGGTTTATTCCCCAGATCCTCGTGCTGAGCTCTGTTGTTTTAGGCTGAATTTTAATACATCGAAATTGGTCTATTAAGACCGGGTATCCAAACCTCCTTCACGCTTGTGATTTTCTTCTTTTTAACTTGATTAATTATTAATGAGTTTGAGAACCCTACATGTAAATACTGTAAATGTACGAGTGAATAAAGTTGTTGTTTTTGTAGATCGTCAACTATACATCAGCTCCGTCTTCCTCAGCATTGAAACCCCGCATTTCCCGCTCTGCAAAACTTGTGCCCGTTTCAAAAGGAAAACAATGAAATGTCGTTTACCTTTACAATCGTAGGCTCGCTTGGTGATAATTTATCCATGATTACAACCAGTATCTTATTCGCCTGGCCCCGCGTTGAACCTCGGAACAGCGTCTTTGCTTCTTCTAGAGCCCTGTCCAGATTCGGGGAGCTGACGGTCGATAACAATGCATCATCGACGGACTTCTTGAGCTTTGACTGCTTTGTGACCTGATCTGTAAATGGGATCTTTATCACTGCTGATGAGCCAAATACAATGAAGCCATAATGAACACGGCCCACACCATAAAGATCGATCATTCCTTGAACCGTTTCTTTGACAAGTTTGAGGTTTTGTTGGGCGACGTCCACAGCAAATGCCAGGTCTACTTCCGGTCCCTTTGGCTCTGTAGGTAGACAATTCACAATAGCATGAATCACGTGGTGGTGCATCAGGTCTAAGTATTATAGCCTCAATGAATCATTGTCATCCAATGACAGAGGAATCCATGATCATTAAATTCTTTATATGATGATGATAAATCATACATAACATTGAACGGACCGGGAAGTGAATAATATGCGGTCTGTGTTGCACAAGACAACTGTTGATAATACTACAACGCATCGTCAAGTATCATATTTACCTCACAATTGATTAGTAATTCCTTTTATAGACTGAAAAGTCCACGTCAAAATAATTCTCACGTTTATTGTGTATTCGTTTCTTTTGCTTATTTTTCATGCAGCTTGGTTCTAACACAAAAAGCTACAAAACGTCTTCACTGAAATTATCAAGGCCATTGTAGACTATCGGCATCAAAGTATTCCTCTGCGCTTAGTGAGAACACTTTGCGACCCGTGGTCTAGGTTACCACTGTTAACGCTATATGCTTTCTGAGCAAAGTTTACCAGTTTACTCTTTGCCACTCTACACAATGCTACACTTCCCTTTCCCACGTAACATTTATTTACCTTTTAGAACTAGTATAATGATTTTCTTGCCAAGTTCCTTTGGATCCTCATCTGTAGTAGTTTCAGTCACTTCATGAGGAGTAAACTCTTCCAATTCTTTAGGGTCAGAGTCCTTCCCAATGACAACACTTATCAGCATAATATCATCTTCTGTAAGACGATCTGCTTCAGCCTTGACATCACCATAGCTGCTGTCAGAACCTCTGTCAGATATCACCACGACAACCTTCCTGGCATCGGGCCTTCCACTGGTCTTAAAGACTCTCCTTGCTTCATTGAGGGCGCTGTCTAAATCCGGGACTCCAAATTTAGGGAGGAGCCTTTTAACGTCAGTTTGAACATTGTTGTTTGTATTTTCTTGAATAGAAATCGCAGCTTCCGTGTCGCTTCCAAATACTACCACGCCCACTCGGATCACGTCCATGGAATACGTGTCCAGAATTGACGTGATGGTATCTTTCATCTGCTGAAAGTTGTCACGCCACTTCGCGGATGTAGCAGAGATTGCAAAAACGATATCTGTTTCAGGTATACGTGGTTCTTCTAAAACTGTAAGGGGGGCAAAGGGTTACAACAAGTTCGTTCTTTGATCCACTGCAAGTTTATCTACATGTAATTTACAAAACTATGTACTACGTAATGGAAGGACAGAATGGCTAAGGAAACTTTATTAACTATAAACAGTTACCTGCATTGCTGACTTGCACCAAAATAACGTCAAAACAGAAACCTTTACAATTTTCTACCAATTTTCTGCTTTTGAATCGAATTGCTGTGAAGCTCACGGTTCATTAATGTTCAACGCTGCCAAACCCCATACAGAATCACATTAGGGAGTTTAAGCAAATCACTACGACTGGTGCTACTGAGGCTGCCGTGACTGAAAAGGTCTGGGGAGAGTACGTCTCGGTGGTCTACCAAATTTTAAGTTTAGCGAGTAAAGCGAAATACAAAGATGAAAGAAACATCGGCTAAGGAGTTTAAAATCTCTTTCATTTAGCTTCTCACAGCCAAATGGCTTCGCTCAAAGGACGATGGCCGTTATTCGGAAGGACGAACATATTATTTCTGAGCGAAAGCGAATGCCATACATTTTGTACCATAACAATTTGATGGATGAAATATATAATTTCAGAGACAAATATCTCAAAGAATATCGAGTGAAGAACACAAATATATCAACACTCAAAGAAGCAAAATAGCATCGTATAGTTATCCAGATATAAAACATCTCCATTAAACCCTCAAAGCAAACTTAACCGAAGAAAAACAACCTCGTGCTCAACAAGAATATTTCACTTGACTCACTTCGTCATTCCAACACCTTTGCCAAAACTTATCGTAAATTCAGGATACGGATTTACAAGCTTATGAGAGGCAACCTTGACACATTCTTTGACTTAAATTGACTTTAATGGATATAGTATCCAATGGAATTCTTAAGATGCCGAGATGTTCGTTGAAAAGGGCCAGAGAAGCGAAATAAACCCGACGTAGTAGCCACTACGGCAAAACATCCCGACTCACGTCGTCAGATTTCACGCTACGGCTGGATGCAACCGACGTACATGCGCACTGTCTCGTTTTGGGGGAAATTTACTTCCGGCAGCCGTATCAGTGCCAGCCGTAGCGATTTGCTTAAAGTCCCTATTCTTTAATGTAAGATATGATTAATGACCTACCACCGAAGGTCTTCTCCATAATCTGCTTGGCGAGTTCTTTTGGATCAACATCTTTGAACTCTTCAATAAGATTATCTTTACGCGTAGTTATTACTTCCAACTCATCAGGATCTGCTTCAACGCCAATCGCCACAGGAATAATAATCACATCGCCTCTATACAACTCCTTGGCAGCCTGGAGTTTTTTCATGTCGTCATCATCCCCAACGGACTCGTTATCAATCAACACCACCAGGACTCTCTTTGCCCCAGGTCTCCTGGGAACCTCGTTGAACGCCTTCTTCGCTTCTTGCAAAGCCACATGGAGTCTAGGACTTCCAGGAGGCTGTCGTATGCGCTGAATGAAAGAAATAAGGGTTTCATCATTTAGATTTTGATTTCTGTAACTGATCTCGGTGTTGGCTTGGGTTCCAAACACGATGGCCAAGTAGTGCAGTTTGACGCTGCCGTACTTCCGAATGATTTCAGCTACGGTGTTTTTCATCAGCCTCGATGTGGTGCCACGATAGGTGCCTGTCGCACTGAATGCAAAGCAGAGCTCAATTTCTGGGGTTGGTTTGAGACCTGAAATGCAAAAATATGTACTTACAAAATAGCCATGATGGTTTTAATTTTGTGACGTGTTTCAGGGGTATAGCTATATGGCACCACTGTAACTCAAATCCATGGTTTATACTCTACATAACTGAACGAATTTATCTTCACGGTCAATTAAAAAGTACCCGTTTGGTTATAAAATAAAATTTGTTCGTCTTCTTGGTTGATTTTTCAACAAGTCGCAAAACACTAATCGTACTCAATTATTCTCACCCATGGACCAACACAATAAATAAACACTCGGCCTGAAGTCCTAAACCGCAAATGTTTCTTTCGGTTCTAGATCTTGTGCTGTGTTTGATAGAATATTTACCAAAACATCAAGGCAGATCTACAGTTATTACTAAGGCAGTGGCTCTCGCAGGATATCGCATGAATGGCCTGATACGCTTTGAGAGGACAATACAACAAACAACAGAAACAATGCTCCTAGCCCCAAAACAAAGCTTACGGAAGCTGTTACACCTCCGAACAGCTAACCTTCTTATCAACTCCCAACATACCTTTCTTCAACACCTCGTCAATCTTGCCCACAGTCTTCTTAGGCTCTTCAGTTGTCGTTGGAATGCAACTCTCCTTATTTGGGGTGACCACTTCACAGATCGGAGGAACGTACCTCATTTTCAGAACCACAAAGATAATCTGAATGCCCTCTGCTTCCATCGCCTTGGACGTTTTGCCTGCAGCAGCATTTCCAGTCTGGTCTTGGTCAGTGTAAATGATAACAACCTTTTTAGCGTGTGGTCGACTACCAGATCCATTTGCAAACAGCTTCTTAGCTTCGGCGAGCGCTAGGTCAAGTCTGGAAGTTCTACCAACTCGTGAAGGAAGTTTCTCGATAACGCTTTTGACCTGGCTGTCTGAAGAATATTTCTTCTGGAAAGTATTGACTGTTCTGACTCGAGAGTTGTAGGTGAGAAAGCTGTAGCCTGCTTCGCTAATTGGATGCTTGTCCAAAAGTTCCAGGCTCATTTTTCTGAAGTACGGCATGTTTTGTGCATTAAGAGACACTGCGATGACAAAGTCATGTTCATCTTCATCCATTTCTGAAAATTATAACAAATAAGAAACATACTTTAGGCAAGAAAAACATTTTATGCATTCAATAATCCTCACTTGAACCAAATAATGTTTCTACATTAAAAATTTGCCAAATGCTTGAATTTTACAAACCTAAGTAGAGAGCTATAGACTCAAGGAAGCTATCATTTCTCAAAAACCTACCTTGAAATGATCGGCTGGCAAAACTTGAGAGTATCACCTTAGCCTCAGACCCAACAATTTAACGGTATTCATTCATTTAATTGTAAAAACATTACCCTTACGTGATTTTGAAATAAGATTACAGTGTAACCGGGCCACTTAATAAACAAAAACCAAACTACTACAGAATGGAAACAACTAATCAATGACTTCTAACTTCAGTTGTCTTTCAGTGAAATATAAGGTTTCTTCTTGGAATGGACTTCAAAGCAAAACCCCTCGCAATTGTACTCTGCCAATAATGGAATTGTTTTTTTTGTTGTTGTTGTTGTTGTTTTTTTTTTTTGCCTAAGCGTCCCGCTTCGAGGGTCACCCATCCGTTTTATTTATTGTTAGTTCTCTGCATTTACCTTTGAAAACTTTGGACATAATCTTCTCTTTCAAAACTATTACATAGACATCAGTCGTCACGTTGACAACGTTTGTTTTGTCGGAGGTAGTCTCTTCAAGTTCCACATGGTCAACCTCATCTCCAATAGCTACCGGGATCACCTTAATTCCATCATCTTGCAACATCTTTGCAGTTGCCTTCACATCAACAAGCTTGCTAGTCGACTTCGCATCCGTGATTAATACCAAAACTTTCCATGCATTTGGACGCTCTGGCGCGTCGTCAAACAATTCTTTTCCTTTCTTCAGGACTTCGTCTAGATCAGGACGTTCGTTTGAGCCAGACAGGATAGTGATCACGTTCTTGAGATTTTCGTCAGTAGGAAAATCGTCACCAAAGCTGACTTTAATCGAGGCTTTCGAGCCAAATACAATCACACCATAACGAAGTTTATTCATGGCGTATGTGTCAATTATTGACTTTATCACTTCCTTTGCCTTCTCAAAGTTGTCATCCGCTTTCACTGATGCAGCACTGATTGCAATTGCGAGATCTACTTCTGGGATTGGTAAAAGGTACAGATCTGTGAAAAAAAGGCGGCGAAGCATTGTTAAACAGCATAATTTGGCCACATATAGAAAAGCTTTTGACTAGGAAGAAAGCGTATCGTTCAATAATATTCATCCTCTAAGATTTAAAGAAGAATTATCTGTGATATATAAACACACTGAATCGCGCCCTGAATATTGATTCAATCGTCATCTTATGTAAGGTGTCGGTAAGCTACTTACACTTCGTCATGACAACAAGCCAGTGGATGCGACAACTTGTCCCTGGTACCACGGAAAACTTAACGAACTGCCTAGCTTTGAAGAAAACTAGATAGTAGGGCTTCTACCTCTTGCGTTATTCGATTAGTTGGTAATAGAAAACACAAGAAACGTTAACTACATACAGAAAAAAGTGAACAATTTACTCACTTTCTCTAACTTTTTTCATAATTTTCTTGCCAAGTCTCTCTGGATTCTCTTGAGTTGGCACTTCAATGATGTTTTTCTTTAGTGCAGTAGTCTTTTCTAGTTCCTCTCGATTCACTTTCCTTCCTATTCCAACCGGAATAACCTTAACCCAAAACTCTTCCAGTGCCATTGCAGATTTCAAGACGTCTTTCTCGGTGCTCCCTGACTTACTGTCCACCAAGAAAACAAGAACTTTCTTTGCATCTGGCCGAGCTCCGGGTGCTTCAAACACCTTCTTCGCATCTGCCAATGCAAGATCTAAATCAGGCGTACCGCTCACAGTAGACAGGCTCTCAAGCTTCTTCAACAAGGCTTGTTCATCTGGGAATGTATCTTGGAAGTCCACAACTGTTCTTGTTATCGAGCCGTATGTCATGACGGTGTAATGGATGTTCTTCATGCCATGTGCTGCCACAATGGAGAGTAAAGTTTCTTTCATTAAACCAAACGTTTCCTTTGCTTCCGTTGAGGAAGCACTGACTGCAAACACCAGGTCAATTTTCTCTTGGCCAAGTGGGTCTGGAACTAAGTATGAAAAATATTTCATTACTTTAGAATATTCAAAGGGCAAAAACCTAAGAATTCAACAAAAGCACACTAACAAGCAAAGTAGCTAGTTCGTGTCACGAAGCGCACATGTTAAGTAATAATAAAGGCAGGAACTGATAAAAGTTATTTATAACAGAATACTGATTCCCCATTACTTCGACATAACTTCGCGTAACTGTTACAAAGCCAAAAACGCAATATCTTGTTCTTCTGAGGAATTGTTACTCCTTTTGGAAGCTTCGTTTTTAACTTTACGAAATCTTGATAACGCGTCACTTTTACACAGTTTGGAAATACGAAAGAGGGTCTGCTATTGTTGGAAAAAGCAAGCTTGTAGTTTAAAGCAACCAGGTCTTTGAGACAGGTAGTACTTGATACAAATAGAACTAGCAACTAAGCGAGTAACGTAAACATCGTGATTCTGATAATGAGTACTTCCGACCTCAAAACAGTGGCACCAAGACCCCCTCGTTCCCTCCCCGTCCTCCCCCCCCCCCCCCCCCATATAACTACGCTGTATACATGGTTACCACAGACATCAGTTTTCAAAATCTCCTGACTTGTCCCTGATAAGGAAACACATCATTGAGATCACAGTGACTCCAAATGTTTCTTCCAGCCGTCAATGGTATTAAATCTGCCCTGTAAAATAATTTCAACTTTCTCTGACTTTTCTTCAAAAAGTCAATTTCCCTTGGCTCAAAATAAAATTCCCTGACTTTTCCCTGACCTCGAATTTTTTCGCTGACCATTCCTGACCTGTGGCAACCCTTTGTATAAAAACGTACCTTGTGCTATTAGTCGTATAATTTCTTCACTAGTCTTTTCCGGATCTTCGTCTGAGGTGGTGTTCATCGAATCACCATCAGTTGGCGTGAGAGTTCCCAATTCATTGGAGTCAACCTCACTTCCAACCGCAACAGTTATGATTGTCACGTGATTGTCGATCAAGTCCTGAGCAACTCCCTTAGCAACTTCCTTATCTCCAGATGATTCATCATCCGTCATGACAACCAGTATTTGTCTTGCATCTGGTCTCACAGCGTCATCGTCGGTGAAAAGTTGTTTTGCTTTCTGCAATGCTTTGTCTAATGCTGATCCTCCTGGAATGTTTGATGCTGAGCTCACCAACTCCACAAGCTGATCTGGGTCTGTGATGCCATCAGAGAACTTCAGGACGACAGAAGGTTCATTTCCGTACAGGACAACAGCATAGTGAATCTGATTCATGCTATAGTTCTGCATGATATTCGTTACAACGTCTTTCATGTATGGAAATGTTTTGAAGGATTTTGAAGATTGCGAACTTAGAAGAAACATCAAGTCGATCTTGGGAAGCATTGTCCTCTCTGGTAAAAACCAAACATAACACACAGTTAGCAGCAACTGCAACAACAACAACAACAACAACAACAACAACAACAACAACAAAGTAACTGTCCTGAAGCAGTTACTGAGTTATATACATGTCATTCGTCAAGAGATACATCGCTTATCTTCGTTTTTCTTCATATTGTAATTTTCGGCTTATTCCAACATTATAGACCTGCTAACTGTCCAGCATTTACGCAAGGGAATGCTATTGATTTCTTAACGTTTTGGGCTCATAAACAAACGGTTGTGAACTAGGATAACGTTATGAAATATAACACGTTTCCAAGCATGTAGTACTATGCAGTGCTCTTCCCAGTGAACATTGCCCCCCGTGTTTTTTTAAACACGTTTATCATTTATGTTACCCCTCAATCATCTTCCATGTTCCTGAACTGTATATTCCAAATAGTGTCATCTTAAGAAAAATGGCACTTACTTCTTAGTATTTTTTCCAGTATCTCTTCTGCAAGATCATCCGTATCGTCCTCTCTGTCTGCAGTGATTAAGTTGTCTTTGTGCGGAGTTGTGTGCTCTAGCTGATTAAGATCCACTTCATTTCCCATGCCCACAGGAACAACCTCGATCTCTCCTTCTTCAAGTTCCCTGGCGTTTGCTCTAATTTCCCAAGGCCTGCTGTCCGATGTATCATCAGCGATAATTACCAACACTTTCTTGGCATTTGGACGAGCCCCCGCAAGGAGTCTATTGGCCTCTACCAGTGCTGCATCCAAGTCTGGTGTACCTGTGTTCCGCGGTAAGTTATCAATGCGTTCCTTCAATTCATCCAGCTCGGTGACTTCCTCGTCAAAGCTTAGCCTCACAGACACCGCATCTCCAAACACAATTATCGCAGGTCGCATGCTGTCAACGCCATGCTTTTCAAAGATGGTCTTGATGACTTTTTTCATGACACTGAAGGTCTGCTGTGCGTCACTTGCCGTGGCGCTGATGGCAAACACAACGTCGACATCTTGTACTGGTTTTGCTAATAAAGAAGATAAAAAGTGATCTGAGGGCTTCGTATTGCACTTAGTACCAAATTTGGATCGACCTCTAGTAGCTCTTGGTAACAAAGGCCAGCAAAGTTAAACTTGCAAAAGTGAAAAAGCCTACATATCTGTCTTAGCATCATACCCCTCTTTGTCCCTTTTAGTAAAAGAGTAATTTTGTAATCGCAGGCATTTGTAGACATCAATCCCTTGTTTAGGCATTTCACTGCCTACCAAACAAGGTCACTTGATTGTGACGGTTGCGTAGAAAGCAATAACGCTTTTTTGACAACACGGTGTGGCCCAGTGTGTATATATGCATACATGTAACCTTTATTTCCTCTCGGTAGTGTTTATAGCACAAAGGCTAGTGGGGCCAAGCAAACAACTGAAACAAATGATTCAAATTGAACATAACATTGTTTAGAATCCCAACTAGCCGGAGGCAAACCAGTTGGTTATTTACAAGCGTGGCCGAGGATTTTAACGCGTGGCTACCAAGAAACAAATCCAGGTAGTGGCCTGAGCGCGACTCGAACCCGTGACCACTGGATTGCGAGTCCGACGCAGTGACCACTCAGCCAGGCTGCCTTCTATAGTCATTTCACTGAGATCACAGCTTGAATAAAGGCATCTCGCTACGTTTACCTTGTCTGATTTTCGTCATTATTTCCTCTCTGACTTTTCCTGGTTCATCAGTATTTGAACTGTTTATGATGTTTTTACTAGATCCAGTGGCAATAGAAAGCCCGGTAGAATCCAGTTCACTTCCAACCGCCACGGCAAAGACGCGAATGTCTTTGTTATCGAGGGACTTGACTGCAAGCCTGATTTGGCTCAGAGAGCTGCCTGACTTGACGTCCGTGATGATAACCAGTACTTTCTGAACATTCGGTCGAGCGGACGAGAGCAGCTTCTCACCAAGTTGCAGTGCTCTGGCTAAGTCTGGAGTGCCACCAGGTCTGAGGATTGCATCTACTTGTTGTGTTACATCCGGGTTTACGCTGTCACGCAAGGTGAGTTCTATGCGTGGTGTACTTCCATACGAGATGATGCCATACCGAAGTCTGTCCGAGGAATATTTGTAAATGAATGATTTTATAACGTCCTTTATCTGTTGCAAGGTTGCTGAAGCATCAGTCGAACCAGCAGATATGATGAATCCCAGATCTACTTCAGGCGGTATTGGTTCTACGATAACTAAAAACAAAAACGGCAGTAAATTCATTATTTTGTGCCTTAGGGTTAAAATCTTTTCTACGAAAACAGTTAATGTTTAGTGTTCACTAGCAGTCTTACAGTATCACCCTTCAAGCGCTTGTGTTTACTGTTCTTAACAAGCCAAAAGTTCTTTCACTCGTTTGCATTTGCTTTAATTTTCTACTGGAGGAGGAAATGTTGAAGCAACCAATGTTGATAAATTGTACTTGAAGTTGTTCTCAGTTTGTTTTGCAGAGAACTTTGGAAAACTAACAGAGAGATTCCTCGAGAGTCCGGAAAGCACCTAACAACGTACTGCGCGTTTCGCTTCAAGTCTTCAAATGATTTGAAATAAACGATAATGATTTTTATGTAACTTTTACATCATAAATAAAACCGATTGCCGCTTAATGCAGTCCTGAATTGTAACAGGACACACACCAGTTTCACTGCTGGTGAATAGTAGACAACTGTTAGTTTTTCAAAACAGAGACCAGTGGCGGATCCACTGATTTACTTGCCCTGCCGGCTTTTCTTCCTTCAGTCATTTCTTCTTGTTTTCACCCAAAATAAGGGGGGGCCCAGGCCCCCCGGGCCCCTCCCCTAGATCCGCCACTGAAGACAGAGAGTTTCCACTTGAGTGTCGAAAAGTAACTGGCGTGGCATTTTCGCCACACGATTGGCTTAAAAATATTCGCGCCACTTTTTGATTCAATCAGAAGTAAAGGAAAACCAATCATAACTCGCTCGCACACGTTTTCCCGCGCTTCTCGCCGGCTACATGTATTTACTATGAGTTTTGAATGGTTCATTGGATCGTCGGTGTCCTTTGTGAAACATGTAAAATAACTTTTCTTTTAACTGGCTGCGTGGCATTTTTAACTCTTACGTTATTTCGGGTAGCCAGCACCCCTATCATTTTTATTTTTACTGTAGCAAAACATTGTCATTTCTAACTCCGAGGGGAAATAAAGTTCTTTTTGTTGTTGTTGTTGTTGTTGTTGTTGTTGTTGTTGTTGTTGTTATTGTTGTTGATTGGCCAGACTGATTACTTAGGTTCCTATAATAATGTTCACGGTTTTAATGTAACTACAAAACAGGTATTTACCTTCCTTCATTTTATCTGTAATCTCCTTAGCTATTCCATCGGGATTCCCTGTTTTCGGCACCTCCACAGTTGTATTCTTCAGAGGAGTAAGGAACCCACACTCTTCAATAGTCCCTTTGTCCTCCACAGCAACAGCGACAGGAACTATCCAACATCCTGAAGTAATCAGCGGTCTGGCAGCCTCAATGATGTCGACTTTTTCATTTCCTGACTTGCTGTCTATGATGACTACGAGGATTTTCTTGGCATCTGGCCGAGCACCCGCTCCATCGAACAGTTTCTTCGCCTCTAATAACGCGTTTGCTAAATCTGGTGTACCGGAACTAGGCATCACAGACTCTACTATCGTCTTTAAATCGTCAGGTGACCGTTCCGCAAATGGGACTAAGACCTTTGGACCGTCACCAAAAGTCATTACACTGTAGCGAAGGTTGGTTGTTCCATAGGTGTCAATGATTGACTTGATGGAATCTTGCATGAGCTGGATTGTTTTTGAAGCGTCTTGGGATGTCATACTTATGGCCAGGCCTACATCGATGTTTATTCCCTTCAGTGGATCTAAAAAGAAGTCAGAAATATCGTTTTTGCCATCATAGTCAGCGAGACTTTGACTCCATCTGTGATCACCTGGCTTAAATGTCTCTGACGAATAGCGAGATGGTCCAAAAATTTGCCTCAAGCAATTATTTGTTTACCTTTTGCAATACGACAGTACCATTTTTACACATTAGACATGTAAATGAGCCAACAAAAGTACAGGAAGCCGTCAAACGAAATACACGAAGTGGCTTGACGCCTTCAAAGTCGTCGTTCACAAACTGTTTCAGTGTACCTCAATCGTTCTGTATTCGTCTATCATTATTAATTATGTTTTTACCTTGTGAGGGTTGCTACCCAATGAACATAATTTTGTAAGGTCGTCAAAAACAACAAATGCGATAACGCACCTTATTAGCCTGAAAATCATATTCATGTAATCGCGGGCGCTGCTTGCAAGCATCTCATTGAAGTGAAGTGAAAGACTTTATTTAATGAGGGTGACCCGTGACAGTAACTTAAGTTACTGATAAACTTGGGGCCCTCAGCTTGTAATGTGGTGTTCATCTTGGGTACAGCAGTGTGACTAATTCCTTAACAGTGTACTAACTACAACTTCTTTACCTGTTTTATCGATGATTTCTTTTCCAACTTCATCTGGCTTTTCAGTAGTGTTTGTGTTTACTACATTGCCAGGGGTTGACGAGATGTTCTTCAAATCATTTTGATCAGTCTCGACGCCAACGGCCACTGCGATGATGATAACTCCACTCTCCGTTAACTCCATCGCTGTCTTCATCGCAGCTTCCTCAACTCCACTCGATTTCTTGTCAACCATCAACACGAGAACTTTCTGAGCATCATAACGAACTCCGTCGCCTCCAAAGAGCGTTTTCGCTGCTTCTAGAGCTTTATCTATAGCAGGGCCACCCGTGTCCATTGGTATGACATCGATAAGGGATTTCAGAGCCTCAGCGGAGTCGATATTGCTACTGAACGGTATCTCGATGCTGGCCTCAGTATCAAACGTAATAAGTCCATAATGAATCTTGTCAGTGCCGTATTCATGAGCGATACTTTTGATGATGTCTGTCATGTGCTGAAAGGTATTCGATGCATCACGTGATGCAGCCCCAATGGCGAAACCAAGGTCAATTTTAGAGATCTTTGTTGGTTCTGAAATGACAAAACATTTAAGGTGTCTGGATGCAGTTTTTCCCTTTTAGCAATCTTCCCTTAATCAGATCGATAGAAAAATTACACCAGTATTTGGAAATGGTTTGGCACTCGAGTACAAACATACAGAATTTTTTCGTTCTTGTATATTCTACTTGCCATGCAGCATAGTTTAAGCCATTGGTATTAGCATTTTCATATCACATCTGGTTTGCAAAAAGTCATGTTTACATACTTTCAATTTTTTCGGTTCATCGTTTCCATGAAAATATCGATTGCCTTGAGAAATCCATTATACCAAACTTCGATGCACTTCCAAATATTGGTGGAATTTTCATATCGATCTAATTAAGGGAAGACTGTTAAAAAGCTAATTGAAAACGCTTGGTGCGTCCAGGAAAAACTGTATCGAGACACGTTAACCCTTTGAATACCAAACTTTCGCCAAAAAATACCGTTTTTAACCGTTTAGTCAGGTTTTTTTAACTACAATGACGCTAAATAAGCCTAAGTTTTGCTAAAAAAAGCTTTTTTTTACTAAAAGGAGAGATTTTTCGAGGATTAGGTACAAAATTGAGCAAAACTTCAATTACGGGCATGCGCATAAGCCAAAATTTCTTTTTTTTTGCCATTAACCGTTCTCAATATCGTTTGTTGGCCCTTTCCTTTCTGTTTTTCTCTGCCCTTTTACACTGGCTACCTTTTGCATTGTATGTTCTTTCTGGCTGCAGTGAAAAGTTGGATGTTAATTACGGGTGAAGCCTAGAAATGGACCTTGATCAATCGTAGGCGTTGTGGACCATTTTACCACCGTTTTTGCACCAAAACTGATAAACTTGTTTTTCGATTTGCGACGTCGGAATGTCGTCGATATCTAAACCTGACCATTGTGCGGAAAGGGCTAGCCTAGCACTACTATCTGCTGATCAAGAATATCTGATGTCATTTAAATTGATGACGTCACAAGTGGTACAAAGAGCACGACCATTAATTACGCATATATGCGTAGTTGGTGTTCAAAGGGTTAAAACAAGTGAAAGATTTGCAACATTTAATACAACTTGAGCCTACCTTCATACGTTTATGTAGGTCTCAATATAAGTATTCATTGTGACTCAAGATCAATCAGTTGTTTGATGAGTCATGTGTGTCAGCAATAGAGGGATTCGGCTATCGTGTTTACATCATTCAGAACACTTGATGGTTCATTTGGGAGGTTAAAACTGTGTTGCTACACGCAACTGGTTGCATGGGAGTATGTACAAACAGAACAATTGTAACCTCCCAAATGAATCATCACATGATCTGAATAGGGTGGCAGCAAGGATGTAAACACCTTAGCCGAATCCGTCTATTGTGGGCTACTTTATCTTACTGTTCGCATCTTGGGACAAACACAATCTCGAGGGTTACGAACATGGCCTTTTGGAGCAGCGTTTACAACGTTCTTGGAAAATCAGAAACGAAAACACTATGGACAGTTTCCAACGATGTGTATTGCTCACTTTTGACAATGTCACTTTAAGTACCTTTTCACACACTTTTCTAATTTGAATGACCTTATTACCACATTGTATCTAAAATGTTCAGGGCAATTTTGACATTTGTTACTGTCACATCTTCCATACCACAGAAGCACAGAGTAGTTCTTGGCTAGTGACTCTCGGCTAGACATTCTAGACTAGTCGCTGAACTTCTTCCCTTTTTAAACCACACGGCATTCCATACCTGTTAAAATCTTGATGATTATTTCACGCGCCAATCTCCAAGGCTCCCGGTCTTTCTTTGTCTTTATAACATCCCCCTTATAAGGAGTGATAATTCTTAGCTCGTCCGGATCCGCTTCACCACCAACAGCCACTGGAATCACCCGGATGTTCTTGTCTTCTAGCAGTCTGGCACTAGTTTTGATGACCTCCTCACTGGATGTCGACTTCTTATCAGTCAAAACAATGAGAACTTGTTTAGCGCCCGGGCGAGCGTTAGGTCCCTGGAAAATCTTTGAAGCCTCTTGGAGTGCTTTATCGATCTGTGGGTCACTGGTTTGTTTGGATAGTTTTTGAATGTAATCCCTGAGGTCTTTAATTCTCTTGAAAGAAGGATCTCCCAGTTGGAGCTTAGTTCCTATTGTGGCTCCATACACCATGGCACCATACTGAATATTACCATTTCCAAATCCAAAGTCGTTCATGATCTTCCGGACAGTGTCGGTAATGAGAGCGAAAATAACATCCGCGTCTCCAGAGTTCGCATTCATGGCAAACACAATGTCCATTTCGGGATATGTTGGAGTTTCTTTGAATTAAAACAAATCACAAAATTGTCAAGGTAATGACTTTATCAAACTAAATATGTACAAGTCATAATTTAGTAACATTGAGTAAAACATGACAGGGGAAGTGCATGGATGAAATCAAATGAGCTGCGGAATGAGTAAGACATCATGACAGTTGTTTTTCCGATTCACGCAAATTGACAAAAAAAGTCTGAAAAATTCAAGGTTCCAACCGGATCCTAAACGATGAACTTGGGGATATCTATGCAATGCTGTTATTCTACCAACCACTAGTGTTTTGTTGTTTGTTTTGGTGTTTTTTTTGTTTTTTCAATGATCTATCTTAGTGCTCAATTTCAAACATAAAAATCGTAATATTTGCAGCAAACCAACCTGTGAAAACCTTATCCATAATTTTCTTCTTAAGATCAGTGGGCTGCACATTCGTTTCTTCTTCAATTATTTTATCCACTAGAGTGAATGTTTCCAACTCCTTTGGATCAGCTTCTTTGCCAATAGCCACAGCAACAATCTTGAAACCTTTGTCCTGTAATGGCCTTGCTGCCTCGCCTACTTGAGATGACGATTCTCCTGATGCTAAATCTGTGATCACCACCAGTACCTTCTTAGCATGAGGACGGACATCAGATGACGAGAACAAGCTGTCTGCTTCTCTCAGGGCATCAACTAAAGAAGCCCCGCGTCTCTTCTTTGGAATAAAACGCAAGTCCCGCAGCAGATTATTGACGTTAGAGTATTCACCAAATTGGATCTGGATGGTTGCAGCGTCCCCAAACACAATAAGCCCATAGTTGATTTTGTCCAATCGGTATTCACTGATGATCGCTGCAATGGTATCCTTCATGAGTTTGAATGTTTCTGTAGCATCCAGTGAACCTGCCGCAATGGCAAATCCTAGGTCCAGTTCTGGTATGGGAGCCTCACCTGTGGAAAGTGGGAAAAAACGTTCAAGTCCATAGAAAATGTACAAGCTTATAATGGGCATTGGTATCTGTTTTGAACATAATTTGCTGAGATCGTGGAAATCCAAAAGTGAATTTAAGAGCAGCACTGATGGACACTCCACAAGTAAAAAGTAACCCGATTGAGATGAAACTTGATTTCTTTATGGACGATCTTAAAAACTTAAAAACGTGTGACTCACGAGGTCCAAGATTGTCTAGAAATTTTGCAAGATAAATCTTGGAGCAACGAGGAATTCCTGTATAAAATTGTTGAAATATCATGAAGTCAGTACTAGACGTTATTTCAAGTGAGAACAATTTTAATTTTTATCATCGTTACAGATCGAAATTAACTCCCGAAGACAGTTAACTCACAAAATGAACTAACATTAACACAACCTTACCCTTTGCAATTTTGTCTACTATCTTCTGTCCTACTGATCCGGGATCTTTTTTGTTATCAGTCTCGATGACGTCTCCGTCTGTTGGTATTTCCTTTTCTTTATTGGAGTCCACTTCCTTCCCAACAGCCACCGCGATCACACGAATTCCATTTGTTTCTAGGGATTTAACCGCTGTTCTGATGTCCTGCGGGCTTTTGCCAGATGATTTGTCTGTGATGATTACTAGAACCTAGAAAAAAGTATATCCAGGAAATATCCCAGAGTAAAATACGCTTAGACCGAATTGCATCCAAAACGGTGAAATTTTCACTAACAACGTTTTGATAGATTCAATCTTAATTATTTCCATGGAACGCGACTAAAAAGCCAAAAATGAGCATCTAAGAATTCGAAGGAGCCGTTCAGTATTTTTTCTCTCCTCTCTTCCTTTCCATCGCTTGGAGTAATTTGTAGGCTTTTAGTAGTCGTAAAATCAAGGTCTGCAACTCACTTGGTGCAAAGGAACGAACGTTTCATTAAAATCGTTTTCAAAAATAATATTACAAGCTTGCCTAAGATAAGAGACAAGTCCTAGATTCCTAATTACTTCCCATTTGATTAGTGAAGACACCAACATGTTAACACTGTTGTCGTCAAGTTAAGACAGAGTATTCCTTTTAGTTTAAAGCAATAATGACACGCAAGCATTACCTTAGCCGCGTTTGGTCTGATAAGTGGACTTTCAAACTGATCTTTTGCAGCTTCCAACGCCTCGTCCAGAGAGGGGCCCCCTGATACTCGAGGCACGCTGCCGACTGCCTTTATCAACTCAGCATCTGAATCGAAAATTTCACCAAAGGTGACTTGTGTTGAGGCCGAGCCGCCATAGACAATGACGCTGTACTCCAGTCTTTCTGTTCCGTACTTGTCCATGATCCACTTGATGATGTCCTTCATGAATGCATGTGTTCCTTCAGCTTGAAGCCCTGTGGCGGAGATGGCAAATGCCAGGTTGGTCTCTGGCAGCTGAAGGGTTCCATCTGTGAAAGAAAACGCAGAGAACACATTGTTTAGACGAACCAAGTTTTTATACCTAACGGGAATCAAACCAAGTTTTTATACCTAACGGGAATATTAGCCAGCTTCTACATGTGAGTCGTAACATCAAAAACCGAGGTTTCAGCACTGCTGCTGCCTGTTTATAAAACTTACTTTAAGCAAGTTTGATATCCACAAAGAAGGCAGGACTTGCTCAAAGCAGTTTTTGCGACCCCGATGAAAGCAGTACCTCCAAACATTCATAACAACTTCGAATGTTTTAGCTTCACTTTTAGACAGAGAAACTATTACAAGAAAAGCTGTCAGGGAGGTTCTCTATGTACAATATCTTAAACCCAGTTGAGAAAATCAGTAAAACCTAATCCGCTCGTATAAAATCAAAGAGAATCTAAGCGATTACATACTAATTACTCTCTCCATGATTTCCACGCTCAGTTGTTCTGGATCTTCATCCTTCTTGGTCGTAATGATGTTATCTTTAGAAGTGACTTCGTCGAATTCCTTCGGTTTTACATCGTCACCAACTACTACAGGAATAATTTTCACTGCCATCTGTTCAAGAGGTTTGGTTGCGCCAACAACGACGTCTTCATCGAGACCGGAACTCTCATCAGTCATGATGACCAAAGCTCTGTCCGCATCCTCGCGGTCACCTGCCTGGGCGAACATAGCAGCAGCTGCTTCCAGAGCCTTATCTAAGGCTGTTCCACCTACAGATGGAAGCATCGTCGTCAACTGTTCCTGGATTTGGGCTGCATCCGTGTGGTTTTTAAGGTGAACCACTACAGTGGCATCATTACCGTACACAAGAACACCGTATCGAATGTTACTTGAGTCGTATTTCTGGAGAAGTGCGTCTATGGCGCTTGACATTAGCTGGAACGTTTCATCTGTATCCTTGCTTGTGGCTGAGATGGCAAACACCAGGTCTAGCTTCGGCACATTCAATGGGCGATCTAAAAGTATGATTTGAATTTCATTCAGGTCTTGAAAGACAGTCAGACAGACAGGCAGGCAGACAGGCAGATAAACAGACAGACAGACAATCAGACGGGCAGACAGGCAGATAGATAGATAGATAGATAGATAGACAGATAGATGGGCAGATAGCCAGACAGACAGACATAGACACACACACACACAAGCCGATACAAATAGGATACAAGCAGGAAGGAAAACAGGCAGATACAAACGTATACATGCAGCTGACTGTCCTTTGTAATGTAAAATGTGACAATGAACTGCCGTGAAAACAACGTCTGGAAGCAGGTGATTTATCCAGTTCAGTAGCTGTGACTACATATATCGAAAATCTAATTACAGGTTGAACTTCTCTACAACGGCCAACCTCCGATGAGCGAAACGACGGGCACAAAGACACATTGGCTGTTGTAGAGAGGTGGTCGTTAGTAAAAGATCGGTTGTAAAGGCGTAAAATAGTCTTACCTGTTAGAACCAATACTATAATATCTTTGGAAAGTGCGTTGGGTTGTACAGATGTCGGAACAGTCAAAACATCTCTTTTATCCGAGGCAATAGATTCCAACTCTTGTTGGCTTGCTGAATCCCCAACTGCCACAGTGATTAAACGAACATTCCTCTTCTCCAAGAGCTTGGCCTTTGCCACAATGTCACCAGATTCGAGCCCTGACTCGTTGTCTGTGATCACAACAAGGACTTTTCTGGCATTAGGACGAGTGATGCCCGCCTTGAATGATTCCAGCGCTTTCTCCAGCGCTTTGTCTATTGCTGAACCACCGCTGAGTCGATCGAGTGAACGGATGTACGCTTCCAGTTGAGCAGGTTTCGTAATACTAGAATCGAAACCTACGACCTGCCTGGCTTGAGATCCAAACAGAATGACACTGTAGCGGATTTTGTTGATACCATAGTTGTCTATGACATCATTTATGGTTTCTTTCATCAAGGTGAACGTGCTGTCAGCATTAGCAGCTGTGGCGCTGATAGCGAAACAAAGATCTATCTCTGGTGGTTCCAACACAGCTGAAACAAAGAAGAAGCACTTAAGGTCGTATTTATCACACGAAAGGTTGCAGGATTAATACAATAAGAACCAGTGTGTAAGAACCTAGTGGTTTAAGAAGCAGCTGGCAGAAATCTTCCATTTTAATACCCCAAAATATAAGAACCTGCTTAGCCAAGCAAGGTCAAGACGATTCTTATACGTGGGTTACAGTTAAATTATGAATTCTTGTTGTAGAGACGACACTACATATACTTTCTGTAACCGGTTGTGCTAGGCTGATCATAATACAGTTGTGAATGAATACTGTATATTAAAGAACCAAAGTTAAGTTTATATATTTCTCTGGTAATCAACAATCATGTCTCCTTCATAGAAAGTAAGAACTTAATAAGAACTTACTTAGCCTAAATTGCCAATAACTACCTCAAAATACAAGAACCTATTTTGCAAGACTTCATAAAATGTAGGTTCTTACAAGCGGGCTTTTTCTGTATCCTACACTGCATGTTAAGAATAAGGTGAACAACTGTTTTCAGTGTTTACCAAACCACTGAAAAGAAAAACTAGGAATTGTTACTACTCTTAGTGTTGTTGTTGTTAGTAGAAGTGTCCTATACAAGCCGATGTACTTACCAGCTAAAACCTTCTCCATGACTTTTTCAGCCAGTTCTCCTGGTTCTACGGTTTTTGGAACTTCAAAGTCAGTTTTAGGATTGTTAACAAGCGCAAAGGTTAGAACAGGAATGCCTTTCTTGTTTAAGTCCTCAATGGCTTTATCTACATCTTCAGGATTATCGTATGAGGCATCATCGGTCAGGAGGACAAGAATCTTTTTCGCCGACGGACGAACACTTGAACCTCTAATAACCTGCATGACCTCTTCCAAGGTTCGCTTGGTGTCAGGACGCCCCGTGGCTCTCCGCGATTGCTCAATGAAATATTTCAAGCTTTCACGGCTGGGAAAGTTTGTTTTGAAGTCAAAAACGATGTTAGCAATGGCACCATACACGATGAAGCTGTAACGCACCGTGTATATTCCGTACGTGTCTGTTATAATCTCCACAGCATCTTTCATGCGCTGAAAGGTGTCTTCTGCATTTCCTGTTGTAGCTGTTAGAGCGAATACCACATCGATCTCTGGTACTTTCGGGCGTTCTGTAAGAGAGATAGCTGTGTCATAAAGAACAAAGTTAAAGTCATGTGGTAACTCACAGCAACCAATACAATAATCCTTCGATGGCTCTAAAACCCTTATCTAAGCAGTCCTAGCTGGTCTCCAAACGTATTATTCGTCAATGAGATTTAATCAGGAGCCATCATCGGGGACGGAGACCGTAAGCCTTGGGATCTGCGCGCACCTATGATATGGGACAATTTTTCTATTTTTAGAACAAATTGCGCCATCCTGACGTCACATATCCGCGCGGATCCACGCACATGTCGGGGGCTCTCGCGGGGATGTTGTCACGTTGCGTGATCAAATGGTTAGAGTTGAGAGACCTTGAGAGATTATCTTGCGTATTTTTCACAGCGATGGCAGGGAATAAGGCAGGGAATACGAACCAGGGCGCTTATATGTAGTTTTATGCTCTGAGCTAACAGAAAAGGTGGGTTTTTCAGGGTCGAAAACAAGAATTCAATCTCGCGCTGGGAATGAATAATAAGATCTGCTTGCGCTAGTTGTAAGCTTACGCGTATGTTTTTGCGTTTGTTCTGACTTAAGAATATAGCAAGAAAACTTTCTACTCTGGTATCGAGTTAATTTGTGAGTTTCTCAGAGAATGGTTAATCATAACCAAAACCTGTTTTGATGGTTTCTTATTGTTTGTGCTTGTTTGGTGAGTTTGCAAGAGTTTTTGAAAGGAAAGTCTAACGCGTACAGCTCACCATAGTGCAGCTCGTGCACTTTCAAGTCCGAGTCGGTGTTTTCAAGTGTCAACAAATCTTGACAAAGATTTCTTTCTTTATCTTTTGTGCTGAGATGCTGCAACAAATTTCACGAACGCAAAAAAGGCTACTAACATCATGTGTGTTTCTTCAACATAAGCATAGTGAAGTTTTACACTGCGAAAATGAAAATAGACAAGGAGTTTTGATAACTCGATCAACAAAATCGAAATCGTTATTCGAAGTTGATTAAAGAAAGCGTCATCGTAACTTTGCTGATTATTTCTGCTTTATTCACATATTTTCAGCTTAGCTTTTAATATGTTCTCAAACATTTATCAATCTTAAACATATTTAAAAAATATAGAGTTATTGTTTGAGTTCGATGTACGATTTCACACGAAAGTGCGGCGGAAGTACAATTTGTCATGTTTACTGACTGTACAAAACACGCATCGGCGGGCGCTCTCATTCATCGACAACAGAGAATTTACTGGATTTTTACACGAATAAAACTGAGCAGTTTCTACGGACGTAAAGTTATTGGGCCTTGATGAAACATCAAGCGTTACTTACAATTCATGCGAAACTCAAACTGACCAAACTAGCAATTATTTTGTTTTACTTTTCAATCGCGATAGACTAGCAAATTCCTCGCAAGCGTGTGGCAAGAGGAGCTAGGAAACTATGAAGTCCTGAAGCTCTGCTATATCTAAATATATCCAGCTAGTTTTTCGCTGTGTAATGGAAAAGCTGTTAATCTTCAACATATGTGAAATTTTAAGTGGAGTAATGTACAGCTCATGTAAAAGAAGCATCCGTCGGAACACAACCTAGTCAGCGACATATATAAGCTTAAAGCGGAACATACCTAAATTCGACACTGTCTTACTTCACTCAAACTGGAGCAGCTTACGACGAAAATACTTAAGAAAAATTCCAACAGACGTAAACACGTTCAGTTGTGGGCCAAAAACATGACAAATTTCGGGAATTTCGGACGCCATTTCCCCCGCGCGACATCCACAAAAATCCTCGCAGCATATACACGCGTGTGCCTCAGGCGATGGCGCAATTTGTTCTAAAAATAGAATTATTGTCCCATATCATGGGGACAACCCCAATACGAGAAATGGCGCGCGCTTACGGTCTCCGTCCCCGATTATGGCTCCTGATTTAATACTTTGTCAAAATTGTATACTTGGGTGATGACTTAACCTTTTTTTCACTAATTTTTTTTTCTCGTGTCATCCATTTTGTTTTCCAGCAAGGCATTTGTCATTTTTAGTACTGCCATTACAAAGATAGGGTCTATCCACTTTTAGTATAAATCTACTAGCGTTCTATCACGAATGCCGTTCTCTGATTGGCTACTCTATCCTCAATATCTATTCTGTTGTAGATAGTGAGTAGCCTAGCAGTTTGCGTCTTGGTGTGCACTTGTTAAAAAACTGCCGGCCCCTTCTTTAGGCTTTCGACGTGTCTGTGAAGAGGATTTACATAAAGTTTTGAATGGCTGCGCCCTCGCCCTCGCCCTCGCCCTCGCCCTCGCCCTCGCCCTCTAATTGTTGAAAATGCATAATTGTTGATGCATAATGCTACGCCAATATTAAATGCAACATCTGGTATTCTGCACTCAATGCCGACCTACAATACTCGACCAATACCTTTCAAAACCTTCTCCATGATCTTCCTTCCAAGATCGTCAGGATCAAGTACTTTGGAAATTGTGATGACGTCCGTCACATCAGGCGTAAGCTCTTCTAGTTCATTTCTGTCAGTCTCAGCACCAATCCCCAAGGGAATCACGGTCGCTCCCATATCCTCAAGCTTATTCGCTTCAAGTATGACATCATCAAGCTTGGAAGACGTCTTCTTGTCTGTGATCACAACCAGGACTTTGTGTGCGTCGCTTCGCGCTCCTGGTGATGTAAACACTTGTCCTGCAAGCTTCAGGGCTTCATCTAACACAGGGCCTCCCTTTAAGCGACGTAGGTTTGAGAACATTTCGTTCAGCTGTTCACTTGTAGCGTAAGAATCGAAGTCGATGACGGCCTGGGCATCGCTTCCAAAGAGGATGACAGCATAATGTATGTCGTTTGTACCATATTTCTCAGTGATAGAAGCGACTGCGTCTTGTGTCTTCTGGAACACTTCATCAGCACTAGAAGACACTGAACTTATGGCGATCACAAGATCAATCTTTGGAACCACAGGCGGAACTAAACATGGCAAAAAAAGAAACGAGCATGTTTTCTTAATAAAACCGCTAAAATCGCAGTACAAAGACCTTAAAAGGTTAAGAGCGTGTAAGGAAATCCAGCACAAGTCTCGCAGCCTCAACTGACCCATAACACACGTGATATTGCATGTGTTTCAGGAAACGTTTACGCCATTCATTGCTTTTGCAAAAAGGGTAGGCTAAAGCCTTCTTCTATGTGGTGTAAGTATTTTTAATATCGCAAAAATGTCATGATGCTTTCCTCTGCCCAAATCTGAAAAAAAGACTTATTTTTCGAAGGCCATATCCACTTTTACGCAATGCTTACAAGCACTGCACCAGGGTGATACGCAAGCATACAAAATTCAATTATCTCGACAACGTAAAGCTGAAAAACTAGACATAACGTAAATAACAATAGTAACTGAAATAATGAAGAATTAAAACTTAGTTATCTTCTTCAATTGAAAATGGAGCACCAATATGTTACCCTTTGCTGATTGCCATGTCTTACAATGTTGGTTATGAGAATAACCTGGAAAGAAGGAAACATGTATCAGTGAGACAAAAGACAGAGGCACAAAATACCTGGCTGGAAAACTTTCTTCATCAATTTTCTGGTCAATGAATCCTTGTCTGCATCCACCGGTACTGTGATTACATTGTTATTATCACCCGTGACATTAACAAGTTCATTGTTGTCGACATTTGCACCAATTCCCACGACTATCACCTTGACCTTCATCTGCTTCAGCGGGTCAGCGGCCGCGTCAATCTCCTCTTTAGTAGAATCTCCCTTCATGTCTGTCATCACCACAAGTACCTTGGTAGCGTTTGCGCGCACTCCTGCACCTTTGAACGCTTTGGTGGCCTCCTCCAGAGCGACGTGAGGTGATGTCGGTGGATTGATAACGGGCATGAATTCCACGAAGTTTTGCAGGTAGTCTTGATCCACTGGGTCAGTTGTGAAGCTGTATTTTGTGGAGGCTTCAGAGCCATAGATAATAAAACTGTAGTGTATGTCCCTCGTGCCATAGTCTTCAATAATCTCTTTTATCACATCCCTCATCAATTTGATGGAGCTCCGAGACTGTAACGAGGAAGCACTGAGAGCAAATGCAAGGTCAACTGGTGGTGGTCTTCGTGTTTCTGTAAACATGAAATGATTTTAAGCGTTTTTCTATCAATTCTGCATGCAGTTTTACTAAATGAAAAGACAAAACAAGGGGAACTAGAAAACGGTAGGAAGCTAAGGGCGGAAAAACATTTTTCAAAATCATTGATAATTCATCAAGTTTACTCACACGAAATCATGACCGTGTCGGTGTTTGAATATCTGAACTTAACTACCATAGATTTTACGATTTATTTCTCCGTTTTCTCCCGAGTTTCCGTTTTGATCGCGAAGATATATCAAACATTCAAGACTGTGTTTGATCAAACAAATACCCCGCAAAGTTCGTCAAAGTTCGTCAAAAATACTCCCCTGCGCGTCGTATTTTCAACTCTCTTCTCGGTGTTTCGAAATGTGGTCAAGCATGGTCTTTCCTGTTTGATATATTACGTAACACCACTAGCTTCTTAACCACAAACTGACGCAAACGTCAACAGACGTACGTGGGTCAAAACTAATTGTAAAATCTTTCAAAGTTCACATTTAAAAATGAAATTCAATAGAGTGCATGTTAACAAGATTCTGTCACGCCGTACCATTAATTTTCGCCATAATCAACACCATCAAATTATCAGGGTCTTCTTCCTCATCAACAAGAATCACATTGTCCTTGTTAATTGTTATTATGTTAAGCTCTTTATCATTAACTTGATCTCCAACACCAACAGGAATGACCACGATCCCAGACTCCTCTAGAGGCTTGGCAGCTTTTTCAACATCGTCTTCTCTCTCCCCAGACCTCTTATCCGTGATGACAACAAGCACGTGGGTAGCGTCCTTACGGACCCCGCTGTCTTGGAATGCGTTCTTAGCAGCTTTAAGGGCTTCAGTAAGGGAGGAGCCTCCGGTGCGAAGAGGCAGAGCTCCGATGGATGTCTTCAACTGATCAAGACTGGAATATTTCTCACTGAATCGTATGATGATACTGGCGGAATCCGAGAACAAAATGATGCTATATCGCAAGCTTCCCGTTCCATGCTTGTCCACAATACGCTGAACTGTATCCTTCATTAAGCTGAATGTTTTATTAGCAGATATCCCAGACGCACTCAGAGCAAAGGCGATATCAATGGGTAGGAACTTGGCTGCAAAATGTAAATGACAGGGTATGTAATGCAGCAGTATAGAAATAATTTTCATTTTCTACTCTTGTGGTATTCAACAATAAACATGTTTTATTATAGATTCAATTGAATGTCGTTAAACCAAAACCAACCAAAAGGCCGTTTCCCAATTACCTTTAACCTCTTTCTCAAAGCGAGTCTCAGTGCCCATCCTCTGACATGAAAATGAGATTTCACTGACACGCAAATTAAACTCATTTTCATATGGATGGTTGTGCACTAGGCCTCGCTTTGATAGAGAGGCTTAACGTAACTCGGAAATGGACTTTTACTTACCAATTAGACTACCCAGCCAATTCCAAACCGTGGTAAAACCAAATTAATTGCCCGATTACTTTAGGCTCTCAATTGAAACCGCTCTAACCTCGCCTAAACCAATGTAACTCTGAATAATACCTTCACACCTGCTGAACTTTATAGCTAATTCGCTGTTAATCAAAAGTTCTACATCACAAGTACAGTCGAACCCCTATTAAGCGGCCAGCTATGAAACGGCCACCCCTATTAGGCGGCCAGCAATCGAAGTCCCAGTGATGGCTTTTCTATTGTTTCTACCTCTATTAAGCGGCCACAGTCCATTTCCCCGAGGGTGGCCGTTTAATAGGGGTTCCACTGTAGTTCATTCAGACATGTTCTGACCTAAAATAGCTATCTAGTGTTGACTTACGTCTAATAACATGTTCCATGATTTGCTTCCCTAAAGTCTTGGGCTCTTCAGTCCTTGGTACCGTAATAACAAATCTCTCTGGATTGGTAGCCTCCAGTTCAGACGGGTCAGCTTCACCGCCTACTGCCACTGGTACTACCTTAATACCATCCTCGTCCAGGGGCTCGGCAGCTTTTTCAATATCTGTTAAACTTGAGCCAGATCTTTTATCAGTGATGACCACTAGAACCTTCCACGCGTTGGGTCTTGCAGAAGCAGATTCAAACACTCTTTTAGCCTCTTCCAGAGCTGAGATGACATCAGGGCCGCCGCGTCTTCTTGGAAGTTCCTGGACAAACTGTATCAGTTTATTTGGGGTGGAAATGCCGCCATCGAAGTCCAGTTCTATCTTGGCATCGTTACCAAACAGGATTACAGAATAACGCAGCTTTTCTGTCCCATAGTTGCTGATTATCCAGGCTATAGTATCTTTCATTAGTCTGAATGTCTGCCTGTAGTTCACGGAATTCGCACTTATTGCGAAAGCAACGTCCACTTCTGTCGAGACGGGAGGGGGATCTGTCAGACAAAAGCGATGTCAGTAAGCATTTGCGGGAGGCGCGGTGGCCTCATGGTTAGTGCGCTCGTCTCCGGATCGAGCGGTCCGGGTTCGAGCCCTGACCGGGGACATTGTGTTGTGTTCTTGGGCAAGACACTTTACTCTCACAGTGCCTCTCTCCACCCAGGTGTATAAATGGGTACCGGCGAACTTAATGCTGGGGGTAACCCTGCGATGGACTAGCATCCCATCCAGGGGGGAGTAGAAATACTCCTAGTCGCTTCATGCTACAGAAACCGGGACAAGCTCCGGCCTGATGGGCCACTTGGCTCGCATGCAGACTTTATGACCGAGGAGTTGAACTAGAGTCTACTGAGAAACAACCCCATTTTAGTGACCAGAGCGGGACTTGAACCCGCGGCCTCCGGATTTCAAGTCCAGCGCCCTAACCACTCGGCCACGCTGCCGCCCCTGTCCCAAGACAGCGTAACAGCATGCACACAAACCTGTAATTATTAAGTTCAAAATCTCCGAAGAGAGCTTGTCAGGATTTTCGTCTGTAGGCGCATCAATAATATTGCCTGTGTGTGGCGTTACAAACGCTAACTCTCTTGAACTAGACTCATCTCCTATGGATACCGCGATGATTTCCACTTCTTCGTTCTCCAGCTCAGCGGCTGCTGATCTAAGTGTCTTTTCATCTAAACCCGAGCTCTTGTCTGTGAACACGAGAAGAACTTTCTTCGCATTTACTCGCACGCCATCTCCTTCAAATAAGACACTGGTGGCCTTTAGAGCCTGGTCGAGTACAGGTGAGGTAGGACTACCTGTAAAAAGATAAATTCATAATGTACATTTCCACATCTTATTTGGACTCCCCCCCCCCCCCCCACCTTCCCCCGCCTTCCCCACCAACCTCCCACGTTGAAATAAATAAACGATGCACCCTGGAGGCGCGTCAACTATTCTCAGTTGACGATGTTCTATATTCTCATCACCTCACTACTTCAAAATCCACCGATATTCAGTTGTAACGAGAACTTGGATGTTGATCGCCCTTTTGAATCAACGTACAATTATGAGCTCCGCTGTGCAGCCTATGTACATGCTCGGTCAACCTAAATAGAAATAAACTAACTTTTAATCGCGGCAAATGAAAAAGCCACCGTAGTGGCATCCAAACTATCCCAGTAAGATACGAAAAGTGATTAAGTCCTCATAAATGTTACCTTTAGGCTTCGGAAGAATGCTGATTTGCCCTTTAAATTCCTGGATGGTCAGTGCCTTATCTGAAAATTTCAGCATTGGTACAGCCCGCGTTCCATAGAGCACCACACTGTAATGAATTTTGGAGGTCCCGTATTTATCAACAATGGACTTCACAGTGTCCTTCATCAGCTTAAAGGACTGATCTGACGCTGCAGACACTGCACACATAGCAACCACTAGGTCCACATCTTCTATTGGCAGCAACACAGCTAAAACAGGAAAAAAGACACTCTTAGTAGCGCTAACAGAGAAGAACGTTATGATGTAGCTATTCGCTTTGTCTCTATGTCTTCATTGTAATACTACTTGAATCGCACGGTTGTGCTTTTTGAAAATATCAGTTTAAATAAAGCGCAACATGACGACACTTGAGTGTCTAAAGTAACTCGCATTTGCTTTGGTTTTGCGATTGGCTTAAAAGTCTCGCGCCACTTTGTCATCCAATCAGAAGTAAAACCAAAACCAATCATGACTGTGCTCCCACACGTTTTCCCGCGCTTTGCGACGGCTATTTGTATTGGCTTTGACCTTGGATTGGTCCAATGGATTGACTGTGTAATTTGTGATTGGCCTCAGTAATTATTTTGGTTTTGGTATTACGACGCTAAACTGAATTCTGCTCTAGCATTGTACGATATCCCTACGTTGAAAAGCTCTCTCCATAATCCTATTTCCCAAGGTGGAAGGGTCTACATCTCTAGGCGCTGAGATGACATCTTCTTCGTTCTGTGTGGCCTGCCCTAACTGTCCGGAGTCCGATACGATTCCAATGCCAACAGCAATAACGTGAATTCCTTTATTTTCTAAGGGCTTCGCCGCGGCTCTGATTTCTTCATCTGTAGAGCTGGAGCGATCGTCTGTTATTACCACTAAAACCTTAAAGCATAACAGAAGGAACATGCATCACAAAGCTATCGATAAAATTACCGTTTTATAAGGCGTGCTCTGTTTGGCTCCCTTCTTGCTCGGCAAACATAGCTATTATGTCTTGTAAAGTCCATCAAATATTTTCTCTCGTACGCGATTGGTCTAAACGCAGGTAAAACTGGGTAACATCCGTGTGATATTTGCCAATTTTCAAAACTGCGCGTGTTGCGAAAAATATTTGAAGTATGCTATACACTAGGGCTTCCATTTGGCGTGAAAATATGCTCAGATATTTTGTCCTTACCTTTTCTTCATAGCTCACAGTTGCGCTCTTCCGGAAACTGTTCGCTTCTCGGAACAGATAATGTCCGCGGGCAAATATCCGAGCATGTTTTCGCGCTAAATGGAGGCTATTGTTTATATATTTCAATTGTTATCACCTCAAACAAACTCAAATTCCGCCAACGTACTCTCGTGTTTACGTGAAGTTGTTAAAAAGAACACGCACTTTCGTCTTCTTGGTCAAATGGTACAACAAATCAATTTCACTAAGAATATTTTAGATCTATCATGGTGAAGTGGCATACGGAGTAAGGCAGGTCTTGGGTTGTGACTCGCGCTGAAAGAGAGCTGGAGAGCAGGCTATTCGTATATCAAGACAGCAAAGATTGTAGTTGTAGCAGAGAGCCATGTGAAATATGAAGTGATACAAGTCACCTCCATCACAGTTCTGGACACCTACATGACACGTTTAAGAGGACATCGAAACATTTACACCACAAGAAAAAAAAGCCTTGAAACGATAGAAATGGGTGATTACCTTCATAGCGTTTGGTCGAAGACCTGAGCCTTCAAAGACACCCTTGGCTGCATTCAGTACACGATCCAAAACAGGTGGTCCTCTGCTAGCAGGCAAGCCCAGCACTAGCTGTTTAAGGTCCTCAGGGGATGGGTCCTCCGGACCAAATCTTTGTTCAATGATGGCATCCGTACCAAATGAGATCACTCCATATCTAATACTGCCTACACCGTAAGTGTTGATCACATACGCCAGAGTATCTTTCATTGTGCGGAGAGTTTCTATTGCGTTTCTTGAGGTGGCACCCACAGCGAAGATCACATCCACTTCCGGTACAACAGGCCCTTAATAATGATAACAATTAGTAATTACGGGCATTTGAAACCCAATTCAGATTACTGTCTGAGGCCCCGTCCACAATACGGTGTTTTCACTCTACAAACACATCAAATGTTTTAGGTCCACACTAAGCCGGAGATTTTTGAAAACGGAACAATCACCGGCCTTTTTGGATTTGTGTTTGAGGAAACCTCGCGCAGGGAAATCACATGATTATCGTAACGCCATCGTTTTAAAAATGCTACGTTTTCAAAATAATTTCTGTCCTCACTAAAACGTAAAGCACGCGCTTTATAATCCTCCACTTTGAAGAGCGCTTTCGAAAAGCTCCGTTTACGTGACGGATTAGTGTGGACGGTAGGACTAACCGTAGAAACAAAGCTACGTTTTGAAATTTCTACTACGTAGTGTGCACGAAGCCTAATTAACAACAATACTGCGAGATAAGCACCGCATTCTAAAACGTGAACAAGTATTTGAATTCGGCTGTCTTTTAGGACACAATGTAACCTGTGGGAGTCAAAAGCCTACAATATAAGGTGTTTTAAAGCCAAAAATTCTAAAATAATTTTAATTTTATCGGTAACGCACACAATCGTGATCTATCAACGATTAGTATAAATCTACTGGCGTTCCATCACGAATGCTGTTCTCTGATTGGCTACGCTACTCACTATATATTCTGTGATAGATAGTGAGTAGCGTAGCAGTGTGCGCTTGTTAACAAAATGACGGCTGCTTCTTTGCGTTTTCGAGGTATCTCTGAGGAGGATTTATATAAATTTTTGAACGACTAGTAGATTTATACTAAAACAATTACATTATTCGCTCTTGATTTCTAGCGTGATAGAAATCTCGAGCTCATAATCTAATTGCTTAATAGCAATCGATAACAGAACCAATCACATTCACGGATTTGAGAGACCACGATCAACGTGTACAGGGTCGACTTAAACAGTCTCAAAGATATAAGGTAAATGTGACTTCCTCACATTACTACAGCAATATAAAACTTTCACGTGAAAAATAATCCAGCCGGCCCGGTAAACAATATAGCTGCATGAACCATCATTCTACGGTTTTTTTTTTGCTTGTTTGTTTGTTTGTTTGTTTGTTTTTTCACATGTTACTGGTAAATGGAAAATCTCGGACTTAACTTTACTCGGACTTTACTTTAATTCACTCGAGTCATGCAAGACTCGAGTTTTACTGACAAAGAAAGGGAAAATACCTTTCAAAACCTTTCGCATTATTGCTTCTCCGAGTTTGTCTGGTACGAAAACTTTTGGTGCTTCAATCAGGTTACTTTGGTCTTTTGTAGTCAAAATCAACTGTTTCAAGTCGGCTTCTTCTCCAATAGCCACTGGTATGACGTCAATGTAGTGTTCATACAACCTATTGGCTGTGCTATTGACACGTGATTCTGTAACACCAGACTTCTTGTCCATGATCACAACCAGAACCTTCCTCGCAGTCGGTCGAGCTCCTGCTTCTTGAAATAACTTGTCTGATTCATCGAGAGCTTTCTCAAGATCAGGCCCTTTACGAAAGAAAAATCAAATATGTGTGTTAACAAGCAATTCAAGAAATGCTTTCAACGCACTACATTTCATCTTAGAGATTTCAAGTAACCGCGACGGCGACGGCGACGGCGACGCCGAGGTCAATGTCGATTAAAAAATGAATTTATATTTTACATACGAATCTCGCGATACTCTTAAGTCATTTAGCTTGTGTCTCACTGTCAAAACAATCTTTAAACTGAATCTGGAACACAGCCTTAAATTCAGAATAGAAATTAAAAAAAACTAGCTGTTGTGGTTCACTTTCTCCAGACAACGCAGAATGTTTCACGTGTTGTTTGGCAGAGGACAGCAAAGAAATGTACCAAGAATCATTACGTGCACAGCCATTGTACTGCTCGCAAAAACCTTTTGTTCAGTGACGTTCCCGTTGCCGTTGCTGTCGTGGTTTTCTTGAACTCTCTGTTTTATGTAATTTAAGAGGTCCTCGTTCCGTTCCTTACGTTGATCTTTGAGCACCCCATAGAGTTTGTTCCCCTCTCCTCCCGGGTTCCTACTCTCTTATCCCCTCCCCTCCCCCCACCACCCCTTTACTGTACCATCCACCCAACAATGTAAACATCAAACCTGTGGAACTTCTAGGCATCATTTCCAGAAGTTTGATCAAGTCATCTTTGGAGAACGCCTCACGGCGGAAGTCCCTGAAACGACTAGGTACACTGCCAAACGCCAGCAAACCATAATGAATCTTGTCCGTTCCATACTTGTTCACAATGTACTTAATTGTATCTTTGATGAGACTGAAAGTCTTGTCTGCATCAAGTCCAGTGGCGCTGAGGGCAAAGGCAAGATCAATCTCTGGTACTGGAGGCTCACCTAATAACAGTGAAAATCTAAATCAAATACATATCGTTTCCGGTTACAAGATTTGCATAGCGACTGCATACTGTACAAGGACTTGACCTGAAATGATTGGCGAAGAAATTAGTTATTCCTTTTCTGGCCAGCAAGTGATACATTGTTACCAGTGGTCTGTTTGTTTGTTTGTTTGTTTGTTGGCTTGTTTGTTTGTTTCTCTATTGGTTTGTTTGCTCATTTGTTTGTTTGTTTGCTTGCTGGTTTGTTTTTTGTTTGTCTATTTGTTTGTTTGTTTGTTTGCTCATTTGTCTGTTTGTTTGCTTGTTTGTTTATTTTTTGTTTGTCTATTTGTTTGTTTGTTTGTTTGCTTGTTTTTCTAAAAATAACAGTTACCTCGAATCTTGTCCATGATCTTCTCACCAACCATCTTTGGATCTTCGTCTTTGTCAGTCTCGATAACATTTGTCTTGTCAGGCGTCGTATTTTCAAGTTCAACAGGGTCAGCTTCCTCTCCAACGGCCACAGCAATGACTTCAATATCCCTCTCCTCAAGAGTTCGGACAGCCTTCTTGATTTCATCTTCGGTAGACCCTGATCTACTATCCGCCATTATCACGAGAACTTTGTGAGTCAAGGGTCTTCTGTCGTCATCTTCAAACATTTTGAGTGCCTTCTCCAGTGCGCCAGCTAAGTTTGGTGTTCCTGTTCCAACGCGGAGCTTTTCTACCGCTGTCTTGAGCTGCTGTGGCGACGGTGGAGTTTGCCCAAAGTTGATTTCTATTGTGGCAGTGTCCCCATACACCAGGACACTGTAGTGTATCTTCCGCGTGCCATACGTGTCGATGATGTAAGTGATGATGTCTTTCATTAACTTGAAGGTTTCGTTGTGGAGTACGCTCGATGCACTTAACGCAAATCCAAGATCCACCTCGGAGATGGGCGGTAGAACTAGACAGGAAATAACTAACATCAAATATGTTTTGGCATGGGAAGTATGATCACACACTTAACAGTTCGGCGCCTTCATTCCTTCTTGGCTAAACGTCTATAAATCTCTCCAACTACACTGTCCTGAGTGACCAAAGGGCTGTTCTTTGCGCAGGTGACTTTGGGTGCAATTTTTTTCGAGATTTCCCGTAAGATTTTTGTCGCACTTACGACAAAAAATTGAAACCAGCTGCAATTTGAGTGGAAATTGAGCGCGCTATAGCGATAGAATGAATGTACAATGTACAATTTATATACATGACGATGTCTTGTCAACAAAGGGTAATCAAAGTTCTGTCGTAAGTTCGAAATCTCTGGCGATATAGCGCTGAAATAAAAAAAAAAAAACGAAAAGCCTTGCACCTGGATTACACACGCGATTTGGTGTTGCAATCCTAACGCGACAGAATTCGCGGTTGGAATCGAGACAAAAATTTCCCATGAAAAATCGTCCCTGTAAATGGGGCTGCAACATAGCCTGCCGATCTAGAATTGGGCTGTACAGCCACGGCAGGCGCTGCAACTCAACCACTAACTGAATCATGGCGCAGACTTTCATTGTCTCCTGAGACAGACGGACGCCAACAAATGGGGCTTGACATATTACGCCCCACCTCAGGTCAGATTTAAGTCACTTATTTCGCTTATGAGAACTCGAGTGACTATTTCCAGCACTTGACCAAGCATCTGATTTGTGTTTTTGAGCAGAAGTTGTCCAATGCTTGGCAAAACTATTTATTTACGATATATCTATGATACCTGTATTTATTTTCTCCATGATCATCTTAGCTAGCTCGTTAGCCGAGGTGCCAGCAGACGGTTCTATGATGTTCGTCTTGTCTGGAGTGAGATTTTCCAGTTCTTTCACATCCGCCTCGACACCTATTGCTACTGGAATCACTGCTATCCCAGCTTTCTCCAGGGGCTTGGCAGCTGTTTTTACATCAGATGCATTTGAACCAGATTTTTTGTCAGTGATTATAACCAGGACCTAGCAGAAAGAAAATATACTGTATACCAGCCCTAATTTCGTCTGTTCCTATCCGTGGTAAACAAAAAATAGCAAGGTGGCTAATATCAATACCAGCAGGCTGCTAATCCATCGAAGGCTAACCTAACAAAGATTTCTGTCAGGTTGCAGCAAAATTTCGCATTTATACACCTGTCAGGTAAGAGAGCCTTCAGTCTGAACGGAAGCCTGGAAGTGGAGAATTAACTCTAAAGTAATTTGAGCCCTAGAAATCACCCAAGGATTTCCTTCCAAGCATTAGCTTTAGTCAAGAAATAGGGGACCACACAAGGTCATAACGCCTTGTTACCGACGTGGGATTCGAACCCACGATCTACATATTACATCATCGTTGCTCTACCGACCAAGCTTCTGGGCCAGACGCGAGCAGATTGTGTGTTCATGTACATGTAATAGACCTTTCCCGCATTCCACTTCAGTGCGTACGAACAATAGCACCAGAGCGAGGTTGGGGTGGACGTTTTTATACATTTGCTGTATTCTTGTCTACCCTGATCTCGACTCGGCGCCATTGATTGTTGGAATTCGGGAAAGGTCTGTTTCGGTGGAAATTCGTGGTCGGGTAGATGTTAAGGGTACAATTGCGAATGCTATGTTGCGTTACGCCCGTACGGCTTGATCTCGAGTCCATACGCTGACCATTAAGTCCACCACATTCCAAATACATGCACAGTAGGTACTATACCATTTGATTACCTTACGAGCTTGTGGCCTAGCTCCTTCAAAGAGTTTCCTGGCTTCCTCAAGGCCTTTATCCAGCGCTACCACCCCTGTTTCCCTGGCGATGTCATCCACAGTCTTTTTCATGTCTTCAAAATCAGACGGCTGGTTTTGGAAATCAACCCACTTTCTTTGACTCTGGCCATACGTTATGATAGCGTAGTTGATTTTTGACACGCCGTACATATCAGCAAAGGCTGTGATGGTGTCTTTCATCAGTTTAAAGTTTGTACTGGCATCTGTGGCTGTAGCACTTAAAGCGAAGGCCAGATCCACCATAGGCACGTCTGGGATTTCTTTGAAGGGATTAACAGACAAGCATTAAATCATTCAACTCTCGAGAATGCAAAAATTCTACACAGAAAAAACAAATCAAACCATCCTCATTTTCTGATGTAATAAAAAACAGACAGCACCTCAAGAAAAGACGGTTTAATGCATGGGATTTATGTAGCTTTGAAATAACGTTTTTACGTGTCATTTTTTTTTTTTTTTTTTTTTTTTTTTTTTTGCTGCTGGTTATTTTCATCAGTTACACTATGTCACGAGCTCGTCACGCATAGCATTTGCCAGATTGTTGAAAGGATTTACCAGGACCCAGTTACACACTTGGGGAACGAGGTTCTCTACGAACAAAGCATTTCAAGCACCTACGACACCATTTGCTACTCTAACATGTGTTTGCAAGAGTTAATATAGGCCAATCTGCCTCGGGGTCAAAACGAGTCTCCCTGCAAGGCCTTTCATACGAGGACTTTTTTTGAAAAAGAGGCACAAGGTAATTCAGAAATGATCTATTGCATAACAATACGATCTATCGCAAGCACAGTACCTTTAAAAGCAAGTTCCATAACCTCGACAGCTAAGTTATCAGAGTCCTCAGTCTTCTTGGCACGAATGACATGACGGCCATCTGTTGCTACATCCTTGAGCTCAGTCACGTCACTCTCACTTCCCAGTGCGATGGCAATAACTTTAATACCCTGGTCTCTAAGCTCTTTTGCTTCAGCCTGTGCCATCTGCTCATTCCCGGTTGATTTCTTGTCTGTAAACACGACGAGAACTTTGCGCGCATTTGGACGAGCTCCTCCGGAAGCAAAAAGCTGTTCTCCCTGTGCGAGCCCCTTCTCTAGACTTGATCCACCAGCCGCAGGTGTCACTGATGAAAGATATTGCTTCAAGTCGTCTTCCTTGGCAAAAACTCGCTGGAAATCAAAGACTGTCTTGGCGTCGTTTCCATACACCACAACACCATACTTAATGCGGCTAATGCTGTACTGGTCAATGATGGAATTGATGACAGATTTCATTTTGGCAAAATTCTTGCTAGCGTCAGATGCCGAGGCACTCAAAGCGAAACCAAGATCCACCATAGGGACAAACTCCATAGCTAAAATTGACAACAAAACATTTCACACGTCAGGCAAAACAAGGGATACACAGTTCACGTGGCTACAACTTTATTATGTCTGCCTTTTCATATTCACGTTTAACCTGTACCCATACAATGAGCATAAGCCTATCCTTTTTGTTGAATGTAATATCGCGGTGTCATCATAGCATCGATAGGTGTTCAATGATGATGTTAAATTACAATATTTAGGGAGGAAGCCACATCAGTCTTAGCTGATTTTCATGCAGGTCCTCTATCCTGGTTTAATTGGAATTTGGAGATGTTGGCTTTTGTGGAGGGAGGAAAACCGGAAAACCCGGAGAAAAACCCTCGGAGCAAGGCGAGAGCCAACGACAAACGCAACCCACATATGGCACAGGGGCGGAATCGAACCCGGGCCACAACGGTAGGAGGCGAACGCTCTCACCACCAACTGTGTCATTCCTGCTCCCCAAAACAAGTTGTGTGAAATTAAACTTTACTTCAAGTCTGATTCAAAATCGTTTCAACACTTTTACTGTTGAGGAGAAAAGGCATTACTGACTAATGGTGAGGCAGTGCTGAAAGCATATAGCCCCGCACACATTCAACAACGTTGTTTCAATACATTACAACATTGATTTAAAACAATGAAATCTCTTGACAAGACCTTTGATTTTAAGACAACCAAACAAACAAAACATGAAACTTACGTTTAACGGCCTCTTTCATGATTCTATCACCAAGCTGCTTAGGGCTCTCTTCGGGATCTTCTTCAAGACTGTTATCTTTCATGGGTGATAGTGGACGCAATTCACTCTGATCCGACTCAGTTCCCATGGCAACCGTGATGACCTTGACACCCATGTCGTGTAGCTCGTCCGCTGTGGGTTGCATCTTAGCTTTGTCGCCAGTCGCTTTGCTGTCAGTCATTATCACCAATACGTTACGGCGTTTAGGAATGTCTCCACTAAACACCTCTTTTGCATTCTCAAGAGCAGCTGGTAAATCCGCTCCACCGCGTACTCGTTGAACCATTTTCACGAGATTCTTGAGTTGTTCATCGTTGCTAAAACTCTCGGTCAACTGGATTCGCGACACGGCTGTGCTTCCGTACACAGTCAGTCCGTACTTTATATTCCTCTGCCCGTAAGAATCAATGATTGAAGTGATGGTGTTGGTCATGCGGTCAAAGTTATCTTTCGCATCTTGCCCATTTGCGTTGATCGCAAACACAAGATTGAGAGGTTCTATTCCTGTAAAATTAGAAAACATTCGTTTGTGTAAAAAATGCAACGAAAAACATATATTACAGGAATAAAATGCCCCTTATAGTGTGACTCCTTATGGCGGCGCGGTGGCTCCATGTTTAGTGCGCTCGCTTCCGGATCAAGCGGTCCTGGTTCGAGTCATGGGGCCCGTTTCTCGAAGGTCCCGAAAAGTTTTCGCACTCGAAAGCCAGCGTAAGGTCTTAAACTTCATGATTTACAGAGCTGTTTTATTCACGTATCCTTAATATGACCAGAGGTTCCCTTCATACAAGAAGTTTCAGGCGTATATAGATACAGATTATAGATACAGATCTGTTAAGAGATACAGATTAACTAAAAATGGCTTCGCGTGCTCAAAACGTTTCCAGGGCGTTCGAGAAACGGGCCCCAGGTCGAGGACATTGTGTTGTGTTCGTGGGAAAGAAACTAAACTCTTACAGTGCCTCTCTCTTTACCCAGATGTAGAAATGGGTACCGGCGAATTTAATGCTGGGGAGTAACCCTGCGATAGACTGGCATCCAATCCAGGGGAAGTAGAAATACTCTTAGTCGCTTCATGCTACATAAACCGCAATAAGCGCCGGCCTGATGGGCCACTTGGCTCGTATGCAGACTTTACCTTACGGTCTGACTTCAATGCACTACAAAAAAAAAAGTTGTCCAACTTTACCTTGACACAAGTCCTTGGTGATTTTCTGCAAATTGCCTGCCAGCTGATCAAATGAACCTATCTTCATCACATTGTCAGAGTTTTCCATGGCAATGCTTTTCAGCTCACTATCAGGAGCTCCTGGTCCGAGACCAACAGCCAACACTTGCACTCCTTTAGTCTGCAGGGTGAAAAGTCCATGTAAGAATACAGAGTGGAAGTAACATAGATTTTGAGCGCAAGCAAGCCGGAAAGAGTTGACATCGCCTTAAATTTCTAGTTTGTAAATTTCAGTTTCAGTTATTTGTTGCAAAACAACGACAATTTCTCTTCCAGTTCTGTCGTAAAAATGGACACGAGAGAGCAATCATGGATTTTCCAAATAACAAATAAACACTTTTCACTTAGTGTCGAAGGTAATCCAGACGTAATCCGGGATTGTTTTGGTTTTGCTTTACTACGCATTGTGATTGGTTTAAAAAAATCTCGCGCCGCCTACTCGACCAATCGCATACAAAACGAAAACTAATCGCGACTGGTCACTCGCGTTTTCGCGCGCTTTTCGCCGTTTACACATACTTGCTGCGAACTCTTATTACACAAATTCGTTGCTTTGTCTTTGCTTCTGCTGATCGGCCATTGATAGTAATAATTTTGGTTTTGGTTTTACAACACGCAAGTAAAAACCCGCTTTAAAATACTGAACTACTATTGCCAATTCTAAGCTGCTGTATTATGAATATTTAGAAACGTCAATGATCCATTATGGAGAAGCCCGGAAAAAATCGAAACGAGGCTCAGCACTTTACCTTCAGAGGCGCTAAAACTGTTGCATAAGGCATAGAACCTTCACTAGTACTTCCATCAGTGAGGACAATCAAAAACTTTGGCACACCCTTCCTTGCCCCACCCCTCTCAGTAAACAGTCTCTCGTTCGCCATTTTAATAGCTTTGTCTGTCCGCGTACGGCCTGGGTCGTATTTCATGTCCATGATCTTTTCTCTCAGAACCTCAGGGTTGTACAAAGAGGTATCAGAGAAGTCGAAGTCCAGGATGGCGTCTTCATTGTAGTGAACGAAGCCAAAGTGAGTTCCGTCTTTAGACACATCAAAGTACTCTGTGAGCTTGGCGAGCGAGCGTTTGACAGTCTCGTAGTTCTTCCACCCAACACTCCGAGATGAATCCACAATTACACCAATGTCCATGGAGTGAACGCAGGCTAGAAAAAACACAAACTGGATAGTAACACCTCCCAACTCAAAAACGTTTTCCGATTGGAAGAGAAGGTGTCATGGGTCAAACCTCACTAACTCCCTAGGGTGACCAAACTCACTAACTCCCTAAGGAAACAACAACTTGAACTTTCGACTCGCACGTGATCAGGTCGAGCACTTTGAAGCTGCGCCAAATTTGTGTCAGCCGGCATCAAGCGAATAATTTTTTCGCTGTTTTTTTATTATTATTTTTCAGTTGGGGAGTATAACAAAACACTTAATAACTGGCCCCACGGAAAACAGCAAGTTTTGAACTCACTCTTTCCCTTGGGGCCAGTCATTAAGTGCTTATTGGCTACGACTTAGTACCACTTAGTATCCACGGTACAGTGGGACCCCGACTTACCAGATGAAAACAAGACTACTGATGTCGACATCATTTCTCCGTATTTTTATTAATAAGTCTTACCTCCGCAAAGCCCCGTGTCCGACACTGCCACTTCTCTGCTCTCACGGCAAGCTGTCGCCTTCAAGACACACTCATTAGTGTAATCCCGACCGTCTGTTCCACATACGGGTTCTTCAACCTTTGGGCACTGATTATCGCACACACACTCTGTCCTTCCATCGTTGTACGAAACACACTGGGAATAGTGCTCACATAATTTCTGCTTCTTCTCGCAGGGATCTGAAATAGAGAGGAAGGGAAAGGGTCACGTGCGTTGATGGCAAAGTTTGTTAGATATTTGCGCCATTACCAAAGAGTTTCTAGGGTAAAAGCTCCTTTGAAACTAACGGCTCGCCAACTTGAAGGCTCCAACGTAGTAGTACCGCATCTGTTAAAGGCTTTTATAACACAGAACGACTTAATATATCATGACAGGGTTTGTCCAACTTCATTTCCTTAGCATAAAGCAAGGAGAACTATTTCCCCTAGCAAACTCGCAACAAATCAGCCATCCGTATTTCCAACAATTAGTCAGGACTTATTCATACAGGTTGTGAGGACAAGGGAAAAGGTATTTTAAAGTCTTTGGCAAAGCTCACATTTAAACCACTGAACTTCAAATGCAGTGCACATACTTTCCCTACGACAGCAAGTCCCTGAATCATCAAACCAACAAAACAGTAGTGTTAAATTACCTTTTACTATCACTTCGTAAACTTTTGGCACTAACGACGGCAGATCTCTGACGCTGTTAAAATCAAACACATATTCATCGCCTGAAGTGAACGTCAACAGTTTCGGTTTGTCTGGAATGTCACCCACAGCCACCGCCACGATCTTGATTCCCTTGCTTATCAAAGGTGATGCTGCATCGCGCAATGCTGTATCCCCTTCATTAACTCTCTCCCCTGTCAAAACTATCAATCCTTTTATTGCCTGAGGTCTCAGCAGTTTAGGATCGCCAAACAGCTGGGTCTGAGAACTGCGTAAAGCAACAACCACCGTGCCGCCTCGTGTTAAACGCAGCTTATCTACCTTGTCCTTGAGATTGTCTGTGTCAAAGTTTTCAAACTTGGCTATAACTGTACCCGAGCCATAGTCAATGATGCCCACGTGAATTCCACGAGTTGAAGTGCCATACGTGTCCAGGAACTGCTTGATGAAGTCTTTCTGTTTCTGAAAAGTGCCCGAGGTGATCTGGCCTGCTCCGCCCAAGGCAAACACGAGGTCGACTTGTTTTTCTATACAAGTACAATACAATCAGACAAAGTTGTTATTATTGAACACTCTGTGACTGAAATCACACAACTGAAAGCTATTTAATCTTGCTTATATGTGATTGCCTATTACGATATACAAGATGTTCTGACTGCCGTCTGTAAAGGAAACCTAATTTTTTTTCCACTCAAACAAAAGCTACGGAGCAGTACTTTCATGCGGTACTGTTTATCATGCTGTACAAGGTGGTTCTAACTTTCAAGTCTGTGGATGAAACCCTAATGTGCGACCATTCAAATGAAAGCTATTGAGCAGTACTTTCATGTGGTACTGTTTATCATTCTGTATAAGGTGGTTCTAACTTTCAAGTCTGTGAATGAAACCCTAGTGTATGACCATTCAATTGAAAGCTATTAAGCACTGCTTTAATGTGGTACTGTTTATTACGCTGTGCACTTAGTTGGTTTTAACTTAAGTCTGTGGATGAATACCCTGTCTGTGATCATTTAATAAAACGTATTAAGCAGTACTTAAATTTCGTATATAAAATCCTCTTTCCTGTTGAAAATTAAATTATATTATTCAGCTGAAATATAAACCTTACACTAGCGCACATCATATCAAACACATAACTCACGTATGCATAGTCCAGCATGGAGCACCCTGACTTCATGGTATCTCTTACAGGCAGCTGCTGTCAGCTGGCAAATGTTGTCATATGACAAGCCATCAGTGCCGCACACACGATTCCTCGAGTTACCACAAGCAGCCGGGTCGGGACACTTGCATGTGGCAATTCCAGAGGGTGGTACCGTGCAATAAGAGTAGAATTTGCACTCAAGACTCTTACAGCTAGGATCTGTACAAAAACAAAACCAGTATTGCGTTTCTTTAACATTAATTATAACATAGATAGGACCCTGCGTGCGCTCTGATTGGTCAAAACCCATGTTTTATCAGGGTATAAGACATAGAAAAAGCGTGTTTTATTGTTTTTCGCCACATTACCTCTATATCACAAAGCAAATGAAGAAGCCTAAGCCGTGTATTACACTATGACAAAACACTCCGGACATTTGAGAACACTTGAGAAATGTAGAAAACACGAGCCGCAGGCGAGTGTTTTCTACATTTCCCTCGTGTTCTCAAATGCCCGTCGTGTTTTATCACAGTGTAATACACGGCTCAGGCTTCTTTATTTGTCAAATAAGTTACTCAATTTATTAATAATTTAAAATAAAAAGAAACACTTCCTTGTACTGGCCGTAGTAAAGTTAGCGGTTTAAATTCGAGTTCTAATTTGGACTGTATTGACATTTTCAAGCTAAAACCACATTATAAACTATCCTTTACTTGTTTTCCGCAATGAAATGTCAGTTTGAAGCAAAGGCAATCACTATTTTCCATTACAACAAACATAAACAAGATAAATTAGTGAAAGCTCGAAGCAAGTTCAATCCCAAGCGCCAACAAAAACCGTGTGTAGAAATTGACTTAGTATCTAATTGGTTGAGCAGGCGACACCAGTTTAATAAACCAGTTACAGACAACGTAAGAAAACCTGAAGACATTATAGACTTTAAATGGGTTTCTTTCAACACTTATTTACGTAAAAAGGCGCTCTTTCTGATTTTGTCAACTTGTTCAAGGCGTTTTTAGCCACCAAAGGGTGTTTGTAGCTATTAAAGCCACAATTCAGTAACTCTGCAAAAAGGTAAGGCCTGATTTGTTCTGGATCCAGTCATATGCCAGTGCTTCAGACCAGTCTCCATGGAAGGAAAAACTGTCTTTGCAACGGACTTAGAGGAAATGTTTTTCAATAAACTTAATCAGAGACTTACCAGTGATGCATCTTCCTCTGTGTCGAGGTACAATCCACTTCTGTTCCTGACAGGCTGCTAACTCCAGGGCAGCTAAGTTATTATAAGACTTGCCATCTGACCCACAAACTGGGCTGATAACATCACTGGTCACTGGGCTACACTCGCACTTTGGGACGTCACTTTTGACACATTTTGAGTAGAAATGACAGCGTTTCCATCCACAAGTGTTCAAATCTGAGAGTAAAAAAGTAAATTCAGTAAACAAGAAAACAGACACCCATTCTTTGCCTGTTGGATTCTTGCCACATTCAAGAGATGTTTGAGAACCAACTCAAAAAATTCAAAAGCATGATGTTGCTCTAAACAGATACATGTGTAAGCTATCTTTGATTGGCTCTTTTTGCATCCAATGACAACCAATCAGCGCATCATGCAGATTTCAGTTGTAATCATACAGCCATACACTGTGGAAAAAATATTCTTTAAGCAGATACTTCCTAACAAAAACACCTTCTTAAAGCTTAAAATTTCCGCAAAGCAGATGCCACCTCTACAAAGACATCCCTAATAAAGACATCTCTATATAGCAGTGAAATCCCAGAAGCAGAGATTTTCAATCAGCAGATAACTTCCCTAAGCCTGACCTGTTCTGAGGTTTTCTACCTACTGTAGAGACCTTTCTTAAATGGACACCTCCCCTAAGTCGACACCTCCCCAAATGAGCAACTCCCTTATCTATAAAAACCACAATATACTTAATCACAATTAGCCTGATTCCTTACTTCAAACAGTGTTCTGTATTAGTTACATGTACCTTGCAGAATTTTGTTGACTGTTGGTTGCACCATCACCTTTAGCCGATCAGGTGACCCTACAGCCAAAATGAAGTCCATTTGTGAGGCTAGTGGTTTCACATTCTCTAAGCCTTTGTCAGCATCACCAACGAGAACAACTACAACTTTAACCCCTGCCTCCCTCAATGATTTAGCAATGACTGCAAGGCCTTGGGGGTAGGACACACTACTTCCATCTGTGATAAGTACAACTGCCTGAGGAACAAGATTAAAATGAGAACTGGTTGAAAACTGGAATGGGAATTTAAGATGATAGGTGGATAGACAGACAGACAGACAGACCTATAAACTTACAGAGGCACTGAGGAATGGAAAGATAAATAGATAGGCAGGCAGAGCAATGGATAAAGGGACAGAAAACAGAAGGAAGAAGTGATTGACATGTTAATTAAGTCATCATCATCATTACTATTATTATATCAATAGATGGATGGACAGACAGACAGACAGAAAGCACACAGACACAAGGAGATGTGAAGGTGAAGCTTGGGGCCTCAAGTATAAAGGAGGTTTTTGTCTGCAAATAAACTATCTATTAAACTATCTATTTTTTGTCTTATCGCTCTACACGTGCATATAAAAAACATGGTATCACACCTTAGGGTACTGACTGTCTCTTAGCCTGCTGTCATACTCCAGACTATATAACAGACCAGGTACAGAATCTGCCAGTGCTTGCTCAAGTGTTGTTTTGTCTTTGGTACTTTGCAAAGTGTTGATATATGCAGGCAATGTAATATAGTTGTAAAATGTTACAAGATCCATCTTAGCTGTGCCACCAAGGTCAAACTTCAAAAAACCATGTGTTATTCCTTGCTCAGGAATCCGGAATCTGTTGCCCAGATCTTTGAAGAAACCTTTAGATTTTTGCACAACTTTTGGCTCATTCATACTGGTGGTGTCAATCGCAAACATTAGGTGGACAGGCTGTTTTACATCTGAAGATCGATAACATTAATGAAAATATCATACTATTGTATAAGAAAAGAGAAAATCAACTTATACAAACTACTGTATTATAAAACAAGACCAAAGTGAACCTAGTTATACCAGAGAACCATGAAATACATAATTGGAGTTATCAATGAACAATAGAGCAACAACAACATTAGCTAGACTGTTTCCAACATCACTCTTTTTAGACTCTGATCTAAGGGACAGACCATTATTTTTTCTAAGGGGGTGAGAGGGGGTTGGGCAATTTCCAAAAACAAAATTCCTGTGCAGCCAAAACTGCTGAAAATAGGTCAAAATAAAATCATGCAAGGGGAGCCATGGGGAAAAAAATCAAGCTTGAAAGTGTTTTCTACTATCCAAATCCTGTGTTTGACTTTTTAAAAAAATTCTTGCACAAGCAATTACCCACCAAGAAAAATCATGCACAACCTAAAGGTGAGAAAAAATCTCATGCCACAGAACATTGCCCACCTCCACCCCCTTAAAAAAATGATGGTCCGTCCGTAAGATCACCCTGAATTATGCTATCCTTTGAAATACCTACCGCAAGCTGCCATGCTCTTGACTGTGATTGTCTTCCTTTTGGAGCAAGAGTGCCTTTGAAGCTCGCATTCATTCTCATAAGTCATATCATCGCTTCCACAGACTGGCATGTTAGCCTTGGAGCAGTTTGAAGGACACTGACACATGTGACTGAGGCCATCACTGGACCGGCGGCAGATGGAGTAGAATTCACAAACGATAGACTGGCAGGGATCTGAGAAAAGGGAATCAATTAGTTAATTTCTTGCACGCAAATGCAAATCAAGGATGCAATAAATGAGAATTATTAACGTTTCAAGAGCCAAACGACAAGCTTAATTAGAAGCTTGAGCATTAATCCACATAGATCAACACTGAGTTGAGAAACTTGGCATCAAAATAACTGAGAGAGCTTCACTATATTGCTGTATTCTGATCTTTGTGTGCGCAATGTTCGTCCAAATATGCAAATGCCTTCCTCTGCAGGAGTACATGGAACATATCTCTTAGCACCAGTACTTCGCCAAAATCCAAAACGTTCGTACGCTGAAATGCCCATGGACGATCAATTGAAGTATTTTGCATGCGTCATCATCCTAGCAATTTTCTTCTGATGATCAACAATGCGATTATCAAAACATTGACTTAGCAGAAGAGAACCGTTTCGAAACCTCATCCTTTCAATGAGCCAGAATCTTTCAGCGCACAACGAAGACAACAACATGGCACTCAATAATCTTGCCGGGATCTCTCTTGCCTGCTGCGCTCAATCACGATCATACTTGCAGGAACTTTGGAACGGACCTTTGGAACGGACTTTTGAAACGGACTTTTGGAGCCGACTTTTGGAACGGGCAACAAGAACCTGAAGGATGTTGCAAATCGTTTGAAATAGGCGGTCACTTCCGACCGATGCCAAGAATTTTGAATAGACCTAACAAAATGAATGAGTTATTTCTTCCACTAAGCGCGTTTATTGATTCCAATTTAAAATTTGTTTTTACTAGTAACTCTCTACTCTCTCTCGGCTCGTTCACTTACCTTCGTCTTGAGTACAAACAGTCTGTTCCAGCAGCATCTCCCCGACAGGTCTACACTTGCCACACCAGCCACCGCACTTAGCAGACACCAAGGTGCCGTCCTTGGATTTTTTGTACTCGTGCATTTCAATTCCAGGAGGGAAACCTATCGCTTGCCATTCTGTGGACGCCTTCAAGTGCAAGCCGGTATGAGTCAGGTCCACCTTAAAATGTCCCCTCCTGCACGCACCACCGTAATGCATCGAAAAGCAGTCGCCAGCCGAACCATAGGCGATTCTCCTTCCGAACGGATCCGACTTGGCGAAGGTGAAATCGTCTCGAACGATGGCCATCCTCGGGAGATCCACACGAACTTTTCGGAACTTCGTCAATCCGGCTGAGGAATAGTTCATCGCTCCAGGCTTTCCCTCACACTTGTACCTGGCCGAGTAGGGTCTGGGAGGCAGCCGTTTGGCGTAGATGTAGGCATAGTTGTTTTGCACGCCGGCTGGCAGCGTGACGTATTCTTTAGGTGAACTGGTATTCATACCATGACAGTAGACCTTCATTGGTGTGTTACACTCTGGTCGTACATAAATGACGTACTCGCCGTCCGTAGAGCCGACGCCCGCATTTTTCAAACCTAAACAGCTTGTGGCACCTACAAAATGAAAAATCTTGATGAGACAGGGATATCGTCACTTAGAAACGAGCTACACATCCATGAAACTAATTAACAATTTTTTCGTACAAACATTTGTACGTACAATGTTTTCGTGCAAATCAATTATAAGCCCTTACATATTACCAATAAAAATTCTTACAACAGCCAGAGACGCAGATTCGTACCCAGTCACTATTTGCGTGTTTCGGGAGGAGAGCAGATTGGATACTAGAGTGGATTACGGCGCGCGGGGTGTCTTGGGAAGGGTCGAAATAGCCTCCCGCGCGCTTCACTCGATCCAGGATATTTTCTCTTTGAAAAAATCAAATCTGACCCTTAAATAGCGACTGGGTACGAGTCTGCCAGAGACGCGAATCGGAAAGTTACGTTGATTTTGCATGACGTACCGCACTGCCCGAAGTGGAGTCGTGTAATATCCCTCTGAAATTGACATCTAGCGGCTCTCATGAGGCACGGATTGTTGTAGGTTCTACCATCTGTACCACAGACTGGGTCGTATTGCCGGGTACAGTATATTCTACACTGACAGCGTAAACGGCCGCTTGAATCAGCGCCACACTCTCCACCATACTGACAGTTCCTTTCGTTGCACTCAACTCCTTGTTGGAAAGCTAGTATCCTGCCTCCGTTTTCAAAAGAATGGTCTGAAAAAACGGAAATTGCATTGAATTATATCCTCGTGTAAGTCTTTTTAACAACGAATATTATCACTCGTTCCTTCATCTATCGCTTCATCGACCCCACCCTCCCCCCCCACTCCATGGTTACGTCGCCCCTCGCCCCCCTCCCCCCAAAAAAACTTTCTTCTTTCTCTTGCTGGACTGCCGCTTAGCAAGAAACTAACCTAAAAAAAAATGGTTTTCCAGTAACTACACTACTTGTTCCCAGTATCTGCTCAGATAATAAGCATGGTTACGACATTACATGTGTTGTGAATGTCGCCTTTTCACTGGAAAACGATGTGCAGAGTACAGTATAGAGCTTTATAGAAAGTCCGCTGAGGTGAGTCAAATTCAAAATGATCATATCCGGCCAATCACAATACGTATAAATAAACCAATCAGAATTCATATTGTAAAGAAAAAACATGGTACCAATACCAAGCGTGGAAAAATGTAGCGGGTGCACATTCAGAAAAACTTTCGACGCCAAAACAAATTAATTTTGGTTTTATTCTCATCTGGTTGAAAAATACAGGCTTTTGTTTTATAATAGAGAACATGACAAAGTTTTGTTTTTGTTGTTAATTTATTTGTTTGTTTGCTTTTTTTTCTTCTTGTAAATAAAGTTATTATTATACTAGTCAGTAACGGTAACCAAAACCCTAAGACTACAAGTAGTCCCTCTTTCGCTTAGCTCGTCGAGTGTGACCGTAATTCTGGGGGCGAGAAGCGCGAGAAAGGACGGATTTCGCGCGGCCATTTTTCCTCAAGGTTTTCTTTCACGCCAAGCATGGCGGACTGAATGAAAGAGGGGCTACTCGTGGTCTAACCCAAACCCCATCATTGAGGGTCTCAAGGAAACGAGGTCATGGCTTCCCACGGGGTTTAAAAATTACCCCGCACGTAACAGTTTTGTTGCCGCTGGTATAAGACATAGCATCATAAGTCGTGTTATCAGACCCATCCTCTTCTAATTGATAAAGGCGGGGCATCATGACAAATTCTAATCAGGTACCGCCGACGTAATATAGAATTAGAACTGACATACCATACCAGAACATGAAAATTCTAAAATCTCTCAGCTGATCCCTACAACCTCACGTAATACATTAACAGGAAATTTAGAATGTTTAGAGTCAATTCAACCGACGTTTGAAAAGGAAACTTGCCGATTTGTTTACTAATGGCTGTTTGGAACCAAACCCTTCTTTTAGTTTTGACCTTTCGTGCTAGAGCTTGTAAAGATTTAGCTAAAAACTACGACTTAAAATAATGCCGGAAATAAGTGGATTCTGCATCAAAACGCTTTTTGTTTCACGTATTGCACCGAAGCAGACATAAACACGACAAACAAATGATACTTTAAAAAAAAAAAAACGTTGATATGTGTTCTCTTATTCTCTAGTTAAAGTTTGACACGGTTTCCTTGTTGTGTGTGCTGAAGATTAATTTTGCAATGGCGCAGTTTTCATAATACGTCAAGTGGGTAAAATGTCATTGTAAACATGTTGGTTTATCGTCGGAAAAATACAGCATAAACAAACGTACAGAACAGTGGTTGAAAGGAGGAAATTAAGCTGCGAGATTAAAGTTCTTAACTTCTCCTTAACACGACGGTGTTTAAGCGGATTATTTTAACAGAAAATTAACACTGTATGTTATTTTCCATCTTCAACAGTCCAAGCTTTATTTCGTTTGAAACGTCTGGCTCACGTAGCTATTGGTATTCTTACAAATATGTAACGCAGACCTCAATAAAAGCCCGAAAGTTTTCGCTTGTTGCTCAGTGAGAGTCCGCTGCGCAATAGGAGATTTCTAACACTTATTCTTTTTTTGTGCCTAATATGTAGGAGTTCGTGGAAGCCAAACCCTGGAAATCGGTGGTCCACCTAGGACTGAGATGTTTTCAAGATCGTAACTGTTTAAACGGAACCGATGAATCCTTGCCGAGAGTGGATTCTTCGGTTCCTTTGACGCACCATGATCCGAGAGATCTTGGATTGATCTGTTTAGAAAAGAAACGGAAAATCCGTTTTGGGATTTAAGAATTCAATCTTGGATTTTCTTAAAGAAACGCACCCCAAGTTTCTGCCATTTTTCTAGCTTGTTTCCTTGTCTGGATTTTCTTGCGGGTTTTTCTGTCACTTGAGTTGGCTGTTTTGAATTTCATTCAACGTTTGAACCATTGCGCTAAGTAGTGTGAGGTATCTTCTTAGAGGCCAAACCGGCTTACCTCCCGAGATCGACAACCTGAGTAAACATTTAGCTGCAGGAGTAATGGACTTCTGGTAACTATTGTCGAAAACCGCGCGCGAAACTCCGTTTGTTTACTCATCTGAGATCGATCGCCTGAGCGCGGAAAATATCAACATAACTCATCTACCGTCAACCACGGACACAAAACAGGGTCCCAAAACGACTCGCTTATGCTTGTCTCGCGATTACGTTCGAATAAGTTCTACCGAGAAAACTGGCTGTTTTGGCGGCAGTGACAATTATGCTGCCCGAAGAGGAAAATTTTAAGCAGACCAAGAAAAATACAACATTACGCACAAGATCATCAGAAATTGTAACATGGCGACACAGAAAGAGTTGGAAGTCTGGTTAGCAAGGGACTATTTCATATCGAACAGAATTCGAGCAGGTCTGAGTGTTGAATCATAAGTAGGATAGAATCGAAGTTGGTGGCAATCTTTCCCAAACATACGGTATTTTGTTTGGAATGTTTTCGTCTGAGGCGAGAATGCCGCCCACCACTTTACATGAACAAGAAGTGGTATAACAAAATCGTGGTTTGGTTAATTAAAAGGAATCAAAAAGCACTAAATGAACTAAGGTTCTTTCAACACTTTCATATCAAGAAAGAAATCGGCAAGATTAAAACCCTGAAGTCTTCTGGAACGCAAATAAATGTTTGCTAAAATAAATAATTAAAAGCCAATTAAAACTTCCACTTCCGGTTGGTTTCAGCAAGTTCTCAAATTTTCAGATCTCGAGTTTTCTCGCACTTGTTTTAGTTTATATTAGTTTACAATATCTCAGTGATGTTTTGTTGTCAACGGGTTTGAAAAGCAGCACAGCAAAAGGAAATTAACAGTATTAACCGAGAAGATTCTAAATTCTAGCTAGTCCTTAAAATTTGATTAAAATAATGCAATAATTAACGGTATCATTATTTGACATATCTTTGGTATGATATATCCCGTTGGCGAAGATCGCCATGTGACACAGTCTAGATAAATTCGGAAACTGATATTTTACTCAAATTAATCGAATCCTTGTTTATATCACAAGTATACTCGAGAACCTGACAAAAAAGGTTAATTGAATAATGTGTGGTCTAACGTTAGCTGAAATGAATCCACGTTTTGCGACGAGAAACATCTTGAAGGGAAGTTCGGCCTTTAGACCACATCCGTTTGTAATTACGATGACGTCATGTTTGCGGATAAACTGAGAGAAAAAGGCATGATTAAGAGTTTAACCTGGAACTTTTTCTCAAAACCGAGTTATTTCTGTACCGTTAAGGTCAAAATACGATACGTGTGTTGAAACTTCGAGTGGGCGCAGTGATCATTTTTCGCCTCGTGTCATGTACGAGCATACGTTACCTCAAGAGCACGCAACTTACATAACATTACACGAAGCGCTCTGCAACGAGTGGCGGCCATTTCAGCGAAATCGCATGTTGAGACATCACGCATTTAAATTTATTCATACCTGGAAGCGCTTTGAGAACCTCGTCCACCATTCGCATTGTAACGGGCAGGGAAGCAGCTGCGGTCAAAAAACCGCTTGAATGTCGTTTTGCAACCCAGAGCCTCACGTCTTCTAACTTGTGTTGATGATCACAAGACGGAGCTCTTTCAATGGCGTTTATTACAGTAACGTTACTCAGTTGTGAATCTCTTCGATATACATTCCTTACGTGAACATGGGCTGTGACGTGATTGTTTTTTTCTAGGGACAATCTCGTTATTTCCCCAGTGAAAGCTACATAACCTTTTCCAGTAAATGTTGGCAGCGGACAGAATCTTGAAAACTCATCACTGGCAGCAAAACAGACCGTCCTCAAAAGGCAGAAAGCTGCAAGAATTCGAGGAAAAACCCCCGTTATTGAAATTCCTTTCTCTTTCATCTTGGTCTTTTACCACATATCGTTGCTAATCGGCTTTCTGTTGGTTGATGAGAGCACGGCAATCTTTACCCTCAGCTCTTTGCGATTCCAACGGTGTGTTGGAAGTTTCGGACGCGCTACTGAAATAATTCAAAACAATAACGTGAATGAAACTAATTAGGGCGGCTTGTAAACAATGAAAGAAGAATCGATAGACCACAAACCTTTTGTCTGAGATAAACTGTGATTTTGTATTCGTCGTTGCGGCAACGAAGTGATGCTTTTCTGGTAGGACACAAGCGTTACAATAATAAACTACGGTCGATGAAAAATAGTAATTTAAAATTTGAAGTTTTTTCGCTCAAAGACTAGCGCTTGGGAGCAAATTATTCCATGAACCGCTTGCCTTGTCAAAAGAACCCAGTGCAAAGCTGCTCTTGGAAAGCCTGTCTTTGTGGCAAAAATTACAAGGTGAGTCTGTGGGTTTATGTGAAATAATATCCTATTTCACAGCTAGATCTGTCAAATATCCCCCCCGATGAAAGGTCAGTAAATCATTGCCAAATGTATTTCCCTTACACGATGAAATCAGAGATAACACGCTATTTTTAGTTGCATAACACCGTAACACAAACTGGAAGATTATTTTAAACGAATTGAGCACTAAGCTGGCTTTCCCAGTCAAGGGGTTTTACATGGGTTTGGGCGTAGACCTCTGGTAAATTCCGCAAAATCAACAGAGAAAAATTTTCATAATTCTCAATAGAGGAATTGAATCTAGACTATGATTTAACCCTCATGACCTGCTTTATCGAACTTAGGGGAAAAAATGACAAAAGAAACCTCTGAGGACTTTGAAAGATCAGTCTTTCTTATATACTTTGAAATGCAGCTAAACTACGTTTCGGTGTAACATCACTACACCTCGTTTGCATTGACTTTCATCATACATTGCTCAATTGGTGGCCACTATAGCCTCTTCCTAGAAACGGCGCAGCGAAATAAAGGAGAGAGGCTCGCTGCGAGGCGCGCGACGCCCTTCTTCCCTATTTATACTTGCGTTAATTTTCGCGCTGCGCCCCAACTGGAAGAGGCTTGTGGTCAGTTGCAGTGGTAGCAAGGGAATTTGAAACCAAGGCTTAACTTTGGTCAACTTTCCTTTAGCGACACCGGGTCACGCCTCAAGGCTGGATGTATGTTTAGGTTCATAAGCGTAGTCTATTCGCAAGGACTAGTGTAACAGTATTGAATTCCAGATCCGATTCTCTTAATTTTTTCGTTATCATTGCATGCATGCAGAAATCTTGACTCAGCTCTACTCACGGGCATGTGAAGTGTTAACACGTCTCTGTAGTTCGATTCAGTGCTATAACGTCTAATCCGACTGACTTAGGAACATCACAGAATTTTGGAGATTCTCCAACAATCATCGTAAGATTGAGTTGAAGTATACAAAATATTAGTTTACCAGCAGACCCTTTAATTGTTGAAAGAAGTGAAAGAGCAATAACCTGCGTGGTGAAACGCCCAACTAAAAACCTGACCTGCGGTACACGTACACTAATTAAGCAATACGGCACTTTTTCCGTGTTTACAAAGCCTGGTTTAAACACGAGGGGGTTCGAGACGGTTATGTAAACCAGTACTCGATTGCTTTTATAAACTCGTCACAACCGAGTTTACATACTTCTCATCTAACCAAACCTATCGACCAATGACAACGCGCGTAGTAGTTCAGTTAACACAAAGTGAGTCAGTGAAGCTGCGAAATAAACTTTCTTTATTGTTTAACAAAGAGGAAATGGATTGAAAGCCAGGGATAAATGCAACGGAAAGAGGTCATTTACGTTGTGGGGCAAAATGCAGACACAAACATTTGCCATCCCATTCAAAAAATTTTTTATTACAGTATGTATGGTCAGGCGCTTAAATTGTTTGGTCGTAACATAGTGTCAGTTCGTTAAGTATCCTTTAAAGCACGACTTAGACAGGTTGAAGGAGTAATGCTACATATATATCACTAATTCTGGCCAAACAGCACTGCCCGTTACTGTTCTTCAATGAGCCATCGTGTCCGAATTGTTTACGACAGTATAATCTTTCTGCACTTCTTTTGTTGCTAAAACATCGGTGCAAAAATGTTGAGTAAAACTCGACCAAAACCATGACAACTGCCGTTGTATGCTGTGTTAAACCAACAAGTTCTTTCCCAATCTGTGTGAAAAGAAAACAGAGGAAACAGTATCATATAAAAAGCGTCTTGAAAAACGACGAGCAAAACCCAGGTATTTTTACAGAAAAAACAAGTTTTGAGAGCTAAACGACATGTCCAAGAAAACAAGACAGTCGCTCGAACCCAGAGTGCAGCCCAACATGCCACTACCCTCTCACTAGGCTGCGAGCAGGCTCACCTTTGAGTCACGCGCGCGAGCGGCGAAGAGCTTGTGCTCCAATGTTAGCCTGCTCGCAGACTACCCTCTCACGGAAATAGCAAACACCGCAAAGTATAAACGGGTTATTGACCAAGCGATGGGTCAAGACGGCTGGATATTGGCCAAGTTTCATTTTTGCGTGTTTCTGGACTTCGACTCCGTCTCGGTTCATAAAAACGCCAACAAGAACGAGGCCAATATCCACCCATCTTGACCTCACGCTTTGTCAATAAAGGATTCATTATGTGGAAAAAGAACACTACTTTCTTGCGAGAAACATTGCGCGGGCAATCACGTCGCAGGATTCGGTTCATCTTGCCCGTTCACGGAGTTAGGCGTATAAACAATAATCTTAAAAAAATAACGTTTTATAACAGAGAATCTCCTACACTAACCATCTTTCATCGTGTTGCTGTTTGAGTCTCTCGACTTCAGCCTCCAGTTCTGCACAAGCTCGTTCAATCTCATAATTCTTTGTCACCAGACCAACCCAGCTAAGAAAAAACAAAACAAAAAAACCGGCCATTAAATTTCTTGCAGTAAATAATAACGAATAATTAGACATGTTTACCTAGGAACAAATCTTCATTGCAAGTGTTAAACTAACCTTTGCTCCAGATGTTGAAGTTGATCTCCAGCCTTTGTCTGCAATAACACAAACAAACAGACATCTATAAAGTTAAATCTTGTGACAAGAACGTTGAGTCACTCTTGACATTGTCCACTATGTATAAGAGCGTTTTCATGGCATCCATATCAGTAGTCCCAAACAAAAGGGAATTTTTGTGTAAGTAAATAACTTGTTTCCAAAAGGAGAGAAAGGTAATGGGTTAGAACACCAACATGGCTACCATGACGTCATGTATTTCTGTTATTCTTATATGCCTCTCAAAACCCAAAGTACCTCTTGCAACAGGAAAACACGCATTGACAACAGCATTTTATCATTTCCCAGGGAGCAGAGAGCTGTAGATTAAAGTTAACTGCCTTTTACATGAACCCCAATCAGCACTACTAGGTCTGTGGCATAGCATAGTTACTCTGGTTTCCTTGTTGCTGAGTGACTCATGGTATAACACTTGTCCTGGACGGGAAGGTGGTTTTAATATTCTGGGGTGAAGAGGGTTACCATATCGTATTTTTTTTAAGGTTGCTCATTGTAAAAAATAAACCTGTGGTACCTTTTTGAACATATCAGTGTGGAAAGATTTTGCTGTTAGGTTAGTGGACGCGCAACGGGCGAGAGAAGGTTCTTAGGGAAAATGTTTGATAACACTGACATTAAAGTAGTACAGTATACTATAATAGATTACATTTGAAAGGAAGTTTTTGATGGCTAGTGAGGGGTTTTGTTTTGAATATAATTGTAAATAATTTCAACTTTATGTAGCTAAGGTATATTTTGATATGTAAATAGTGACCCAATTAGTTTTTTTAAGCTAAATACAATTGTCACTTAAAAAGTCTTTCAGTCATTCATTCAGAATAGCATAGTCACAATTTGCTCAAGGGGCAATACCGCAAATTGGTTTTCTTTGCACCCTGCTCACGGATCAGTGGAAATCGTGACACAGCAGGTTACCATAGCAACAGTATGACCTACTAAATGCACCCTTAATTACAGCTTTAGGGGCTTATAATTCAAAAATGGCATGGTGAAACTTTTTTATATCATCAAATTTTAATGAGCATGATAAGACAACTTTAGGCAAAATTTTAAAAAATTCTGAACATAGTATTTTGTACAGAATTACTATGTGCTATGTACAGAATTACTATGTACAGCATTTTTTACAACTTTGCCAAAAGTTGCTTGTTATCATGCTTATTAAAATTTGATGATATAAAAAATTTCATCGTTCCGTTTTTGAATTATAAGCCCCTAAAGCTGTAATTAAGGGTGTTTTAAGCAGGTCATACTGTTACTATGGTAACCTATTGTGTCACGAAAATGCTTACAACACATTCACATATGATTGGGCAGTTTTTTGATACCATGATTGTACTATCAAGTGCTAAAGAGTGGTTATAATGACCCATCAAAATCTAAGTACAAGAAACTATTTAGAGCCCCCTTAACCATAACCTTACTTGTTCAGTTTTCCGCTGCCAGTTGACTTCCTGGATTTCTTTTCTAAAATATTAAAGGATGAAATATACAGTAATAACATTAGAATTATTATTCAGTCTTGATCATATCACATGTCCTTTTGTGACCCAGACTGTGTGCAACAAAAAAATGTCCACTTCTTCCCTTCCTCTATCACAGGCATTCTAAAGTTCCTACAAAGCATGCATTAATCAAAGGAAAATCTTTTGACTTACTTGATGTCCATGAGTTTCTTTTGTTGTTGAGCCAGTATTCTTGTCAAAGTTTCATTGTGGATTCTCCAAGCAGCACTACCATATTTTGACAACAACTCCAGATTTTCAATTCTGAAGAATAATACAAAGAAAATCAAGAATGACAAGTTTCAGATCACTTGACTAACACCAGGATTGAACAGAATGTGAACACATTTTCTCAGCTTAGCATTTTCTCAACATTGGCTGGGTACATGTTATTGGATATTACAATCTAAAACAGGGGGCTGTTTTTTGGAATAACAGGTTTATACTCTATGGAAACAGATCACTGGGGCTCACTGACAAATTCTAGTAACTAAAAGTTAAGTATCCAAGAATATTAACAACCCAATGAATTTACATGTACCAGTATGTAAGAATGCTCTGCATATCCGTGGAAGATTGTGAGGCAGTAATGTAAGTTATGAACAACTGATAAATTTTTAAATTATAATATTTAGAGAAGACGCCACATCAGTCTTAGCTGGTTTTCATGCAGGTCCTCTATCCTGGTCGAATTGGAATTTGGAAATGTTGGTTTTTGTGGAGGGAGGAAAACCAGAAAGCCTGGAGAAAAACCCTTGGAGCAAGGCGAGAACCAGCAACAAACTCAACCCACATATGGGACCAGGCCAGAATTGAACCCTGGCCACATTGGTGGGAAGCAAAGGCTCTCATCACTGCACCATCCCTGCTCCTCAAACTATCAGAAGTACATGTCATTCACCTCTCAGCTTGATGTTCCAGCTGAGCCATGGAGTTATCCACAGCTTCCGTCCAGGATGTGATGTCATGTTTTTGGTTTGCAGTTGGTTGAGGAAGCTCATATCTAATGATGAATAAAGAACTGTTAGAAGCTGCCTGGTATACAAAGCCAATATTGGCTTGTTGACTTCACTAAACAACTAAAATAAGAGCAGAGCTATCATTGAGGGCTGTTACCTGTAACACTTTTTACAACTTAATATGCTTGATAGGCTTTTGATGTTACAGGTGAACTTGCACGTGTAAAGATTGAGGCAACAAGTGACTCAACACTTACTGACAGCCGTAAAGGCTGGCAGTAATTTTAAAATACAACAACACTACATAGAGACAAAAATGCTTTGGTTTTCCTACAATAGGATAACCCAAACATGCTTGTGTTGTGCTGTTTCTTAAAACATGTTTGTTTGTTTCCTTGTTTGTTTGTTTGTTGGTTGGTTGGTTGAACAAGAAACACATTGTAATCACTACTTAATTTAAGGTACAACTTAATTAATCTAAAAAAACATACCTTTTCATGCTTAGCAAATCCATTGGTTGTCTTTTGCTTATTCTCTCAAATTCCTTTTTCAGGATCAGTGTCTAAACATTTGATTAAATCACGTAAGTTAGTTTCAGTCAAAGGTAGTTGAAGTCTCTTTCAATTAACTCACAATGCTATTAGATAACTCTTCTTTTATGCTTGTTTTTGTCACGATTCTGTAACATTGTCAAACCATCAATAACGTTATCATGACCACAACTTAGTTTACAACTGGGCTCTCATTCAAGGTAGTAACTCATAACACTTGATGCAGCTCACTAGGCTTGACAGGCCCTTGATGTTAAGGGAGAACTTACCTGTTGCTGATATAATTCATGCAAGAAGCAACAAGTTTGTTGCGGGTGTGAAGATCAAGATGGCAAGTGACCCAAAACTGAATGACAACCATCTACAAGAGTAAGAAAAAATGATAATTTTTCTCACCTCAAATGCTTCATAATCTGGAGTAGCAAGGAAGTCCAAATAGTTTTTTGTTGGTCTGTAACGTCTTGTCTCTTCTTCAACCAGTTGGTTTACCTGCCAAAGGTATACAGGTGCATGTCATAGTAAAGAATGAGCCAGTGTAAGATCTATGTACATTGTATCACCAGATAATAGAATAATTCTTTTTGTAGCAATTTCTTTTATTATTGTATATGTTCATATCTACATAATTATTTACTCCTTTTATGTTGTGTCTCAAATTAACACATGTGCTAGAGTATTTTGGCATTTCAATAAAGTTATTTCATTTCACATAGCAGAGTGTTATGTATCTTGACAAAACTTTAGTGCACATAATAATCAAAGACTGAAGAACCTGCCTTGATGCTAATTATTTTGACTGCAAATATCCAAGAGTAAGGATAGTACATTTAACAATGTTCTATCCTACATTTAAATTTGTTTTGAGGGAGAAGTTTAACTAAAGTCTGTCATCAGTAATATCTGAAGTCTCAACAATCTGAGAGGTCAAAATTTTCAGCACCAGTTCCGTACCATCGATCGTAGTTTTCGTTTAAAATAAAACTGAAATTTTTCCTTACAAGTGTAAAAAAGACAAAGAGATCGACCAATCTGACTTCCAATAGGCAGCAACAAGTTTTAGCTTAAAATCCCGTTGTCATTAAGTTAAATACACATCTCTATCTTTGGGTTGTTGTGCAGCACGGCGAAACAACCACGACGCTTGTTTACTTTACGTGTAGTTCACAATCTTACCATTTCTCTAACTCCTGGGTCATCATATCCTTGATCAAAATACGGTAAAGCGTCTGGAGCGACTTCATGCGTGGCCGCCATGATGGATCTACATTACCCACAATACACTTCCATGCAGGAATCTAAAAGGTACCTGGCGGGGAGTTGTGGGTAGTGGATATCCGTGGGTACCCCGGTGGGTAGTTTACAGATACGTACGCAATATATACAGAGACCTCAGCCCAAGTCATAAACCCGCCTTCCTCTAACGGAGATATTTGAAAATAGGCTACTTTTGATATATTGAATTTAGCTTGATTGTAAATTAAAGGGACACAAAAAAGAAATGGATGAACAATAAATATTGTCATTCAATTTGTTTTGTTTGTGCCTTCTGAAAGAGCGAGCACGTCGTTACAAAGCTGAATTTTAACATTATTTGCATCAAGTAGTTCCAATATGCCAAAAAAAAGGAACTAAGGAAGGTGAGGAGCCAGTAATATTTGAGCCAGACTTCTAGGGTTTTTTTATCTTGTTCCTTTTTGTTTTTATTTTGTATTTTTTTTAAATTGCTCAGGGCAATGCAACCCGATTCTTAGCCGGTGCGGGTGGCTCGCAGCTGCGCACTTTCTCTCCATTGTGGAGTGCGTGGCCGAGAGCGACCTAAAATGTCTGAGAATCAGGCTGAAGGCAATACCCTGCGCAAAGCTAATAAGCATCACACGTCTTATTACAACATGAGTTATCAACAGAATTTTTCCATCAAACTTCATTTAGAGTAAGGATGTTTCAGGACAGCGCACCCATCGCAAGCTAAACGACAAACAACGATAACTAAACTGTTGCAACGACTTCAAGCCGGTTTTCCTAGGGTGTTGTTTCCGGCCCTCACACCTCAGGGAATCCTGGGAAGTATTTTATAGCGATGCAATTTGCAAAATAGAGCGAACAATACGAATGAACACAAATCACACACCTCCCCGACTTGAATAGCTGTTCCTGGTTCTCACTCTGTTGCGATCTGGTGAAAGAGAACTAGTACGGCATGTCCAGACGTTCAGTTAGTTTGAGCGCAGCGCGACACAATAAAAATTAGCGAGAAGCGCAAAGATAGCGCGAAGAATGACAGGTGGAAAAGAAAAAGCCGGTAGTTTGTAAAGAAGCCGTCCTGCCTCGTCGACCAACCCTCTTCGTTTTCGCCCTCGCTGTTTTTTCACGCTACCTCCTAACTAACCAAAGGCACCAAACGCCTGGAAAAACGTCGGGATTCACCAGTCCAATTGTACATTAATTTAAATTTCAACTCTAAAATTCTTGTTTTGCGACGTTTCATTCAAACAACAACATACAAACAGTGTTGATAAAATTGCACAGTGTTGATGAAATGCACAGCAAAGCTTTTTGAATATCAATTAGCCCACCGAATGCTCAGTGTTTTTCTCCACTCAGGATGTAGGGGGTAAGGGTAAGCTTTTTATGGGGGTGAGATAGGTGATGGGCTACCCCTCCCCCATTAAGGGCGGCGTTTTCCTTATGGAGTTTAGTAAGGTATACTGTATATAGATCAGTGACTGTTACATGCAATACTTGTGCAACGGAAAAGAAACTGAACACTTCACTAGTGGTCATTTTGTGCACTCGCTTCGGATTTGTATTTATATTTAAAAAAAAATTCAATAAATACAATGAAAAAAAAAAAACATCCCCTACCACAAATTGCCATTCACTATAAAATTCAACCATACGAGCTAAAAGGCTAAAAATGTACAATTCAGTATTTACAACAATCTTTACATTCAATTGAAACGCGTAAGATTTTCACTCTGCCATACTATGAGAAAAGATTTGTTTAAAAAACAGTTTTGTTTCAAATATGAAAAGGATAAAAAAAGTAAACTCGAATTGCTCAAACGAGAACTCAAAAAAGCTAATTGCTTCTAAAAATTTCAAATGAAATGACCTTGGTGTTCAAAGGGCATCTTCGGCAGACAGATTCCCAATTCAAGCAGATAAAAAACTAAAACCATTCGCCTTCAAACTATGTTGTTTTGAGGTTATATTCCCAGCTAGATTTTACATTCATTCTTATTTGACAGGAATTGAAACATCTTTTCCTTCACACCATTCTCTTCACTGGACAGGGGCAAGATTAATTGGGAATAGATCTCACGACTGAAGCCATACCCTTGATACCCTTTTCCTTCACGCCATGCTCTTCACTAGACAGGGACAAGACCAATTGGGAATAGATCCCACGACTCAGTCTAGCTGCAGAGCAAACTACGATTACACTCATATTCCTCTAAGCCACACCTTTCACATGTACCTCTTTTCCTTCACGCCATGCCTTTCGCCAGACAGGGACAAGACCAATTGGGAAAACATCCCACAACTCAGTCTAACTACAGAGCAAACTACGTGTACACCCATTTTCCTCCCAACCACGCCCTTCACCGTATAACCCGCTTCCTTCACGCCATGCCCTCAACCAGACAGGGACAAGACCAATTGGGAAAGAATCCCACGACTCAGCCTAGCTGCAGAGCAAACAACGTTTACTTCCATTTTCCTCTAACCAACAACCTTCACTATGTAACCCACTTCCTTCACACGATACCCTCAACAAGACAAGTATAAGACCATCTGGGAATTCATCCAACGCCCGTGTATGCCTTCTTCAAGCCTGATCTATCAACCCCAACGGGTTATTCAACCATTCCTGTCCAGCTAGACTTCAATCCTTACACACATCACAAAACAGTAATTGACACTTAAGCACACTCAATTCGAATCTGAATTTGCCCTTGCCCTTTGAACAAACAAGATTGTTTCTAAAATAATAAAAGCACTTTAAGATGTCTACTAAGCAAGAACGTTGTTTAAAACAATAGAAATTGATTTACATTTCTTAAGACCTGTAGCTTCATAGTATATTGTCCTTGTAAAATTCATTAAATTAGTTCTTTGGGCTGACCCTGCTGCAGTGACCTTTATACATATTCTCTGAAAATAGAAAAAAAAGGAAATACGCACAATTAGACAGATTAAACCTTCGAAGAGAAAAAAAACTGCCAAAATGGCCTTTCTTAGTTCTATAAAATGTTAGCTGTACAGATGTATAACAAGGGCGCCAACCAACAGAGACCACGTGACAAACAAGGAAGGCCAACCGATTTTCAACAGGCAGAGAAAGGACCTACAGGGGAAAATGAAGCTAGAAAAGGGTTTTGGGACTGCTGTACCCCTCTACCCTATTCAACCTTAAGCTTTGCTTATTTCCTTTAACGCCCTCTTCTCTCTCATTTCTGCATCTGCCACACATTGTTCTGTACAATGAGTTGCCACAATGTCCCAAGCTGGAATGGGGCTTCCCTCTCTTTGCTGAAGTTGTACTCGCTATACCAAATGCTGGCTGTACAGCTATCACTTCTTAGATGGTTCAATGTATTTCAGTTAGAGCAAAATAAGATATCAGTTTAATAAAGATATCAACTTTATTAGTGGTTAAAGAAATCAGGTATAAACAAAAATAAAAAACAACTGCATCGTTGCATCACTCAAAAAGTTAACAATGAAGTAAATCATGTTAGTTCATTGTCACAACTGTTCGAATAGGTTACGAGGTTAATGGTAAACTCAAACGTTGGTTCTACATAAGGTCATAACCACACCTGTTGCCATAGTTACTGCACCCTTAACTGCACCCCAGGAATCAAAGCATAAGTTAATCTATTTTAGTTTAAAAGCTTATCCTCCAGCAGCAAGCAGCACAGATGACCTTGGCTTTGCTTCAAATTTTCACACAAAAATAAAAATACAAGCACTTTTGTTGCTTGTGTTCACACACTCAAATACCTGCCGTCTGCAAGCTTCAACACATTTCTGGGCTAGAACTTCTACCTAGAACACAACATGGCCTTTTAGATTGTCCAAAACAAAGCTTTACATTTTGATGATGCAAACAACAGTGTGCTAACAGAAATCAAAGTGCTTGTGCCACGCTGACAAACTAATTTCAACTCAAGAACAGGAGACATGACTGTGCAGGTGTGAAAAGCACTTGCAGAAAGCACAGAGATATAATTTAGTTTTAAGAGATGCCATTAAAGTGAAATTGAATTATAACTGTTTGCTTTTAAACATAGACAAGTCACACACTTATAATGTAGAAGGTTGAACTTTGAATCCTGATTGATCAAGAATTTTCATGTAGTTAACATCTTGTCACCTTCATTTGCATCATAAATTCACTGCATTAAATTTTTCTGGTTGCTTTCAATTAGAAACTCTAATAAATCAACAAAATTAATGTCGAGTTGGAGCTCAAATTTAAAATTGAAGAGACAAAACACATAGCAATTTACGTTTAATGTGCTTGCATTTCCTATTGTAAACAACTTGAAGACATCAAACTTACATTAAGTTTTTAATTAAGTATCACCTTTAATTCATTGTTATGTTAAGTGTGACCTGTCAGCTACGGCATCCTCAAATCTTAAAGATTACTCATTTCACTTGATAGCCTCATAATTAGGCACCAGTTTAGTTTGTTAGTAAACAGCATTCTATAGATGGCAAACAAACAAGTAACCATGATGACATAATTATTTAAACACGTCAAGGAGAACAGCAGTGATCACCAGGATTGTATTGAAGAAAAAAATGTAAAGGACTTAGATATAAATGTGTAAACAGGATAACAATGAGCAAATGAGAGCAGGATGTTAGTATTAAAATGGAAAATGGTGACATAGTGGTGACAACACAAATGATAATGATGATGACAACAAAACAGTATTGACACCAATATAATGTTAAACAACACTGTAAAAAGAATTCCATGATTTTATTTGTTACATGTTAAATATTTAATACAAAATTTATCAAAAAAATTGATTGAGACAAAGTGCTATTTAATGTGTTAAAATAAAAACGAGAGTGGTTATGTCTTCAATAAGTCTTGAATGAGAAAAAATATTATTTTTAACAATTATTTCCCTCAACAGGACTTACAAATACATTGCTTGTTTAACGTTAGCAGTAACAAGTTACCAGTAATAACGTTCTGAAGTAGTCCAGTTTCCCGGTTTAATTGTTTATGATCATCTTGCAACGAGTAACCACTACTCTCAAAAATCTAAATATCAAGAAATTGTTGAACAGCAGCTCAACTAATAAATAACATTAAGTAATTGTCAATGAAATTTCATTTTGACACAATAATTTTAAGACTTTCTACAACTCACAAAATGATTTGCAACTTCTGATCAGCTACAGCAGTCAAAAGTCTTGTTTCATCTTAAAAATTAGTTTCATTTCTCATCATTTAAAACCTGTTATATTTATTTTACATTGTGTTCCGCATAATTTATGTGTCAGTAAAATTAAAATTAAATTTGCACAGGAATAAATTATTAAAGTTACTATGAAAACACTAAATATAAATGTAAATAAATGAGAGCATTTATTAGAGATGATTATGAGTCAAAAGTGAAAAATTATAATCCTTTTTTCAGTGTCAGTTTTGTTCTGTAAGGAACATGTAGAGACCTAAGACCTTAAAAACCAAATGATTATAGTTATATTGGCATTGCACAGTTATCTGTAAGGGTTATAAAATGTTAGACTTAACACTTGGATTATTTTAGTTTACCTTTGTTAGTGCCAAGAAGAAAAAGGCATCAGTCATTTGTTATAATTACTTTGAGTTTGTTGGACAAAAACAACATCTTAGTTAACCTTACATTTCAGAGTATATCGATTTTGTTCAAGGCTTAGCACAAAAGTTGAATGATTTAAGAATTCTTGGCTCTGCTGAGGATTGGTGTGAAAGCATGCATATGGGGAGGGGGGTTACTATGGATTAAGTTGCACTGCCTTAGTGCACTTTGCTTGCTGTAAGTATACAAGATTCTGCTCCTGTGCTCCTCAAGGACTTAATTATTTTCACACCAATTCGCTGAGATGCAAGAACTCGAAAATACAGTATATTATTCAAGGAACTAGAAATGTTTACTAGCAGTGTCTTCTACATTGTTTCAATATATCATAGAAAGAGTACAGAAGTTCCGATTTCAAATAGAGTTTAAACCCTGACTATGTTAAACTAAAAAGACAGTGCATGGTGCCATAAAAAGTGTCAATCAATTCAAAATTTTGGCTTGGAAATTCTCCCTTTAAGAGAGTCAGATGTTATGTCACAACATTTCCTCTTAAGTTGACAGCAATAATTGTTATAATAATAATTGTTCTCAAAAACTGTCAGCGTTGTCACAGCAAAAAGAAATTTAAAATGGATTGATAAAGGACAACCCTGGCAGGTATAACAAACAAGCTTGTCATTAAACCAGGGTTCATCACAAATGTTCCAAAAGAATCCCCCTTTGTTGTAATTAACAGACAATGAAGCCACTTAATTTGTTAGTGGTCCTACAATTGTAAAATGCTCTCCTGTTTTGAATTGATCGACACCAAGTTACGCAGTGAGAAGGTAGTAATGTCTACAATAATTATCATTATTAAAGAGGATATTGCAAATGTTAAGTATTAGTTTGGTAGAATGCGTCAACTGTAAATAGTTTTTTGTATTCACAGGTGGATGTTACACTGGTGAATATTTTTCGTGTTGCAAGTTATAAATAAGTGTGTTACTATAGCAAGGTTCCGATAGCTCCAAAACATGTGCTATGTGAGTGCAGGTATACATCAGTAATTGCAGTAGATTTCCTGGCCACTGCCAAATGAACAGTGGGATTGTTAGCTTTTTTCAAGAAAAGCAAAATTGCTACTCAAATGAATTGCTGTCAAGTTGCAATATTATTCAAATGCGGCCACTTTGCAGGAGACCAGCAAATGAATTGGCCTTTTCACCGATGTCACACTTTCCCGACTTTTTTCATTCAAACAAAAAATAAACTACACCACTCAATTCATCATGCCAAATTTAGTAAGTATGTGAAGTTTCATTCAAATCCATTGGAACTCATTAAAATATAGGACCCCTAACTTGCATACATTTCTTTGCAAGCTTTGGGCTCCCAAATTTTTATGACTTTGCAACAGAATCTTATAAAACTTCGTAGATTTACTTAATTTGACATGATAAATTGAACTATGGAGGTGGCTTTTTGTTTGTTTGAACAATAGGAAAAATTGTAAGTTGATATTGCATGACATCAGTTAAAAGGTCCATTGCACAAATACACTTGACTGCCAGATAATGTGCGAAACAACTAAAGACGACTTTGGGAAGGACTTTTGTCCTTTGTGGTTTGGTAGTGGCCAGCAAACTGCAAAGTAATTTCCACCTGTTAACAAACAACACTACTTACGAAGATTCCAGCATAAGCGATTCCTTAAAGAAATGTCTTGAGGCTCTTTTTGGATCAATATCAGGACCAGATGCAATTCCATCCTTCAGTTCACCTCCTCTACTTGACTTCCTTCTAAGTCTACTGAATCGAGATTTCTTTTCCTCTTTTTTACTGCCTTGCGGTGAGGTTGGCGATGTAACATCTTCATCAGTCAGTGGACTTATTGGTTCGGAACTGTGAGGACGTGGCCTATCCTTGTCCATTTCTTTATCCTTATTTTTGTCGCGATTATTTGTAAGGTCTCTGCCTATGCTCAAAAGATCTGTCAGTGACATGCTCTTTTTTCGAGAATTCAACATTGGGGTATGTCTCTCCTTTTTGTTCTCTGTCTTTGAAATCGAGTCTATGAGATCTCCACTCACAGAATAATGTGATTTATCTGGCTTAAGAGGAGCTCTGGAATTCTCTGAGCTCCGTTTGCTGAGTTTTCCCAATCTACAGTTACGTTCTTGATCGCCAGAGGACGTTCCTTCAGAAGTCACACCACCTGATGCAGCTGACGCATCCCGAATTTTCTGTAAAATCCCGTTGAGATCATGATCTGATTTCTCTTGGCTTCTTTTTAAATTCTCAGGTCGTGACTTTCGTGACACGACTGGAGAAGATCTCCTCGGTAAAGTGGAACGTTTGCGCTGTGGTTCTGTTGGAGTTATGGCTGACTGAATCTTGTGCTGTGCAATAAGTTGAGATTTTATATGTGGTGTTTGTTTTGTGGGTCCATTACTTTTGGGCGTTGATTCAAGTGAGTCTGACAAATTCTGTAGGGATTGAACTCCTGTTGTTTGGCCTGGCTGTGAAATGAGGTCTGTCATGGATGATGAATCATCTTCAGAACCCTGTGGCTCCTCAAAAGAGTTCTCTTCTTGTTCACTTACAGAATCACAAGCATCATACTCATTATTAGACACACAAGGTGAAACTTCTTTTTCAGGTGATGATGGTGGTGTGTCCCCTTCTGTGAGAAGAGAAGATGATTCTATTTCAGAGTTATGTTCTTTATTTGGAGATCGTGGTTCACTTCTGTCATCCGTTGTTTGTTGTAGTTCTGGTGAAGGCAAAGATGGGAAATCAACAGATGAAGTTGGTACTGGTGACTGAATCTCTGAATCACCAACGGAGTCATTTAATGAAGCAGAAGACGAAGTTATGGAACCATCCTGCTCTTCAGCAGCTCTCCTCTTCATAATAATACCTTCTCTCAGACTTGACATCCGTCCTGGTGTAGGCCCTTGAGGGGCTGACGAGGAACGTGATAACGAACTAGAATCAACAACCCGTGGTCTTTCCTTCTGTGGTGCAGAAGAAGAACGTGAGATCTTCCCAATTGATTCAGACCGTGGCCTTGCCATTGCACCAAGCAGTGCTGGTTCTTCTTCTATGTACAGTTCTGCCTGCGGCTGCCTAGCAGCATCATCTTTCTCCTCAGTCTCACCATCTTTACCTCTAATCTCTGATGAATGTGTGCTGCTTGCAGAGGTCACCGCAGAGTCAGAGCGCACACGAGGATTTAAAGTTGGGAAACCAGACTCATCATCTGAGTCTGATTCAACTGACATAATTGATGATGCCGAGGAGCTGCGACGTTTCGGCCGTGAAAATGATGGAGAATTTCCCAATGGCGTGACCAGACCCGAGGGACTCACCAGGTCACTATCACTTGTGCGTTGCATTTGTATCATGTTAGATGAACCTTGTCCTAACTTGGCTATCATTAACAATTTCTAGGAAATTAAAAACAGAACAAGACACATAAGATAATGGCACCCAACTGTAACAGCAAAATTTTCTCAATAATCTAAACACTGAAATTGATAACTTCCTGAATGACCATGGTCACTAATGAAGATTACACTGCTACAAGGTAACAAAGACAGCTAGGGATTAATGTAGTGATATTATTACTAAGTACCTGGGCTTTTTTAATTGCATCCATCCACTCTTTCTGATCAGCCACAGATCCCTGGAGGGCAAATGCTTGTACCGCAATGTTGTACTCATTCACATAAATAAGCAAGAAAGTTCCTTAAGAGGAAAATAAAATACAGTATTCTGTTAGCTACATCTGGTCGTCAGGGTGACATGATAAAAAAGTTTAGCGAACACAACTAAAGGGGAAATGTAAGGAAAGTAAAACCAGTATTAGAACGGAAGAAAATGGTGGATCTAGCTGTACATGTACGGGACATTAAAGAGAAATGAAGAAAGGCGCATAACAAACACATACAGCTAATCATTAGAACACAATTTTTTCTCACAAAACCTAGAAAATTAACAAAAGTTCAGAACATCCGCTTGTTAATACCTTGGTCCTTAGAGTTGCTAAGAAAAAGCTTGTCTACTTGGAGAGGCTAACAATGAAAAAAAAAGACAGCACAGCAATGAGACTGGTACAGAAAAAATAGTTTTGCTAGAAAAAAGTTAAAAAGTTGACTCCCTAACTCCCCACAGCAAGACCATCAATGTTACGTTAAATTATGAAAACAATTCCATGGTCTATGTACAGTGTATACCACAGTAGTGGAAGGGCCAAGAAGCACTACCCATCACTCCCCACAAGAAAAGTTAAATCTACACTGACACCCCCTACCCCCCAATTGCACCTCCAGTTTTAAAGACATCGGCACTGCCATTGTAGTGGTCTAGGTAAGATTCACTTACCGGTTTGATGACTTTAAACTTATCGCCTTTCTTTGCTTTGGTTATAAGAAGTAAATCAGTAAATAAAAAGACGTAGACATCCGTCTGTAAAAAGGGTGCAAAAACAAAGTGAGACCAAATTAAATTAACCCCATTCTTGGGAAAATATCTACAGAGAAGTAAAGAGGGAGGCGCAGTGGGCTCATGGTTAGTGCGCTCGCCTCCGGATCGAGCAGTCCAGGTTTGAGCCCTGGCCGGTGACATTGCATTGTGTTCTTGGGCAAGACACTTTACTCTGACAGTGCTTCTCTCCACCCAGGTGTATAAATGGGTACCAGAAAACTCAATGCTGGGAGCAACCCTGTGATGGACTAGCATCCCATCCAGGGGGGAGTACAAATACTCCTAGTCACTTCATGCAACAGAAACCAGGATAAGCTTTGGTCTGAAGGGCCCCTTGGCTCGTATGCAGAAGAAGTAAAGAGTTTCAAAGTCTTAATGCCCTTTTCCAATCAAAAACAAAAATTACCATCAAACTACCACTAACAGTAGCTTGCCTACAAAGGCCAGTATTTTCCTTAACCACAACCATGAAGGTAGTCATAATTTACTCACACTCAGAATGATACAACAGTCAGTTAATTCCTTAACTGCATATAGCAAAACTTTCAGTTTACTCCAACCTTGTACATGTCTCAATATTTTACCTCAATATTATAGTAGGGACACAAACCATCCAGATTTGATTTTAAATGAAAATGTAATCTTACCTTTCCCTGCTTTTCAAGCAGCCTCAGAGGCCCGTTATGGATAACAGTACGATGCTGATCATCAGTCAAACCAGGCATTGGTCGCATTAAGTCGTATGAACAGTAATCTTGGAGAATCTGTGGCAAGCCATGGAAAACAAAAATGAGAAGTACCAAAGATAAGGAAAAAACATGCTTGAATAATTCTCTTTGCTGATCAACCGCTAAACTTTTTTTGATGTTAAAACAAAGTCATTAGTGCTAAAGAAACGGGTGTGCTACATTGGCCAGCAAGTGAAACAATAATTTAAAAGCTATTTATCAACTTAAGGTAAGTTAAGTGCTGTTAGTAACGAATATGTGAAGCTCCGTTTTTGAGCATTAGTCCTTTGTCAGAGTAAACAAAAGAGCACTTAGTGTAGTTCTATATAATGTTTCTTCTATTGTTAGTTGCTTGTTGTACTACTACTGTACATGTAGCTGTGACAATTTGATGGTGCATCAAATCCAAAGGAATTTCTCCAATTTATCATCTTCATACACGTAGATGTTCTCATCAGCTCTCTGGCTTATAATGTATTCATTTGATATTGTATGCCTTAGGATAAAATAGATTTTGATCACACCTTTTCCATCTCCTCATTTACAGCTTCCACAACATTGTAATTGTTGTGAATCCTATCAGCCGTGGTCTTGAGTTTCTCCAACTCATGCCGCACTCTCATGGCACCATTTACTTTGCTCACAAAAGCTTCCACTTTGTCTCGCTGAAAGCAAAATAAGCCAATGAAGATTTCTACCACAAGAGGTTAGTATCAGAAACATCAGGGTATTCAATGTAAATTCCATTTACCCTCAGTTTCAAGAATTGTTAATATCCAAATTTGCACATCAATTTAAATTCGAATTTGAATTTGTGCAACTTTAATTCCAGCTTGCCCTTCAAACAAGCAGCTCTCAAACTTTGCTTTCCTGGTGAATTCTTAGTTTGCTCTTTTTTGATTTAGTAACCACAGGACTTTCCTGTTTGCTTACCTATCGGGCAACTGAGAATGAAAAGTTACTTGCCCAGCAGGAAAATCTACTTGTCCCAGACAACTAGATCGCACTTTTTTTGAGCCCTGTAACTTCATTAGTTAAGCCCTGACCCTTTCATCTATGTCTATTCAAATCTCACCATTCTATTGATAGGTTCTTTCATATCGTCATCCAATGTTTTGTTGTAAATAGCCTTCAGTAGCAGGGGATATTTTGTAACTCTTTGCATGGGCTTCACCAGCAAATCATTCAACTTCAGTCGATCAGTGCAAGACCTGTGCTCTTCACACCACTGACAAGGAAAAAAGACAACAATATTATAGAATGATGATTAAATCAGAATTAATGATTGGCTTCTTCTCTATCTGGAGACTTGTCACAGGCAAGGTATTATGATGTATACAGGAGACAGCTAGATCATAGAGAGGTCAGTTACAATTGGCAATTACCCTTACACAGCTTGCAGAATCCGAGTCCAATTCCATAGGTCTGGATCATTTCAAATTTCTCTACATTGCCCTCACAGAACCTTCATTGCTTTTGGAAGGCTTTGGAGAAAATTTCAAACTCCCAAAAAAACTCACTGTCCCACTCAGTTTTGGGTTCACCTTTTGCCAATTTACGGCTGTGCATTTTTTTTTTCTTTTTTTACTAAACCAAAGAGGAAAGGCAACACGACCTTTATTGCTGATAAAAGGCAAAAACAGATTACAATGATCCATGGTAAAACATTACTGCCTATAGACTTCTTACTGTGATGTACGCTTTAAAGTCTTCACTCTCAATAAGTTTTTCTTTGAAGTATTTCAAGCAGTTGGCTTCTTCCATGCAGTAAGTGGTGTAAGGATCAAACTGAGTTTCAAACTGCAAGAAAATTAACAGAATTCATGTTTCAATTTCTAGGAAGGAGACTAACAAGAAAAGGTGTACATTAATATTATTTACAAGTTGAGCTTAGACAACCTCAGGTAAAATAATGATACAGGTGATGCAATTGTAACAAGTCTAATTAAAAATGTTCAATTTATTTCACATTTGTAGCATTAATATTGTAAAAGTAAATTTTCCACTTACCATGTTGAATCCTGCTTCCATTTCTGATGGATTCACAGGATCCTTTGTTTGTCTTGCCTGTAGAAGAAAAAATGCAGATATACTGCTTAAATATAAGGGTCTTTAATCATGCACTAACAGCAATAATTACAATAAAAATAGGTGTTCATAATGGATTTTAATTTACTAGCTAGGGATTGGGAAACGATGATTGATGGGTTCTCATCAGGATTTACCATGTCAATTTCAACTGCCCGCAAATTGATAGCATTTTATTAAAGCAAATGTACTCACATTTTCAACGGCCTTGCTGAGATACTCCGTCCAAAATTCAAAATTGACTTCATAAATTTCTTCCACATTACTGAAAAGCTTGAATGCTTCAATCTGCTCAAAAAGAAAAATTGATCCCATTAAATTAGAAATGATATCAGGATGTAAGTCAGAGTAAGGTTATGGAAGCCATTTGATTCCTCAATTTAAGTAACCACTGCCTTAGTAAAAGATTACGGTAATTCTCCACGCCCATCCCCATGACTTAAATAACTTTGTTTTGGAATTTACAGTTTCACAAATGCTCCACATCCAATATGTCACTTGTTCAGAAACATCAAGAAAATCTTACCTCTGCTAAAAATCCTTCACTTTGTAAATTTCGCAGGCACTGGAGAAACAGCTGCAAACAAAACAAAAATTGTGGAAATTTTAACCCTGAGGCACATCTAGTATACCATCACTAGCTTAGCACAACTGGTCGGGTGATTTGAGAAGTGTCCACAAAGACCAGAATAGGATAACACTTTGTCTAGCACATATATGGGGGTGTGCCTTCAATCTGCACTACATGTACATAAACTTGAAAACTTCTAAATTCTTTCAATTGTTTTTAATAATGTTAAAGAAAATTTAAAATACACTGGAATGCCAAATAAATATGTAACTCTGCTCTTTTTTTTAAGCATTGTGTAGTTCCAGAAAATATCCATACCTCAACTCATGATGGTTATGTGGTTTGTACTCCCTCTCCTCCCCCCTGGAATTTCCAGTTTAGCTTCATACTTTCCCTTTATATAAAAATTTGGCAATTACGACCCCCTCCCCAGGCTCAGAATTTCCAATGACCATCCTTGGTGTGGGTATGGATATTTCCTAGACCCAAACATCAAAAGGAATGTGCCCATTATACTCCTGACTGGTTAGGGGCATCACGGCGGTGAATTGCCCTGGAATACAACAAATCCTTACTTTTTTGATAACATAAAGTTTTGAGATGTATGCTGCTTCTGTTGATAACAGCTCCCAGATGGCTTCCTGCTGGTCCTTCTCTTTCTTCGTCATTGCCTGAACAAAATTGGTTTGAGAAAAGAATTTGAGCATGTTTTACAGCTGACATGTTGTGACGTGAGTTAAATGCATAGCAAACACACACACTTCAGTCGGTATAATTTGATGACTTCACATAAGTTTTCCAGACCTTTAACGTAAGGCACTTCCCCCACATGTTGACACTCAAGAGTGCACCTTTTCAATGTACAACCTACACTAGAACATGTATATCTAAGAATAGATGTACTGCCTCTCCTGAATGGATAAGGTTTGAGTCCGCACCAGGGTGCCCACGATTATAACACAAATAAAGGGATAACGATTATAACACAAATAAAGACCCAGAGAATAATTAAAAGTGACTTTTTACCTCAATACGGCTTTGGTCAACAAGTTCTGTCCATGAAGATTCCTGTAGAAAAATATCAGAATTCAACAATGTCTTCTGTTTTACAATAAGCCAGTCAATTAATGCACAAAACTGGAAAAGAACGAGGCATTATTACAAAAAGTATTTCCTCCCAGTGTGAACCATAAATACATAACTGATTCAGTGAAATGTGAGCTTTATAAAGTACTCACAAGTTTGATCTGATCTTGAATCTCATTCTTAAAGCCACAATCATAGTCAGCAGTAGTGTCCTCCAGGCCATACAGGGAATAACGCTCTAAAGAGTCCTTCAGAGTTCCCTGAAAAATAACCAGGTGAGTGTAGTCTGTCAGAGATGCTACATACATTTTCAGCGATTATTTTAATCTGCAGACTCCACAGAAATACATGTATAATCCCACAGAATTAACAGACTACACATTGGGTTGCTGTACAGTGCAATCTAGATTTTTAAAACAACCTTGGGGAATATCAATTGGGAAAAAAATTAGGAGTAAAGAACTGGAGAAAAAGACTCATGAAGAAGACTGGGAGGTTTAACAAAATGACAGTTCAAAAGTGTGGATTCCATGGAATAATTGCGAATCGACACACAGATTGCACACAAAATTCTTCAAGCATAACAAGCAACCAACTAATTAGCATAAATACAATCAAAACTAAAGACATTTACACATATAATCTCTGTACCTTGATAGTTTTGGGTTGGTTGAACAGCCCTGTTAGACGACTGCTGGCCGACTTGGGTCGCGGCAAAGTCCCAGTTGCACTTGGATGAACTCCACCAGGAAGAACTGGACTCGAAAGCGATGGTGGCATGGTGCCTCCAAACTCTTTGCCAAACAAAGACTCCATGTTCTTTTTCCCCTTCTGTGTCTAATATCAGAAACACAACCATTTGGAGCTGTGAGATATGCTGCATGTAAGACAACATCACTGTAACAAAAAACTAGCAATACTATACAGTGATAAGAACAAACAAAGAACTTACATTCTTATTGAACTGTTGAAGTATTCTTTCATCTTTAGAGTTTTCTTTCTCCTTTTCATCGTTACTCTTCACCGTGCCCTTGTCTTTACCCTTTGTTGTGAATGAGCCAGACCGTGCCATGAAGGAAGAACTTTTTGGCCGAGGCTCATCAGCATTACCCTTGTCTTCAGCATACGAATCTCTGACAATATTTATCACCCTCTCGTCAACTTTGAAATCTTCATTGGCTGAAGAAGAAAACAGCATTAAATCTTGAACATATTTGAAGTCAATGAACAGAATTTTCACACAAAGATTTGCTATTTTTATACTTACGACAAACAAAAAATGATAAGTGGATAACTAAAGATACTGTATTTGTCTGAGATGGCCACTCAGACAGATAATAACTAAGGCTAATTCACATTACATGAAACTGTAGCAGTTGTGATAACAAATTGAAAATAATCATAGCAGACAAATCTAACTCTGGCAGCAAAATTAAATCAAACTGTATAATTTTAATACACAACTTTACCTGAAACATGGAAAAGCTATTACAGCCATTTTTAAACCAAAACTGCAGATATTAAGAATATATATATTTTTTACTTATATTTGTGTGCAATGAATGTATCAACCCCCAATCAGGGTAGGATGACGACATATTGCTCATTTTAACCAAAATATATATAGCCAAGTAGAACAAGTACCATACCTCTTACATGCAGAACATTTCCTCCCAGCGGAAAAGTGTCAAAAGCTAAAGGTAGAGGTGTATTTGAGGAATCCAAGAACACAGAGTGGGTGGTGAATGAAATATCTTGGGCCTCAAAAAGAGGTTCTAAAGAGTCCCTGTAATAAGGAAGTTCAAAACCAAATTAAGAGCATGAACCACCAAAATATAATACAAGTTCTTGTATTTAATTTAGGCCAGATCACAGCCAGCATATAATTCATTTAGGTCAGATCACCACAACTGAGGATATATGAGTGAGCGAATTACAGATTTTTTGGAAACTTATTACATTGTACATGTATGTCAATATGGAATGGTGACAGCAGAATGCTGTGTGTAATAAACCACTCCTCTTCTAAATAAAATCTAATTTAAATCAAACATAGAATCTCCCAGATTTAACTATGTACAAATTACATGTTGACACCAGTTAGTGCTCAGAGGGTCTGGCTATGACTACAGTACTGTCCGTGTACATTGTAGATGGCCAAATATTTCATCTACACACACCAAAACTTAGGTTTATGAAATAGGCACTGCTAAATAAATTACTTAATATTTAATTGATGACTAAAACTTGAAACAGACTTTACTGACCTTAGAGACTTTCCCTTCAATGCAGGTACCACGTCCACATGGAATTCTCCACTTCTATTGTCAAAAAATTTGATACTAAAAAACTCCCTCCCAGGATCCTAAAAAAAGAAAAAAAAAACTTATAAATAGCTAAAAATATTACTAACTACTTATTAACTGAGAGTAAGGTCACTACTGGAAAATCTGAAACCAAGACTTTGCCATATTGATCAAGCAATGGCAAGGTCAATATGGCAAGGAAAAGGTTTGAGATTTCCCACGATTGAAGACCAAATGTTCCAGGTTAACAAGATGTTCATTATATGGCTTTTTGCTTTGTCACGAAATCAGCCCGTGGGCATTACAGAAAAATGATACACAAGAACTAGCCAATCAGACCATGCATTATATCAGCAACAAACACAAGCCATATAATAAATTCTAAATATTTCATTTAATTTTTTTCCAAGCATAGAATTGACATCACTGATAATTATTATAATTACAATTGAATTATATGTAACTTGAACTGAAATGATCAGAATGACGAGTTAAATATTTTGATTAGCCTTTGAATTAACTAGTAAACATTAAGTAACTTATTTAAAATTGGATGTATGATAAAGTAACAAATACACAGAAGTTAAATTGGATACACATGACATCATCAATATTGCTAGACAAGTGAGAGTTAATTATATTTAGCAAGAATTACAAGTCAGGAATTATTATAATTGGCAAACGATCCTCAATTTCACTACAAAGGCTTTGAAAGTCAAAAAACTGTTTTTCGGTTGGATTTAAGTACATTTACACGGATTCACTACATGTAGCCAGTACTCTTAACTTTAAATTTACAGTGAGGAAAAGAAACAGCTGATCCAAAATGAAAGAGGACTTAAAACACAATTTTTTGACAGTGTAGTACACTGCTGCTCAGTACTTTAACTAATTCTTAATTCATTTAGTACAAACTAATTTACCGTGCACCAAAATGTCTGTTTCAAAAGCTTGAGGGACCATAAAATGTCCATGTAAAAAGCAACTATGGCCAGAATATATTGAGACCTAAATGCAAACTAAGACAGTCTGCAAATTCTATGTTGTGGTACGTAGATTATAAATTTGAAGACACGTCAAGCATGCAATGAAATAAAATAAACTTATCCCGGGCGGCTGGTAAATAAAATGTGTGACAGACTTATCTTATCCATTATAACAACAAACTGTTCTGCTGTAAAAATATTTGCACAACTGACATAGCCATGACAAAGCTGCTTTTTGTCGAATACTCACTTCAGTATTGTGTCTTCGAGGCTTCTTTTTAGCTGCAGCACTCAACTTGAACATACGCTTCCCAGAAGAATAGCCTCGATTCTTTTTATCTCTGTTGAAAAATAATCACATTAGACATCAACAACTACATCGTTTTAAATGACTCTTTGATAGACATCTAGGTTACCAAATATGGCAGAGGAAATTATAGAACCTAGATGAAAACCAATATAGCCCAAAATGCTGCCAGCTTCTCTGTTAAATAAAGAGGACACATTATTTCGTATAATATTCAAAGTTCTTTACATCAATCAATAATCAGGAAAAGGTACAACATGTTTGTTTAAAGTCAGAAAAAACCACACTAACATAAAGGAGAGATAATTACTAGCAAGTAAATATAAGTGACATAATTGATCTTCTAACAAGTAATAACTACTAACATGTACAGTAAGTTGAGGAAAAACTCCAAATTTAGCTTAGTGCATACCCATTGCTCTAAAACACCACATGAGTCAATATAAAAAATGCTAATAAAATAAATCAGACAGGAAACCGGAATAACCTAATTAATCTCACCTAATTCTTAATGTCCCCTGATAAGACTTATTCCAACCACAAACAAAATAGTGATAATAAATAATGAGATAAAAATAATATGAGGAACAATTTCCATTTATGAGCTGGAAGTTGTGATTTAAATTGGGAAACAATATACTATTCCTCTTTTATATTGATCCAGGAAATTGCAATTTGCTCTTTCTGTTTTCTTCTGCTAATTTTAATATAAGTGTACATGGTAAATAATCTATTCCCAAGGAGGATTACTAAGATATAAACCAATCTCTGAGTTACAGCAATTTTTTTCAATACACATTTGAACAGAAAGGTGACAGGAATAATATTATACAATCATGTACAGTGTAACTAAATATTAAATCAACTTTCAAGTGAGGGATATTCTTTTGATGTGCATGTCAGTCTCACTGGCATGATGTACAAACGTCACAAATCAATATCTTTCAAATGGTACTGAACATTAAACATGGACACAAAGTGGAAATTTATTATTTAAAAAAAAAAAGAAAGAAAAGAAACCATCCACAGTGTGACCCAAGAGTAATATACCAGTATTCTATTTTAGTTTTCGGTTGAGAGGGTTAAAAATATATATTAGCTACATCAAGATGTGTGACATATTGGTTAATTTTTAGTTTTGAGCCAATCTCAGCTGAAGTGAACCTACTTGACCTTACATGTAATGTCATAATATAGCCTCACATAAATTATTAAAATATTGTTACATGTATTTGACCACCACAAACTGGCTTGTCTCTATTAAGCAATTAGATTATGAGCTCGAGATTTCTATTGTGTGGTAGTTTACGAGGGTGCAGCCCAAGTCAACTATCACACATAGAAATCGAGAGCCAATAATCTAATTGTTATTGCGTTCAACGAAGTGGAACGCAAACCTAATTTTGACCTGTGGCTTTTCAGAGTTGGTTTCCCTGTGCACGGTTCTAGGCTGAAAAAAACCACATTCCTGTAAGGACACCAAAATGGCCACCCCGCTTGATTTTTGCAGGGGCATGTCACGGCCAGTAAACTGGTACTGGTACCATTTAATGCTATGTGATAAGACATATGGCGAACATGTGAGTATGTGAGCAGGCCATGTGTGCTCGTCTTTCCGATGGATCTTTTTTTTTGACTTCTTTCCATTCAGTCGCCGTACGCCTCGCTATTATGTGCTCTCAGCGTTAGATTTTGGCGAATTTAAACGCTTCGACGGCAGCATTTATCGCAATCTGATGGAATTGTCCTTGTTTATTAACCCGACTTGGCTTTGGGATGATAACCGTGGGAACAGCTACATTTTGATTGCATTTGTTGATTAGTTCCAGTCGCAACAGATAGCTCAGTCTTTATCCGGTCGAAATTTTATTGTTTGGAATCGGTGGAAAAGTACTCTGAAGGCAAGATCCATAAGACTACTTTATTCATCAGGGGAAATACTCGAATTAGTCGCGAAACGAGCACGCGACTGCAAATGCTAGCTTAGAATAATGTACGTAATTTAAATATTCTGTGAAACTTGAGAGACTACAGAAACTGGCAGCGTCACGCAACGTATCAACAAATCGTGACCTCTTCACTAGCATGGACTTTGACACTAGGCATATCTGACTGTAAAACCTCGGTTGCTGCTGAAAAAATGTTGATTTTAGCAATAGACAAAGGTTGAAAGTCGGCTAGTGAAATCATTTATTTACGATATATAATTCTATATTAAAGTGAGAGCGTCGAACGCACTCTCATAATCTCTGATTACTACTAGTTATTAATATACACCTACTAGTCATTCAAAACTTTATCTAAATCCTCCTCACAGACACTTCGAAAACACCAAGAAGCAGCCATCATTTTGTTAACAAGAGCACACTGCTACACTACTCACTACATATCACAAAATTGATAGTGAGTAGCGTAGCCAATCAAAGAACAGCATTCGTGATAGAATGCTAGTAGATTTATACTAAAACTTGGTAGAAATCAGATGAGTAGAAAATTTCAATTTATCTTTTTTAGCCAGACCACTACAACTGACAATATCCTTACACTTTTGGTTCAGATTCCAGGTCATCCTCGTTTCCTGAATCAGAGCCTGCCGAGTGGCTGGAGGGCGTCCTGATTAAATTAGTACTTGGCCTCTCTAAAGAGGAAAAACAAAAACATCAACCATGTCATCTGATAAACAGCTATTTTCACCCAATCATGTTAATTCATCATCACGTAGCCAGGTACTGAGAATACAAACAACTATCAACTACCGGAAACTGTTTTAATTAGTATGAACTGCCTACTTCTCAGAGCTGACGAAACAGACATACACGATAATCAAACTGAATAAATCTTATTAACACGCAGATATCATATATTATTTTATCTTATCATCGCATTTATTTATAGTCTTATTTTAAAAAGCACCTGTAGGGGGAGTGAAGACACTTCATGAATGCTCTGAAATGGTTAATTTATGAATTTATCACGGTATGATTTTCTTTCACATAATCGATATATTTTGGGAAAATGTTTGTTACCCTCATGGGTACAGAATAAGATTTCAGATAACCTGTTTAACCAGTCTATTTGAGTACTGACATCACAGAATAATTTATTTGTTTTATAAATTATTTACGTATTTTATAAAATATGTTACTGTCAGTTTTGCCTGGTCCTGCATGTGTACGATGTTCAATTCAGGTGCACTTATTTTATAGCCATCTAGAACCTTACCCGGTACGTCAAACCTTGCATGGTTTGAGCCAGAACCAAGGTGGTGAACCTCATCGCACCTTAGACAGAGCAGCAGGGGATGGCCATGGTTCGCTTCTTGGCAGTCTTCATGGTGACAGACCTGGCATTCAAAAAATAAATGCATTAAGACATGTACTGAAATTCAGGAGCAGCAAGTATTAAGAATCTGGTTACAGGAATACAAGCAGCACAACTTATGGATTGCTACCCATGGTTAATTACTTAAACATGTAATAAAAACCAAAATTAGTTAAAGAATCAATGCTAATTTATACAAGAACATTCTAGAAACCTGCATCTACACCTGAAGGAACGGAAATATATGCTGGATTTATTTAGCTTCAACTACTGTTAGCAGTAGTTAAAAATAGATTTCCCAGCATGTGCTAGTCTCTCAAAACAGCATTTCAAAACTATTTTAAACTACTTTTAAGCCGGTGTTTAGATGTTTACAGCAATGAATGGACAATGCTCTTCAACCAACTGTGACAAGATTCAGGGATACCTAAGATAACAAAACTTGCAATTTATTATTATCAACTTTTCAAATTCACTGTGGAATTAAACTCCATTACTGCTACTAGACACGTGTATGAATCGTGCTGCATTCTTTTTAGAAGGCTACTGAAGGGCATTATAACACGTGCTTTAGATCACATGATCATGAAATGAGTGCATGCAGGCGTCATGAATCTATTGCTTCTAGACCAATTTTGCAATTTAGAGACAAACAAGGGATTAGATTTCATGTTGAGAATTACCAATTGGATGTTTTCGGCACTGGTTTAAATTAACAGATATTAGTCCAAACATAAAATTACAAAAAGGCAAAAGTTAGCAAGAATATTTTCAGTGGTGGACAATGTTATACTGACATGAATGTGCATCTATGTAAAACTGGTAGAGATGATGCACATATAAGATCATTTTTTGTTCACGTCTACAATCACAGCAGTTGTTATGTCATGTATCGGCAGGCATACAAGAATTATATTACATTTACAAAAAAAAAATCAAGATTCTTTTTTTTCTTGCTACCATCTACACATAACTCTTACAGCAGAGCTGTTTTAAATTATCTTTTGTTATTTAAAAATAGTGTAATTTTCCAAAACAAAAAAATTGAACTTTTGTCTGGCACAAGGCTGCTATTTTGTCTCTTCTCACTTTGAAAACATTTTTAAAATTTTCAAAATTCTTTTCTTTTCAGAATAACAATTGATAAATTGAGCGTGACCTTACAGCTTTTCACAAATAACAACAAATTCTTGATAGGCAAGGGCACTGATTCCAAAGTTTATAAACAGTGAAATTGTTGAGATTAGAATGAATTTAACTGAAACTTGCACTAGAATTCCATATATTTACATATTTTTTATGTGAGGCATGAATGTGGTAAATCCATTTACTTCTTGTCACAGACTAAGGAGATTAAACACTTGTTATCAACAAATCTGCACAAGATTGAGAAAGATAACTACTTCTAATTGAATTCTTGTCAAAAAATCTGGTTTACAACTCCTCAAGATTAAGGCACATGAATGTACGTTAAAGCTTATGCAGGGGTGGAAAAAAATGCCATCCCATTGTCCAGAACAAGTTGACTTTCCTTCTGGGCAAGTAACTTTTCGTTCTCACTTGCTGATGGACAAGAGATCAGGCAAGTCATCTGCCAACTAAATCCTCAAACTTGCCCAAGGAAAGCACAACTTTAAAGCTACTTGTCCTAATGGTAGGCTGGAATTAAAGTTTTATTCGAATCAACACTAGCCATGAAAGACTAAAGTTGCAAGCTGAACCTTTGCATGCCGGTCACAAGCAAGGATAAAAAGAATTCTAGCTTGACCTGTGAAACCTTATTGTGTTTCGCAAAATAATGCAAGCCAACATGTAAGGTAGTTGAGGAAGTTAACATGATATCAGTCATGTCTTAACCAAGTATAAAGTTGATATGTGCAGGAATGTTATCTCTCTGTAAGAGTTTCTACCAGAGACTTCTAAAACAACTGTTGCCACACTAAGTGTAATAGTACACATATTTGATCTTATATAAACAAATAAAAAAATATAGACCTCGACCAAAGGTTGTATAATCATATTAATAACAGCATTCCTAACTTACAATTTTCAACCAGCTTAATGACATTAAACAGGCAGAAAAAATTACAATATACAGAAGTAGAAAGTATATTTCATATGCAAGCTATTTCTGAACTCTTACTTGTCAAGGTAAAAGTTAGACAATATCAATTGATTATAACTTCCTGTTACATTTATTTAGAAATTTATTTTGTTTAATTTTGAAACAAACTTAAAGTGGCTTTTAACATGCACCCAGATAAAGAATAAAAATTATTTTACTGACTGGGATAAAATAGAACAAAAACTCATCAGCACTGATCAGTGTGAATTCATAATTTAATTCCAGTTTTTAACTATGCAAAACATTTATTACACCCAATGGTCAACATTTCCTGAAGTCAAATCCATACTTAGCTGTATTGCATGAAAAGAATGCTGTAGATTATACAACAATCTATGCTTGTAGGAAAGGTTTATTTTTAAACCAGCCTTATCATCTTGTTCCAGTTGCAGCTGGAATCAAGATCAATCTTTCTCTACATCTCGATCAATAACAATAGCACAATTCATGTTTATTTTTGCTTAAAGTTAAATTTGAGACTGGATTTGCACTAATGATTTCACATGACCCACCTTAATCTGTATTTATAGTTAATGTTGCCAGTTCGTTCAACACACTTGCAAAGGACACAGCTACAGGTATAACATTCACTACACACATATTTTACTCAGAATAACATTAAATAATTATTACTGATTATCCTATAAATATCAATGAAATTCACACACCAGACAAACCTAACATTCTGCATGAGTTATTTTCAATTAAAAGGATTATGACCTGTTTGCTACTCAATTGGTTATCTCAGTACAACACAAACTCAAAACAATACAACAATGGTCCAAATCTTACGTAAGTGCAGTACTTGCAACTGAAGATTGAGCGAAGTTCATCACCTTAATTAGAAGCCCTGTACGTGCCTGAGTTATCTGAGAACAAAATTGTGAACCTTGCTCTGAAACTGGTTATCTACACCATTCTCCAATTTGTGACAAAAGATCAATGAATCAAAATTTCTCATTCAATTCAAATTTGAACTTTAAATTGCACTGCAGTACTGCTAGCCACCTAAGTTGCTAGAATCACACCCGATCCATAATAATTTCTTTTGCAAGATTCTATAAGTTAAATTTTAACTACAATTGGACATTAAAAAATGTAATAAAAATGGAGATCTCTATGGAGGTCGTAAAAAGTCTGCTACTTGTTTAAGTTATTTGGGATGAAGAACTCAGTGCTGATGAAACAGTAAGCAGTAAATTCTAATGTATTTTAACAAACCAATAACAGATGAAACTGTATGGGCCACATGAAAGTCAGCCGTTACATGATGACATCAATTTGTGGTTCTAAGACCAATCAGCCTTATTTTCACATGATCATTCTGGTACCTTTCAATATTTATAATCCTATGATATCTGACCTAAATGTCTGGATCAATCCATATAATTGAATATCTACTTCACAAGAAATATCACTAAACATGTTAGGCATACCTCCAAACCCTAAATACACAATGTAGCCATAAATGACTGGAAAAGTACATATATGTGCAAGAACTTTTGGAAAAATGTACAAATTTGTACATGCTATAACAGTTGTGAAGCTTTTATCAAATCCAAATTATAAGATACATGTCAATAAATCTATGTTGGAGAAGACTCTAGCCTAAATTATGGTGAGGTTTGCACGTGAACATGAGCTGACAGGACTTAAATTACAGATAATTTAATTACACCAGTTAAGTTAGGATATAATGGCTATTTGTTTGTTCTTTTAAATAAATAAGAATAACTTCATAGAAGTCGTCTTATAATTTTATAACCTAATATTCCATCAATCTGTATAATGTGATCCACCATCTATATATCAGGATTTCTGTTAATGAGGTTTAGAATGTTTTGAAGAACATGCATGCAATTATAGTGTGCTCTCAGGTAACAGATCACCTAAAATAGAGTAACCTTAGACACCCAGCAAACCCCAGAACGTGAGTCACAGAATGAATGAAAGATATATTTTTTTGCGCTAAAAATAAGACTTAAAAGCTGGATGAGGCGTCTCGAACATGCACTTCGCAAGAAACCAAATTTTGAACAACTTGATTAAATTCCTGATTTTATATTAATAGTTCAGTTACATTCTTTTGTTTTTATTGCTTATTACCATTATTTTCTACTGAAGGATGATTCTGGAAAACATATTTGTGGACTAGTAACAAGGTTTAATTCTCGATTTTGGTCACAATCAAAGGTCTCGGTCAGACTGATAAGCCCAGGAAAAATTATTCGCGAATTGAATACCGTATGCAAATTGTTCAAATCACGATACTTTTCCACTTCCAAGTTAGAGCTAAAAAAATATTTAAGACAATCGAGCCACAAAAATCAATCACGAACAGGTCTTAGTCATTACAGGAAAATCAATCTTACCTTCACAGCATTTTGCTTCTCTGTCTGTACATTGCTGGAACAAAGTTTCCCCTGGCAAACTCGCCGTTCTAAAATTTTGAAGCGATTCAAAGTGAAGGTTCAAGAAAACATGCAAAAGTTATATCACTATGGGCGCTCCTAAAAGTGCACTTTGTTAAAATAATTAAGCCTGCTGAGACTTATTGGAAGAAAATCACGTACCTAGAAAACGAAAGCTTGGTTTCAAATAAGAGCCAGTAAACAGGATTAACCGATTCGTTAAGAGTTTCACCGTGTAAGCACGTAACTAAAGCAATGATTATGCATTCGATTTGAAATATATTTCCAATTTCTCGTCACGAGAAGAAAATCAAAATCAAAATTAGCAAACAGACTTTCTTCTTGCAGCCCATAAACACCTTCTTTTGTTTCAAGGCCTCCAACAAGTTTAGAATTAAAAAAGATTTGTGTACTCATTGGTTTCACAACTACAAGCCATTTACGAACAACTTGATCAAACAATAATATAACTTAAATTCCGCAAGCTAAAACGCTTACGAAAACGCCTAAGGCTCGCAAAATGACGATGAATATTCTCGTTGATTGCAACCTCAAGATTTAGCATAATCTGACCATCCTCGCTGATAAACGTAGATGGCTTGCAAGGCAAATTTAAATGAGTAGTGGAAAAAATGTCCATAAGAAGCTTATGTAGCTTATATAAAGCATACAGCACTTTTCTCTGGCACTTTGACTATGTGCAAACTACAAAGAAATCAAGGCTTCTCTATTATATCGCAGTCAGTCGTTAGTTAAATAAAGAAACGATGACAATTACCGTACCTTTCTCGTAATGGTCGAAATCATCCCGACCTAGAACGCAAGAGTAGTGTCACATTTAGTTCAACGAGCACTGAGCACTACAACACAACACGGTAACACACCAAACTTCAAACGAAACTTTCGTTAAGCCAGTCATTCACCCTGGTCTAAACAGAGAACACTTAAAAACAACACTTAAATCCCTTCGGACACGGCAAAGGCTTTATCAATTTCTTGTTTCGCAAAGATACCGCGCGGTTTTTAACCAAATCTGACATCTTCAACTACCGGTCATCTAAACGCAAAAGTTCAGATTATAAAGCAAGAAGCCCGCCGAAGCGGCATAAAAATGCTCACCGATTTCGGGCATATCGTCAAGAACTACTACCAAACACTACATCCGCTATCATTCCTTACGCCGCAAAGATAAATTAACCGAATTCTGCCTGCAGGAAGGAAAACTGTCGGCAAAGAAACGCAGGAAACAATTTTCTCCACTCAAAACAATCGAGTCAACCGCTCTCTAATATCCCTGACGGCTTCAGATCATCGTAGATTTAGAACATGAAATTCGAGCCCATTGCACGTGCTCGAATCGATTCCGCTTCGAATGTCTTAAACGGGCACAGACGTCTTTTGCACGTTTCAGACAAACGTTGATTTACCAGAGCAGAAGGAACGAACCAAGAGTACAACTTGTCACAAGATTCTGAACAAAGCAAAAGGGGCTCCGCATGATGACGTCACATGGTAATGACCTGATAATTACAACTGTGCAGACAACCAATCAAGACACGAGATGGAAGCTTCGCCGGACAGTCTCCTCTACAAACATAACAGTCTCAGGTCCGAAACGGACTCAAAACCTTTCTTATCAGCTCTAAATCAGCCGTTTTAATGACAATCGAAACTAAATAACATACGAAATAGCTATTTGCTGCGTCTGTTTTAGCTTGTGTGAGTGACCCGACAGCAGATAATTCGTGCAAGCTTTTTATTCACATTTCGTTTTAATACTCATTGTTTTCTGGCCGTATCAGACCGAAACCAGGTAGTGACCGATCTCACATTGATTGGGTATTCATATTTCACAAGAGTGAAGTCGAAGTTTGAGTCTATCAAAACTCAAAATATTATTTACTAAAATATTTATGTGCGCATGTTTTCTTTGCAAAACGTTTTTCAGAACGCCGGTTGGTTTGAGTTTGTAAACAATGCCTAGTCATACCATAATAGCTAAACGTACAACAATACGGGTTTTGTTTTTATTCTTTCTGACCAGAAAAGACGGTCCAAAGCATTGTTTTTCCAGACTTTCTGTCCTAATGGAATGAGGTTTGAACCTCGATGACACAACTCGGAGAAACAGACTTCTAGAAGCACACTGAAGACATTTCATTGAAACAAGTTTGAAAAACCTGAAAACCTGTCTTTGGAAGGTGTAAACCACCAAAAAACAAAATCCTTTAAAAAAACGTTGTTTTGTCTATCGATATGGCAGGTTTTTTAATTACAGAAGGACTTCTAAGCTCTGTTAATTAAAACTGTAATCAGTTCAGTGAATTAGAATTGACGTCAGAAGGCCAAAATAGCGGTTAGGAAAAAAATCATAACGCACTTTTCGAACCACATTTTTGGGCAGCATTGAAACTGATACGAAAACCGTTACTTCAGTACGAAATGTCGCCATGTAAATAATCCTGAAATATGAATTCATGCTTGCCTCTATTTACTACTGCAAACAAAGGTTTAATGTGCAAAACAAATATTTTGTTACCTGAATACAATTTCATAGCAGCCGTGATGAGCGGAAATTAACCCTCGAATTAGAGTTTCGGAATGAAAACTAGCCTGGTATCATTGTAGATATCACACCTATCAGTCCAATGAATCGAGAAAAAGTCTAACTTCCTAATAGAAGGTTACAGTACCGGCGTTATCATGCTATGGCCCTCACGGAATGTGACCTTAGTTGGCATTTCCTGAAAAATAATTTTTGGTATTCAAGTGCGATAACTCTCATAAAATGGTATCTACTTGTTTCCGTTGTTTGTTTAATATGATACGGGTCAGTTTTATCAGTCGTTAAGAATTTCTTTAAACAATCCAAGTAGTATTTTCTGAGGCCGAAATAACCAAGTTTCCCGCCGAGAAGCGAAATTTTTCCCCTGCTCTCGCTACCCCCACGTGGAATTGTATATGGACTTGTTTCACCGCCCCCGTCGAACTTTGTACATGTCCTCGGCTTAAATTACACTTGGATTCTCTTCATGTGGAACGATATCTTTGTGGTAAGGTCCAGTGGTTGAAGTGTCAGAAAATATTTTGCAAAAATTTTGGTTGATGGTGAAATTCTTTATGGTCTTGTGTTTGACGCAAATTGAGTTTTCATTTCCTGAAAGGAAATGCGACTCTCTTTAATCAACAGAGGCCGAGAATATTCTGCCGAAGTGAAGGGAAAGTGGAAAAATAATGGCTTCCGTGAGCGTCTTTATCTCGGGCTACTACGCAACCTAACATAATCGTTCAATTCTCATTTTGCAAGTGATTATAAAAAAGATCTAACTGCGATGATCCGCCATGTCTTTACAATTCTCAACCTGATGTGTTACACTTTTCTCAGCAATACTCAAGATACTTTTTAAAAAAAACTTTCATTCTTCGCCTAAATTTCAGTCAGTCAATTTATCTTTCCTTTAGCCAGTACTGGTATGTTTTTCGTCGAATTATTAATTACAAAGAAGCATCGATGAAGACAATAAACGCAAACCGTATTTCCTGTCAACGTTGAAGTCAGTGGTTCACGCCCGACGTATGCAATAGATTGTGAGTGTTTCCTTCCGAAAAATAACCAATCGACAGGATTTATATCCAATAGAATAACTCTTAGTTTGGGCTCGGTTTCCGCGGTTGTAGTAATTCTGAAGCAATCTGGACGGGGGCGAGTAGGCCTATGACTTGTACTGGGGTACTTACGCACCCGAATTAGAAAATAACGCTCTAAGAGTGATTGTGGCTCCTGGTGATGACGATCAATTTTTTTTTCTCAAATGTCGTCGGTACAAAGTCAATGAAGCATGTTATGAGAACAATCGATCAACAAGTCGATTTTTTTAAATATTTATTGCTACAAGAAAAGAAAAGAGAAACACTGGATATCCTGTTTCCGATATGACCAGCTTTGATTTCATTATTTTTAGCACATAATGAATCCAACGCGATTTCCTCTGTGCGGTAAATGGGGTGAGACTACAAAAGACCTACTCCCTCATTTCCCTGGATTATCTTGAGGCCTACCCTGGGGCAACAAATGGCGCGCACGTTTGGCGGAAAATACGCGTGGATGGCGAGAATCACGCGCGTCATTCAGTGACTGTTAATTTTATGGCCGTTTCCAGGAAGTCTGCTCGACTAATCTAGGTTTTTTAAGTTTTTCGGTTCTGGGTCAGTACCAGACCTTACTCGTATACACTAAGGCCTCAAGGCATCAATCGAATTGAATTGAATCATGTATTGACTGACGTTAAGGGAAACCATTGAAAATATACGTGTGAATTGCTGCGTGTTCTGAGTCACAACATTGGTTTCAAATTGCTCACGCACAAAGGATGTTATCTCTAGAACATGACACTGAAGGAACAGCAGGGAAGAAAGCTTAGATAACACAAACCAGGGTTTTATATCTTATATCATGGGGAGCGGTGATATACGTTACGTTTTAAAATCACGGTATCCTGGTGGAAAAGCCGATTAGGAGATTTGGAGAATTCCAAAGTACGACGAGAGTATACTGGGCTATTCACATCGGAATTTTAATCTGGGTTTCGGTCAGACTTTAGTTCAGGTTCTTCATTTCGATCGCTTGGTCTAAATCGTTCAAGTACGGCTTAAGTACCCACCTATTCCATGTACGTCACGATAAGTCAATGTTTTGACCGCAAAGACCACTTTCTCTCGTCTACCCCTCCCAAATAAATCATAAAATTTCCTTACTCTCCCCTCTCTCTAGGAACTTCATTGAGTATCTCTTCCACTCACCCCATTCCCCCACGGTATGTGTGACGTACCTCTGATGCTTTGGTTCGACGTTCCGGAGGACGCCTGAGGCCAAGTACTTAAAAAGGGGCGTGGCTCTCACGTCCCGCCGCCGATCTCGGCGGCGGAACGCGCGTCGAAGGTGGGACTCGACGTGAAAGAGCAGACTTCGATATCATCTTCAATTTCGAAAGTGACGATGCCGGAGGTAGAGCTCCGAACGCGGGAAGGTGGCGAGGGCACTTCTACCCTGGACCTGCGTTCAACGGAGGCGGGCGAGGGCACCAGTCTACGACCGTTTTCGGCTTGGCTCTCGTCATAAGGACGCACCAAAATTTGTGTGACTCTGCCTGATGTGGGAGGGGAGCTTCTTCCCAGAACATTCAACCACGCACGCGTCAAAGAACTACGATTGGAGGTCTGGGGAGTACTCTGGATGGCACGGTCGCTAGAGGACCTAGGATTACCGTAAATGGCGCTGTTGCTCGAGGACTGGGACTTCCCGGGAGATGTGACATCATGAACGCGATTACTTCTCCTCTGTGCAATCCTACTGATAACACCTCTAAGAAACCCTCCTCGACTGTCGCTCTTGTTTTCTGGGGAAGGAGTTGGAGTCAGCGCCGGAGGAAGGACACTTTCCTCAGATTTACTTCCACCTCTGGACACCGAGCCTTCAACAGAATTGTTCTGTCGTCTTTTTAGAACCCTGGTAAGTGCTCCAGGTCTGGGGCTCGCGCACGGAGAGGGTACAGGTGAAAATCGACCACTGCTTTTAGTTCGGTGGTCATCTCCCTCAGTTGCGAGCGGTTGGTCTGTGGACACAAACAGGATGGAACCGTTTAGAGCGATTCCTTCTTCGGGCTTGTTTTCAGCGATTTCCGCGTGTAATTCCTCCACTGGGCTGATAGAATCAAACTCCGGTTCCTCCGACGGTTCTTCAGGTTCTTCGTTCCTGAAGAACATTTTGAATTTGATAGAGATGGCCACGTGTCCAGTTACAGAGGACTGGGAGCAGTTTTCTTCGTCATCACTGTCGTCCTCAGAGCAGGCAATCGCATCAAACAAGCATGGATGGTGTATTAGCCACTCGTCACTTGAGGGGATGTTACATGAAGGACTTTCTGCTGATGTAGACGCGCCCTGATTCACATCACTTTCCCTTCTAGCAAGCGCTACCTCTCGCGCCTTCGTGACTCTTTGGTTGACGTCTTTCCATGCAGTTCGGTGAAGCTGTGTTAAGAACTCCCTGCGAGTCTCTTCATCAACCTTGTATGGTTTAGCAGCAGTCTTTGCATATTCCTCAATCTTCTTACTTGCAGACGGGTGGTTTAAGTCATCCTTAGAAACACTGGATTTCAAACCATGGGCGACTTGACTTGCCTCCTCTGCTTTCTCAGCCATCGTACTCTGTACCTCACGCCAGCCCGCCCGTTCTTTCTCGCATAACTCATTTATCCTATTGAACCGATCACTCACCGAATACGGGAAAAATCGCTCAGGATTAGGACGGTGGAAATTCATCTCTAAACTGGCACTCTTTTCTGATCTGGCTGTCTTCGGGGGTGAAGTTTCGGGGCCGTCAGCCGTACAACAAAGGCGTAATTGGCAATTCCCCATTTCGACGAAAAACAGCAACAATTTTCTCTCTTTTATCAAACGAAATTCTTCCTCGACCGGGGAAACGAAATGATGTGTTCTGTTGCATTGTGACGTGTTTTTCGTCATACCGAACTATGTTTGCGCGCGCGCAAATCTTAGAAAATTTAAAATAATAACATTCCGTTTTACCATTATGGCTCCTGGTTTTACTTGCATGATTTGATTTTGAAGTCTACCTACTAACAATCTTAAACAAAGATGTTTTTAAACAATATAAACATTTTAGACTTATTAAATATGAAATTTCCGAGTTTACCTTGTACCTCTGTTTCAAAACAAGTCTTTGAGCAAAACCTTTCATATGAAAATGAGTTGGATTCGTGTGAAAATGAACCCCGTCGGGGGAACCCATTTTCTTATGAATGGTTTCGCACGAAGACTCGTTTTGAGACAGAAGCAAAAACCAACTCTGAAATTGCCTATTTCGACCTACGAAGATTTTCCGACAAGGTTAATTCCGAATAATTCCGAAGATCTGCCGAAGTTAACGTCAACGAAGCCGAGTAGCAAACAAAACGATGGAGAAGTTGGTGATCTTTCGGCTCTGTCACGAGAATTACCTCAGACTCAACCTCACGACCAGTTTTAACACTTTTCTTTCGCTCTCAGTAGCTGCATATCTAGATATTTAAATGCCTTTTCTCAGGGTGTTTCGCACTTGTTATTAGTATCAAAACTTGAAGTGAGCGTTCAACACCAGGCCTTCAGTCTCGTGATTTCGCGCGTCACGTCTCGTCCACACTACGCCGGAGGAATTTAAAAAACGGAGCTTTATCTTTTCCGAATAGGCCTTCTGTCCACACTAATTAATCCGCAACGAAAACGGAGCTTTTCGAAAACGATCTTCAAACCGGAGGAATTTGAAAACGCCGACTTTGCGTTTTAGTGTGGACGAAAAACATTTTGAAAACGAAGCTTTTCAAAAAACGATGACTTTACTGTAATCATTACACTCCCTATCCGTATTTTACTCAAATACGAATACAAAATGAAGGTGATTGTTGCGTTTTCAAATTTCTCCGGCGTAGTGTGGACGGAAAACATTTGATGTGTTTTTAGAGTGAAACCTCCATTTTTAAATTCCTCCGGCGTTGAGTGGACTCTCAGAAATGACTGGATTTTCGGGTTTTGAAACAAACCACTGATTCAACATTTTTTCCCCAGAGCTTGTAGCAATTTTTTTTAGGAAACAGTTGAGTTTGACAGTGACCTTTATTCAAGTAAATTCTTCTTTTATCTTTTTATGTGTTTTTCTAAATTGTACAAGTTTCCTTGAAGAGCGTCAGCTCCTGCAGTTTATGCGTAAAAAAATGTATTATTATTTTATTAATTCTGGAACGGTCGATGAATAATTTTTCCTCATTTGCTTGTCCTAGCGAGGCTTTGAAAAATCCCCGTCTGTCGGCCCGTTTTTCTGGGGAAGGCGTTGTAGTCTGTCACGTTCTTCAGGTTCTTCGTTCCTGAAAAATAATTTGAATTTGATAACTTTGGCCACGCGTCCAGCTGCAGAGGACTGGGAGCAGTTTTCTTCATCATCGTCGTCGTCCTCAGAGCACACAATCGAATCAAACAAGCATGGACAGTGTACAAGCCACTCGTCACTTGAAGGGACGTTACATGAAGGGTTTGCTGTTGAAGTGGACGCACCCTGATTCACTCCATTTTCTCTTCTAGCGAGTGCTATCTCTCGTGCCTTCATGATTCTTTGGTTGACGTCTTTCCAAGCAGTTCGGTAAAGCTGTCTTAAGAACTCCTTACGGGTCTCTTCATCAACCTTCTTTGATTTAGTAGTAGTTTTTGTATATTCCTCAACTTTCTTACTAGCAGCGTATGATGGGTTGTTTAAGTCATCCTTATAGACATACGACAAGAATCGCTCAAAATTAGGACTGTGGGAATTCATCTCTTTAGCACTCTTTTCTGATTTGGCTGTCTTCGGGGATGTATTTTTCGAGTTGTCAGCCATACAACAAAGGCGCGATTGGCAATTCCCCATTTCAACGAAACACCAACAATTTTCTCGCTTTTATAAAACGAACTTCTTCCTCGACTGGCAAAAAGAATTGATGTGTTCTGTTGAGTTCTGTTGCATTGTGACGTGTTTTTTGATCATATCAAGTTAAGTTTTGCGCGCGCTCAAATCTTTGAAATTAAGAACAAAAACATCCCATTTCAGGACATGGGTTCGATTCCTGTCGGGGACTCAGATTTTTTCTTTGTCCTACGCTCGTGTCATGTTGACTAGTTCACTTTTCACATTTCACATCCCATTTCACTTGCATGATTTGATTTTGAAGTCTACAAGATGAATTCACTCACTAACAATCTTAAACAAAGAGGTTTTATAAACAATATAAACAATTGAGATTTATTTATATGAAATTTGAAAAAAAAACAGAATAGGCTACTTCCGAGACTCATTTTGACGCCGAGGCAAAACTCAACTCGGAAATGGCCTATTTCAACCTACGAAGATTTCCCGACAGGGTTAGTTTCCGGAATAATTTCGAAGATCTGCCGAAGTTGTCGTCAACGAATTAAGCAAACCAAAGCCGAGTAGACAATAAACAAAGGAGAAGTTGGTAAAGCTCTGTCTCGCGTATTACGTCAGACTCAACCTCACAACCAGTTTCAACACTTCTTTCACTCTCAGTAGCTGTCTATTTAAATATTTACATGCCTTTTCTTAGAGTGTTTTGTACTTGTTATTAGTAGCAGAAATCCAAGTGAGCATTCCACATCAGGACTACAAGACCTACAGTATCGCGATTTCGAGCTTCATAAAACTTTGACTGAATTTTCAGGTATTGTAATTGAAACAAACCACTGACTCAATATTTTGTCTCCAGAGTTTGTACAAACATTTTTTTAGAAACTGTGGAGGTTGACAGTGAGATTTATACAAGTAATTTTTTTTCATTGAGTTAATGCGTAAAAAATGTGTCATTATTCTATTTTAAAATACTGGAACGGTTCCTAAATAATTATTATCATATGTCATGTTTGCTCATTTGTTTGTCTCGGCGAGGCTGTGAAAAATTTAATATGAAGGCATCCATCGGAAATGCATTTCTGTTGTTAGATGATACTAGAACCGGAAATTGGTGTGAAAACTGATTTGATAACGTACGCGTAACATTAACATTTTAAAATAACATCACGCTCGCTTGATTTTATCATCACAGTAAGGCTCGTGAATATATGAACTGCAGTTCTCCCTCGAAATCAATTTTCATAGAGATCTTTATCTCGTGATCTTCACGTCCGCAGCTAAAGCCTAATTTTCTCCCAACTGACATACATCGGTAGCACTCATTCAGTAAATATTTCGTCCTTTATGCGCGGCTTTTTTTTACACGACTTTAAAAAGCATTTTTGCAGGTTAGGTTCTGAAAAGAACAAAAAGCCATTTTAATGCAGCAACTTTCGTTCACTCCTGCAGCCATGAGTACTGAGTAGGCTTACGTTAAACAAAAGGCAAAATTAGCATATAATTTATTTGCTCCATACAGCACATGTTCATGTACGCTGGCCGAAAAATTGAAAGACTTAATGACTGCCGACACGCGAATATATTGCATGGGTAGGTATTGTTACGAGTTTTGGCTGTAGAATGTGACTTTCAAACAATGTTAACATCAAGCCGCTGGGAGAAAACTTTAAAAAAAAACCATATCTTAAACTTACCTCTTAAAATTCGTCGGAGCAAAAGTATTTCAAGAAAACACATCCAATATTGTCGTCGCTGTAATGGCAATATACTGTTAAACTGAACTTCGGTTTGGTAAATTCCATGTGAGGTTTTTGTAAAATAGCAAAAACCACGACGCATTCACCCGGCTTTGCACTGATTGCCTCAAAACTCCATTAGAAAAACTCGGTTGACGAATGATCACGAATCACCAGTATATTAAATATTGTCGTCATAAAGTAAATGGCGAATATTATTCAAAACCACATAAAAGGTTTTCTCTTGACTTTGGTTACCCCGGTGATGTTTGAAGTTCTATTGTTGAAACACTTTAAAATGTCAAAGAACATATTTGTATGTCGTAAAATTTTGACTGGCGGAGAAACTTAACAACTTGGGAATTCAGGTAATTTATCTAGTAGAGGTCTATTACAAAGAATGTGAAAACTTTTCTACGAAGATAAGCCCTTCAACAAAACGCACGCTGAACTTTGACAAAACGAAACTTTTCCGCGTCACCATAAAATAAACATAAGGTGGGAAGTTCATGGATAGTTGTAACAACTGTCGTGTGATTACTACTGAATGAATTGTGTCCACTGATTTTTGACGTGGAACTTGAATGCAATGCAGAAATTCAAAGTGTGGGGATACAATCTTACGATTACATGACGTCCATCTAGATAGAAAGACAGCAAGAAATCTTTTCTTTAAAAATCAACAGACAATGGAAATAAAAGTGTGATAGCGGATACAGTCTATGAAAAAAAGAAAACAATTTCGAATTCATCGATCATTTATTTCTGTTTCGGTTTAGTGACACTTAAATGAAGTAGTTAATGGATTGATCTTTGGTCCCTCGTGGGTGTTATGTGTCTTCTACTCGAAACAGTACTGTCATTTTTACTACTTACACCGTAATAGCTTTTATTTGAGATATTACACATGCAGACTGAGCTGCGCCACATAAAAGTATCGCTAAATACTGCTTTCATTTAAGTGTCGCACACTAGGGATTTATGCGCAGACTGTAGCAATGGGCCACCTTGTACAGCATGCTAAACAGTGCCAACAATGCTACCCAACAGCTCTCATTTGAATGGTCACACACTAGGTTTTATCCGGCAACAGATTTACAAGTTAGAACCACCTTGTACAACATAATAAACAGTACCACATGAAAGTACTGCTTAATAGCTTTTATTTGAATGATCACACTCCATTCACACATTAGGGTTTCATCCACATACTTAAAGTTAGAACCACCTTGTACGGCATAGTAAACAGTACCACGTGAAAGTACCTCTACTGCCCAATACAACTTTTTTTTGAGTAGTCATACAATACGATTTCAAGATTTTTTTTTTTTTTTTTTGGGGGGGGGGGAGTGTGGTGATGGTCAATGATTGCTCTGTCAGTTCCTGACAATTAAGGTGGGACACACCATGTTTCCAACATTTTTTCGTAGCTAAGAGTGAACTCCAAACTATGGCAAAGTACACATTCTTAAAAAGTTCAAAGAGCAAAGATTATGAAAAAAATATTTGTGTACCCTATAACTGTATTGTAACCTGACACAGGCTGATTAAATCTGCCACCTGCTGGGGAATGCCAGGGCTTACTTGAGAAAAGATAACTCCTACTAGAACTGATCAAAAGGAATAATTTTTACATTTTACAAAAGAAGACAAACAGCTTGCTGGGATAAGCATAGAGATTTTTGAAAAGTTAAAAGCACGTGAAATGATGACCAGTTAAATCTGATACAGAAAATCTAGCATACGTTTCAATACATAACTTTGACAGAATGCACTGGATGGAAAAGTTCTATGCTTATCCCACAGAAGGTACTAAAAACAACAAATCCTGAAAATTTTAGCTCAATTGAATAAATCCTTCTCAAGATATCTTTTCTAGAAGGCGAAAATAACTCGTTTTGAGAAAACGAGCTTTAAACTTACAGTAACAGTACTTGTCAAAATAAAACTTCGATACCTTAAGATTCGAGTTCCGTAAAGAACAAAACTTCGAATTTCTTTCAGAATTTTAGCTTAAGTCCCGCCTTAAGTGTTGTGTTTCGCGCGAGAGAAAGATACTGGATCAAGAATTTTAAACGACACAAGGATTTGTTTTTTTATTTCCCCACTAGGCGTCAAACAAATAACCTGTTAATTGCGTGCAATGATCAGATTTTCTAGCACGTACCTGGCACAGCAAGCAGATTCCGTGGGAGTTAGATCATATATACTAGATTGATTTTATTGTTTCTGCTACTATTTTAGACATTATTCACAGGAACAAGTCTTTTTTAGGACCTGCTATATGTTGTGAATTTCCTAAAATGTAGCTTGACCTTGTTCGTTTGAAATCTTCACGAATTTTAGCTTTTTGTTTTGAAATTCGCTTCAAGTCAGGGCTTCCAAAAGAGAAAGCTCCTTACCTATGGAAAAGAGCGTATTTTAAGACGTTTTCTATACAAAGCAAGTAAAACCCCAAATTAAATTTACCAAAAATTCAAAATGTCTTACATCTAAATTTTCCTAAGTATCAATGTTGGAAAGATGCGTGACCTTTTCCATTCGCTAAGGTTCGCTCGCGTGATCGCGTGAGCGCGTGATATCGCGTGTTTTCACGTTAGTGTGATGCGCAACATCACTCGAATACGGAAGGCCCCACATAAACTATACTTCCGTAGAAACGTTTTGTATTTTAAAGCGAATCGAAGTCAATGACGAAAGGATAATAGCTCAAGCAATGGCATGATTTTCTCCTTCTTTAAAGTTGTTTGCCCGAGGGTTTCAAGAAAGCTTTTTGAATATGCACGATTTCGCCACTCTATCACGTCGGACGCTAATGAAACCTTTGGGTATTTAATGAACTTAAACTTGTTTTAGCATTAAAGGGCTGAAACAAAACTTGTGAATTTCAAAGACATTTCAATCTAGCGCAATTTTCTTTTCCGGTCGAAACTATTATCAACGGCAGAGTCTTTGATCGAGATACGAGGAGAAAAGAATATTTATTTTATTTTATGTTTACAATAAATTAGATTACCTGTCGTATTTTCTGTCAAAATCACGAGTAAATATTATTTTTTGCCAGAGACACTTGGAACATACCATTTTTGAAAGATAAGTTGAAACCGTTCTTGCGAGATAAAACTAGAATATTCGAATCCGAAAAAGACAAACTACCAATGTAAGGAAATACACTTGCATGCCGTGGTTAATAGATAACATAAGATTAAAGTATCACGCATGTACTGTAGGGACGAGTAATCTTTGAATCGAGTTCGTTACCTAGATTCACATTCTAGAACATTTTCAAAATTGTTCCTCATTGCTACTGTTAACCGGCTTTTCACTGCTCTACAGCCCATGTCATGTGTCTCAAAAAAACTATTTTAAACATTAATTTGTTTTGCATTAATAAAAACACTATATGTTTTCTTACCTTGGTCGGTAATGAGGTAAGTCGAAAGAAAGATTTCGTGTCAGAAGCTTACAGTGTCGCAAGTTGAAAACATGTACTGTTGACTTAAAGATCGACCTTAATTTGATCATTAATTTTCATCAAGGAAAAATTAAGTGTTATTTCATATCAACACTTGAGTGCCATTTGCAGCTCTCTAGTTATCTGGGAAATAAAATATTCAAAAATACAAGAAAACGTGTTTTTGGAATCGCGCTTTGGTGAAATAATTTGCAACGCTAAATTCTTATTTGGAAACGCCCTTCATTGCGAATTTTCTCCCATTTCAAACCAGCTGAGCTTTAAAATATAACTCATGCACAGATCATAATTGTAACTAGAAAGCAAATATAAAAAATATGTAACATCGAGCTTTTACTTACCGCTGCTTATTGACCAATAAATTTCTTTGACTAATCCAAGTGAAAAAGCGAGGATAAACTCCATAACCTTTTTACGGCAAGCAGTCTGTGTCTAATCTGACCATGACCAAAGCGAATGGAACCAGAGCCAGTTTTCACTTCTCTTGTTTCCAGTTGTTGTCTGTGGCACACAGAGACTTACGTTTGTCGGCATAAACAACTGTCTCGAAACATTTTTGTTCTTCAGTGTAAAAGACCTATCAACTGCCATCAACTTCCGTGATCTGCATTTGTGATTGGTGCACGTGATGCACGAAGTGTTGAGTGACAGGGGAGATTGTGACGTAGGTCATTTTATGGGGTTTGTTTTGGCGACCATTGTTTTTCAACCAAATTTTTAGCAAGGTGTGCAGTGAGATATAGATCTTACGTAGATCAATGTTGATTTTTTAAAAATAGATTCCATTTTTGCAAAGAACAATATCACTGCAACATGAAGAGTTTTCTTTATTAAACTGTCAAGATTTGGAGGAAGTGAGTTATGTTGGCATAAAGCAAGGGAGAGCAAATTTAGTAAAAACTAACCCTTTGCTGCGACTTTGTAGTCTAACAGGAAGTCACGTATCACTCTTTATGTTTGGTTGTGTTGTGAGTTTAAACACCTGTTTCAATGAGTCGAGTTGATTTGCATATGCGAAGTGTACCTATCACGAATTGCGGTCGCTTCGCCGAATTCAGTTCGCCCGGACGGATGGTCGGTTCGCCGGGACTGTTAGCTCCGTGGAAAATAGATTAAAGAACGAGAATGTGAAATAGGCATGTCTTGTGTAATTTTGTTTCATTACGCCCACAATGTTGTTTTTTGCGTTCGTTTGGTCAACGAAAGAAAAATAAACACATCCTTCTTAGGACTTTTTTTTTTTCGGCCGAAGGGACTTTTAGTCCGGGCGAACTGACATTGGGCGAACTGTCTCTCCGGCGAAACGCATGCGAGCTGTGGACTAGCCTGTTCCAGGCTCTCGGTAAGTGGGGACGATCGAAAAAGCGAGTGGGCGACGAGCGGGATCCGGGAGAGAGAAGGGGAGGTCTCTCCCAGACCTCGCTCGTTGTCCACCCGCTTTTCGATCGTCCCCACTGACCGAGAGCCTGGAACAGGCTAGCTAGAGGAGGACTCGAAAAGAACTCGATGGAGGGTGGCACGATGGTGATCGTGGCTTGATATTTTCATGTACCAAAATATTGTATGCAAGTCTCTTTCGCTTAACATGTCGTTATGCAGTCCTAACTCAAAGGTATTTGTTTCTATATATACTGTTGGCCTGTGTCGAGGCGCCAATAGCGTAGGCACAAGTCAAATTACAGGTTAAGTTCCTTCGGGATGATCAGGATTTGGATCCGTGATCAAAGATCACTCGGATCATGGTGCATCAAAGGAACTGATGAATCCATGACCAGAGTGGATTCATCAGTTCCTTTAATGTACCATGATTTGAGTGATCTTGGATCACGAATCCAGATCATCCCAAAGGAACGCACCCACTGAATACCTGTCATTGGACACCCAAGTGATCACCTCGAGAACCAATCAGGATAGAGAATTTTGTTATAGATACGATTAATGCTAAAAAGGGGCTTGCTGATAACCAATCAGAAAAGGAATTTTGTTTCAGTTATAATTATTTTTCGCTTAATAGCTTTACGATACATTACGCACAGGTACTACAACATATGACGCTACTAATGTTACTCTTGCTATGTTACATAACAGGAAAAGAATACAATACGTTACAACTCGTTACTCAGGTTAGACTTGTTAGTTACTCAGGATAATATACTATCCCTATCAACATTACTTGTCAGTATCACATTACATAATAATACATTATGCTACTTAAGTTACTTTCGTTTCATTACATAACGGAACATTACTTACAATATGCTAACTGCTCATTGCGCTTCGTGTTACATAAAAAATCCATTTCATACTGTAATGGTGTCCTTACTGACCTAAATACTACCTATTCACAACAAGTTACATCATACATAGTTGCCGATTGCCCAAAACTAGCTTACAACACTACATCTGAAAATTCACTACGTGAATTTCTTACCAATATTATTATAATTATCAGGGAGTTTAAGTAACCACGACCGCAACGCCAAGGACAACGTCGATTCAAAAATAGTTTTATATTCTACCCAAGAATCTCGCGGTACTCTAAAGTCCTTTACTTTGTTTATTACTGTTAAAATTATCACGAAACTAAATCTGGGACACAGCGATAAATTTGAAATAAAAATTTAAAAAATTTGGTCATTTCAAGTTGTCGTTTTGCCCAAAGACGGCAAAGAAATGTACCAAGAATTATAACGCATATGCACAGCCATTGTTCTGCTCATCAAATCCTTTGTTTAGCGACGATCCCGTTGCCGTCGTTGGTTTTTTTTTTAAAACTCCCTATTAAGTGAGCCTGGGGAGAGCAAAATATGCCCTTAAGCTGCTATTGTTGGGTGGCACAAGCGTTTTAAGACTCGTCGTGGGTATTAAATATCTCCTAGTGCTTACCCAGCTAGCTCAGCTTACCTGGGCGGACCGCCATTTATGAATTCAGTGCACTATGATCTCAGATGTCTTTTGAAATTGCTTTTTTCAAGCCGTTTCACGCACTGTTGGTTTCAGACGCAAATTCCAAAAAAGTGACCTAGTGATGAAGAATTTCACAAGTTTGCCGAGTTTCAAACTTTCTAGCAAGATACAATCCAAGCTATGTTAGAGAGAAAAGCTCGACAGATGCAAAATCCATCGCATGGATAAGATTTGCCTTGAACTTGGTACTTTTGAGGAAATTGTAACAGTTGTGCTGCAAACTGTGGCCATCCACGCCAAGAGAAATTTGTCATGACCTGATCACTTCTTTGGAATCCGCGGCTTAAACCAACGGTACGTGAAACGGCCTGAAAAAAAGCCATTTCAAAAGACGTCTGGGACTTACATACTTTGATGGTCCTTAAGATATTTTTTTTCCTAACACCGTTTACTCGATGTCCTTTGAAATTGAATACTGTTGCCTGGTCTCTTCTCTCCGCCGTACAGGTTCGATGGAAATCAAGAGATATCAATGTAATGAGAAGGCAGTCGCCTTTTTCAGTGATTGAGAGGAGCGTTGAATTTCACTGATAACCCTGCCCCCCTATTCTCCCCTCCCCCCACCCTCCAAGCCCTCAATGATTTTTTTTTTTCAATCATTATTCACATTTAGTTAATGCTCTTTTGTTAACTTTAGAAAACGTTTCAAAAAAACTGAAGATTTAAAAAGCAGTGCTAACATTACCTAAAAGGTTTTAAGTAAAAAAAAATTTTAAAAAGTTTTTTACCGCACACTGATTATTTCAGATATTCTGACCTATGCCACAATGCCGCATGCGCACATTAATTTGTTGCAAAACGTATTTCTTATTTTCTGACTATATCGCTTTGAAGAATAACAAACTTGATTTAACCGACATTTGGCCAGACAAGGTCTCAAAAAACAAAATGATGCATACAAAACCTTCAATGCTTCTTCCTTGGCATGCATAGTTGTATAAAAATAAATGTGGAAAAAACAACAGTTATATAATAATAATAATTATAAAAATGATCATAATTAACAATTAGATTATGAGCTCGAGATTTCTATGAGATGATAGTTGATGAGGCCGAAGGCCGAATCGACTATCGCCTCATAGAAATCGGGAGCAAATAATCTAATTGTTTTAGTAGAAATCTTGCTAAAATTTTCCTCAAATAACGGTTTCCAATAATTTTTCAACGTATTATTGAACTTTAAGCTTTAACAAAATCGCAAGTATTGAATTGTCCTTGGTAAATTTGCAGTTGTTTACGTGCGCACACCCGTTTTTTCAATAATTTCAAGTTTTTAAAGTCAAGAAGCCGTCAATGTCCTTCTTTTAGTCTTCTCAGGAATTTAATTATCCATTTACATCTTAACTTTTTTCCAAAACTTCAGAAAAACTATAAAAACGTCGCATTTCGTAAACGACCAACAGCCACTGCACTCTAATGGCTGATAGTACACGAGTAGCTCAGCCAATCAGATGGCAGCATTTGCATAAGTAGACTAGTAGAATTCTACTAATAATATTTATCCAGGGAGCCCACTCGCCTTGGCGGTTTTCTATGGAACGCCAGAACTGTCTTATGATACTTTTTTTATTATATTGGGTGGTTATGTCATTATATTTAGTACTTATGTTATTATATTCGGTGATTAACTCATTATACTCGGTGCTTATTCCATTATACTCGGTGCTTATGTCTTTATATACGGTGCTGTCTTCATTATATTCGGTGCTTATTCCATTATATTCGGTGCTTCCCTCGTTATATTCGGTGCTTTCTTCGTTATAGTCGGTTCTAATTTTGTTTGGTGTTTTCTTCATTATTACAGGGGCTAACACTATTATATTCAGTGCTCTCTTCCTTATATTCGGTACTTCCTTTTTCGGTGATTACTTCATTATATTCGATGCTTTCTTCGATATGATCGTCACCAGTCTTCGGTCAAACAGTGAAGAACTAACAAGGTTTAGAACAGCAGCCAACACCGTTTTTCAAAACAGACCTTTTTTATGCAATCATATGCAGCAAAAAAATGTGTTGTTCTCTGAAACATACTAGTTTGATCGCAATCTGCTTTTTGACTTTATGTGCGTTGCGTAACTGTCGGCACGTAAAAAGTCAACACGTAAAAAACACGTGAAGGTCGAAATAGTCAAAAAGCAGATTGCGATCAAACTGGTATGTTTCAGAAAACAACACATTTTTTTGCTGCATATGATTGCATAAAAAAGGTCTGTTTTGATACTCTGTAATTCACAGGTACACCTTGGCTCTAAGTGTGCTACTAAAGGCCGGGACTTGCACTCTCGGCATATTGTCACCTGCTGTGCTGCCTCTTTCCACAACCCGTCCACCTACTTCCGGCAGCATCTCAATCAGATGACTGCGTTCATGGTGTCTTCGTATCACATCCACCAACACCTTAGAGTAGATGAGGAACAAAAGATATTGTTTCAAAACTCACAATCAAAGCATTTTTGAGTGGACTAATAAATTACTGTATGAAATTGCCACAAAGAGGACATTTTGCATCTGCCATAAATCATGTCATTAACTATTTGTCAGGATATGCGCGAGATGTAATTCTAAGTTCATCTAAAATACAATGTAAAGTGGATCAGATGTTATATCAAGTGTTCACCTTGTTACAGTAGTTGTAACAGCATTTGTAAGACAGAAACATGTACCTACTAAGGAACAATTTTCATATTACATGTAAGGAAGATGAATAAAGATCAAAATATATGACGAAACTGGATAAAACAAAATTCTTTCACACTCACCTGAAGAAAGACCGATCCATACTCTGGACGGCGATAAGCGTAATAACCAGGGGCGGTGGCAAATGACAGTAGGAAGTCTCCTTCCTGTGGGCATAGGTTGTTTGCCAGTGTAGAGTCATGGGCAAACCTAGGCATGGAATTGTCGACATGACGTTGAACAGATGACATAAATTCAGTACATTCCCCTCTACAACACTGGATGAAGAACAGCTTGGGCTTGTTCCGCAGTGTCACACAGCGAATTGCTTTGAATTCACCCATGATATCTTCAAGGTGTGCTGGTCTACCATCAACACCACACACAGCATTGCCTTCTCCCCCATGTGACATAATGATGAGCACAAATGCGTCAACGCTTCTGTGATCTTCAGCAGCAACATCTTTTGCTAATTCGTACATTTGATCACGTGTAAGATTTTTTTTAATCTCCACTAAAAAGTCAAGTTCCTCAAAGAGGTCTTTAAGTCTGTCTTTGTCATGCTCAGCACCATGACGTTCAGAGGTTCCATCGTCAAAGGTCACATTGTTTATGACAATGCACGAGGGGAGCTGTCCATTTTATATGACTGGAGTACTCCACAATCCTCTAAGAAAAAAAACAAGCAAACAAAAGGAAATATGACAAATTCTAAGTATGTTCAGTACCATTCTTCTGGACTCAAAACTGCAACAAAATTAATTGTGTGGATATAAACAAAAATATTTTATTTTGCCATACATCAGATCTATTCATTTACACATTCATATAGACACAAAGATGAAAACAATAATGTAAAGCAGAGCTTGAAATAATTTCCCGCCTGGCACCAGTCAAGTTGTCCAGTGAAATCTAATTTCGCTTGGACAAGAAATGATTTTGGCCAGACAAATATGCATTATGTCATAAGTCTTAAAAAAGTGCCTCTCTCCGCTCAGCATGGTGCTTTAATATCAAGCAAGTACATTTAGTGAGCTTTTATTGTAGAAGTAGTTCATATTCAGTGCAAAAAGTACAGAATACACGGCACACAGCAGTACAACCAGAATGCTCAGTAAAATCGATATTACATTTATCCGTTTGAATCAAATTTTCCTTTGAAGTGTAAACAGCCAGACAAGACATCTGGTCATCCAACAATTTGACCGGACAAAACCAATTTTGGACCAGACTTTGTCTGTTGACTGACCCTTATTTCAAACCCTGTAAAGGTCCCAAGGCTAACCCTTTAACACAGCATTCTACTCGCTATTGATAAGTCAGATTTCACCAGCTAAAACAATATTATTTTTACTAGCCAGATTTTCGACTGGCTACGCTTTGGTACAGCATTGTCCTTGTAAGCCTGACTGCAGCTCCCAAGATCTGGAACTGAACCGCTAAATATATTGGTAATAAATTTGAAATATTGACACTGTGTCCAGCAAGAACACTTTGCCAACTTTGACTGTAACAAGAGCTGTTTTTCACTAACCAACCTAGCTTTGGATTTGAATTTGTACTAGTCTGTGACTAGCTAGACACTGTTAGTCTAAGGCTCCAAGTAAGAACAAGAACCTGACCCATAAGATGAAGTGGGTCACTGATATTTCTATCATGCTTTGATCTACCAATCTATAACTGAACAGATCAATAGTTATGTGTAGATCACTGTAATAACCAAAGTCTTCATATGCAAAACACGAGAGCCAACTAATTAACAATTTATGAGCTCGAGATTTCTATGAGGTGATAGTTGATGAGGCTAAAGGCCGAATCAACCACCGTAATGATTCAATTTAGCGCCTCCTTCCAATAAGCGCCCCCTTTCGAGTAATCACCCCCCCTTCAAATGTGTTTTTATTAATAAGTGCCCCTATTCCAATAAGCACCCCTATTCTAATAACATTACAGTGCCATCATAGTACGTATCAACGGAAGTTCATCTTTCTTAATAATGCTGCATCACAAAGACAATGAAGTTCATCTGAGTTTCCCTAACTATTATGTCCAAGTGAATGCATAATTCCTTCAAACGAATGATCTCCTCTTCAAGTTTTGTTTTGAACATTCGGTTGTTCGTCAAAAAAGAAATAAGCACACTGTCACAAATAAGCGCCCTCCCTTGAGGTACCAAAAATAAATAAGCACCCCGAGCACTAAATCAAATCATTATGGTATCCCTCATGGAAATCTCGAGCTCACAATCTAATTGTTTTAGTAGAATTCTAACTGAAATTTATGCAAATAACGGTTTATCCAATTATTTTTCAACCAGTTTTGCAATTTGCAGTTGTTTACACACGTGCACCCATTTTTTAGATAATTTCATGTTTTTAAAGTCAAGAAACTGTTCATGTCCTTCTTTTAGTCTTCTCAGAAATTTAATCATCCATTTACATCTAAACTTTCTTCCAAAACTTCTGAAAAGCGATAAAAATGTCACATTTCATGGACAACCGACAGCTACTACACTCTAATGGCTGATAGTTTACGAGTAGCTCAGCCAATCAGATTGCAGCATTTGCATTAGTATACTACTAGAATTCTACTAATACATGTTAGCACTTTGTAGCGTAACTTTTGAAAAGCTGGCTGCCCAGAAGCATTCACCATGTAATTGCCAATTTCACTTCAAGAGGATTTGTATTGGAAACTGGGCTAATTCATGTCAGCCCACCAAATCCAGTTGAAATTTGCCATGTTATCACCCCCTTAGTTTGAACTTGCATATCTTGAGCAGGCTTGAGGAGGATACCTTCGCACATGGCTTGGAACCTGCCAAAGACTGTTGGCTTTGACCCAAATCCAACCAAAACAACATCACTAATGTCTTCTTCAGAAACCGGGACTTGAATTGGTAAGGTCACCCGTTGAATTGAATTTGATGTGTGGGTCAAACTCTGATTGCTCAAATTGACCTCCTCGCCTACTGCAGTTTGAAAGATAATTCTGTCATCTTCAATGACAGCATGAGAAATGCAGATAAGGGAATAAGGATTTTCAGGTCTGCTTTCTTGATACAAGCCATGATTTTCTCCAATTACTGCACTTGGAAATGCATCCTTAATACTACGATATAATCTCCCAAATGACAGCTGTGAAACAACCTGTTTTCAAACAAAAAAGAAAGCCATAAAAATTGATTGGACATTAATACATGTAGCACATGCAAAGCCATTATATTCCAATCAAAAAATCTGATCAGGACATTGATTATTTTATAATGCAACTTCCTAAGTGGCCACTAGATCAGTCAATCAATGGACCAATCAAAACATTAATCAAAAACAAAGGACAGACTTTTCAGTGTCCTTGAATAAAGTCTCACATAATAATTTCACAACCAAGTATCCTTTTTAGTGGTTAGAAAGCTCCAAATAAAATTTCATGTTCCAGGAAATATAACAAATCTATATGTAGCTAAATACTTTGAGTACCTTGCTACGTGAAATTTTTGCATCGCATTAATTTCCCAAATTTCGCAATTTTAAAAAAATTCATGGAATTAAAGTGACATGAACAATAAGGTTCATGAAAATAACATGATGTGAAAATTAAGTGACCAACATTATGTTACTGTTGACATATAGTCCAGCCATTGCGTTTTGGTTACTTTTGACATTATATGTTAAAGTAACAGAGCCAAGGAAATATATTGTGTGTTACTCAAAAAAGAGAAGCTAAAGTGATTCAAAATACAAACTTTTGGCAAAATTGCTGAATTTAAGTGTAGCAAAATATGCGCACCCCAAAATCGCAAAATAAACATGTCATGAAAATTTCAGGTAATAGCGTAATAGGGTATACTACTCAGAAATAAAAAATATTTGCACCAACAACCATAACTTCCAATTAAAGAGGTCAACAGTTAAACACAACTGTTAGAGATATGGATTCTTATTAAAATTCATGTCTCAGCAAAACCCTCATGCAGGTCGAAGTGTCATTTGAAACTTGTAGCAGTGTATACACACTCATTAGTTCATTCTACAATTTTGAGGTTATCAATCGCATAACTGCAAATTTCCTTAATATTCTCGAAACAGACTTTATCAGTGTCCTTAAATCTTTCTCCAAAACTTCAGGGAGGAGACCAAAACATCTCCCTTTTGTTAATGACTTCAAGTCACTGCACAGTAATGTCCAATAGTGTGTGATGGCTCAGCCAATCAGATCGCAGCATTTGCATATATTTGCATATATTTGTACAAGCACTACATGTATTTTTTGTAACAAAAATGTGTCTTTCAATATCATTACATGCAGTACATGTACAAACCATAATGTAACTGCAAAAGTGGCCAGAAATATTTTGAGAGAGCAAGAACCACTTAATATTAAATTCTTAATAGAGTGAAAACAATTTCAAAGACCTCAAACAGTGTTTCAGCCAGAAATTTGACTTGAGGACCTAAGTGGCCCCTGAAGACCTTTTCTGGGGGCCAATTTTTTAGGAAAGGGGCCAATAAATTGAAAGCTACAGGAGGAAAAAACGCATCAGGGTACCAAGGAAAATAAAGCAGTTTATTAGGATCTATGATAAAATTTAATAAGTGCTTTTTGATAGTCCTGCTGTTAAGAGCCAAAAATAATCAGAATTGTTCATTTTGTGATAAAAGCATGAAACTTCCCAGGATGACTAACCTCTATAAGGTAAACATTTTCTGATATGGAGCCATCCCAAATTTCCACCTAGAAGCACGCTACGCGCATGTCAAAAAAAGACATATTAGGCCCCTACATGGGAGCAAGGCTGAGTTAAAATGTTTATTTCTAGGCCTTTTCCGGAGTACTTTGCCTAGATTTCTTGCTTTTTGATATAACAGCAACTTATAAAGTATCTGGGGCTCAAAAAATTTGTCACGTAATTAGTCACGTGACCATCATTTTCAATAAACAATCAAATAATACCGAATATTGTATTAATACGATTAATATATTTTTTTCTCCTCTTCTTTCTCGTTTTTCTTCACAAATAAAAAGAAGTAATTATTTTGAACATTACAATATAGAGTAATAAGATATTCAAACTTAGAAACCTGTGTTTCGGCATGCACAATGCCATATTGGGGCTTTGCATCAAATTGAGGCCGAGGCAAAGGATGGATCTATGTTGGCTATTGAGGTGATTTGCTTAAATCTGCCTTAACGGGATATAACTAATTTCGGTGCGGAATTCAAGAGAAAACTCTTGATTAGTTTAAATCGTATTTGACTAAGCGCACACAATGGTGCTCCGTTAATGGCTGTCTCTCTGACTTCACCACTCTCTGAAATGTGGCGTGCGACAGGGAACGATCCTTGGTCCTCTTTTATTTCTAATTTATATTAACGATTTGCCTAACTGTCTATCATTTAGCATACCTAGAATGTATGCTGATGACACCCACATTAATTACGCTGGTTCTGATTTGCATCCGATCGAGTCTAGTCTATCTGACGACCTTGAAAAACTAAGCGAATGGCTTGTGTCTAATACACTCAAACTCTCGATAACAATGTTCCGATTGAACAAGTTTTCTCCGCAAAATCACTTGGAGTAAACGTCAATGAAAATCTGACGTGGCATTCCCACATCAACTGTGTAAAAAGATCGCTTCTGCAATTGGAGCCATAAATTTAGTTAAGGTAATTCCCTTGAAATTGTTCTACTATCAAACTTTTTTTGCAACTTGGCATAATTAACATTCATGATATCAACATTAAAAAAATGCAATAAAAAATGGGGTCACCGTGCTTGTTAATGCGTCAGCAGGCTCTTAAAATGAGGTGTTTTTACTGGTTGCACGTTAAAAATTCGAATCACCTTAGGTAGCTGCCGGTTTCGCCCCATGGTGAGTTCGCCCCCACCGAGTTCACCCCTACATCGACTCAACTTGATCGAGTTCGCCCCCAACCAGATCGAGTCGCATATAGAGATTATTCCTCGTTCTTTTACCCACTGCCTCATTAGATTACTGGTGGCGAGGAAACTCGCTTGGTGGCGAGGTGACTTCGCTTGGTGCGAGTTGACTTCGCTCGGTGGTGACCGGGAGTTCGTTGGTGGCGAGACTCCCTGATGGCAAGATGACATAAACATACATAGACTGAAATGATCCTTCGAAAACTTTTAATAACTCAATGACAACTACATAAACACGAACACAAAATTTTGGGGCGAACTCGAAATAGAAATTTTATAGTGGAGGCGAACTCGCCATGGAGCGAAACCGGTATCATTCCAGAATTAAGTCTTGGTTGCTTGAAAGACACAAAATTTTATGTTGACAGTAAAGCTTCTTTCATTCACATAAGCAGTATTGCTTTATTCAAGCCATTTTTGATTGCCTGGTTGTGGGAATATTGCACTTTTTCGGACGGTTCTGTGGTTAGCTTGAAGTCCTCACCTTGGCCAAAATACACCCAGTATGGAGCTATTTTATAAAAAAATCATGTTCTACTATCAAACTTTTTTTCTTCCTTAAATATGTTCTTTATTAGACTGTTCTTAGCAAATACCCGAAAAAAGATCGGGGGTCACCATGCTCGTTTAAGAGAAAAGGAGCATTTATTTCGCTATCAAGCTTAGTTGAGGGAAATCTCTTACGTTTTGCACGCGCACGGGCTCATGACTTAGGGATGCGCAATGCAATACTAAGGAATCACCTTGAGTCATTTGTGCCTCAATCTACCCTACTCTGCAATGCAACATCACTACCTCAACCTCACTTTGATTACTGCAGCCTAGTCTGGGGTAATTGTGGCAAAACATTATCCAACAGGCTACAAAAACTACGAAACCATGCTGCACGAGTAATAACTTCATCAGGCTATGACGCTGATGTCGATTCCTTGTTTCACAAACTCAGCTGGAAAGACTTGCAATTTCAATGTCAAATTCAGAAAGCTCTAATGGTTTTCAAATCTTTAAACGGTCTGGTTCCCGAGTATCTCACTTCTAAATTTGTAACACGAAATGAATCAAATTATGCTCTGAGGGACTCAGTTAACAAACTTGTTGTTCCCTCTCCGTGAACTAACTACATGAAAAATAGTTTCAGTTACAGCGGCGCAACCCTTTGGAACAGGCTACCCTGTAATCACGGAAATCAGGTTTATAAGTATAATGTTGTTGTAAGTTAATATGATATTAGGATTAGAATTTTAGGTTTAGGATCTTAGACATGTTATTCTTACCGTATATAAATAATGATTAAAGATTAAAGATTACAAATAACATTTCTCACAGACATAAAATATACCAACCAGTAGGTCGTATTACAAGTTTCCTTGTTTCTCATTTAAGTTTAGAACATACTTTAAAAGCAACCTAAACAAATTCATAGGCTGCATTCAGGATTGATGTATTTTACACTTGAATGCTATTTACATTTTTTCTGCATTTCCTTTGAAAGATACTACAGCAAAGTGATTAGAAACTCCTGTTCTCTTAAAAAATTAACATATGCTTGAAGGCTAATCTTGACTGTACCGGTTTGTGCAGTTGTGGTGGAAATTACAACTAAAAGAACCTTCATTCAGCTAATGTTTTTAAAAGCAGGCTTAGGAACGTTACAGCCAATAAAAGCTGTTTTTCAAAACGTTTCCTTCAGACCAAAAAGTTCAGCTAGTGTTGTGACATACCTGATCTATTCCGGCATATTTAAAACTTTCAAACGCGAAATAGAAAAGGTGTCTCAATCACAGTAAGCAAGTAACTCAAGAAAATCATGTCAATCAAACCTATATAAATTGACTCTGTATCTCAGCCTCGATTTGATGCATAGTTTTGATATTACGTTTTTGGCACATACAAAACATACATTCAAGGTTTGAATTTCCAAGTCTAGATATTAGAATCTACATTGCAAATAATAAATTGGTATGTAAAAAATCGTCATCATTCATCATTTTATTTCTTAATAAAACGGACATTTTACAGTTGGACTGGTCCGCGGATAGCTATGCTAGTCTAGGCGGGCCAGTCTATCAATAGTTACAAATGATCTATTATAATTATTACTTTTATTACTATTATTATTACCATGATAAATAGAGAAAATAGAAAGTTAGAAAAAAAGTGAACAAAATAAAAAGAAAAACTGGGAAAAGAATGTGATTTAATAGATAAGATTTTTGTTTGTTTGTTTGTTTGATTGTTGGTTGTATTTTTTTACTACTGCTACTGGCATTTTAATTTACAAATGATCCTGCAAACCTTAATGAAGGAATCTTCATCTTCGAGAACACTTAGTAATTTGTTTTTAATTCTGAGTTTGAATGATTTCTTTGGTAGTTCTAACAATGGTAATGATTTCATCAGTGCGTATTGCTTTGCTGGTAGTTGAACATAATGGTCACGTGACTATCACGTGACATAATTTAAGACTCAAAGGCAATGGTTAATTTGTTGTTGTATTACGAAAGCAAGACACTAGGCAAAGTAGTCCCAGAGGGCAAAAAAAATGATATTTTGCATCAGCCTCGTTTCCATGTAAGGGTCTTGTATGCCATATTTTTGACATGCGCATTCCATGGTTCTGGAAGAAAATTTGGCATGGCTCCATATCAGGAAATATTTGTCTTATAGAGGTTAGTAACCCTGCCAAGTTTGATGCTTTTATCAAAAAACGAACAATTTTGTCCCTTAACAGCTGGACTATGAAGGGTTTCTACCCAATAAAGTTTCTTTTGAATCAGATACTAGTATGAAGGATCCACGCATTGCAAGAGAACAATCCTTAGGCATACATGATGTAGTCAATGATCAAGGTTTTCCAATGCATTTTTGAGCGATTTTAAACATGGCCAGCCATTTGGAAGTTTTTGATGTGAGAGAATCAATACAGCAAAGCAAAAGGACGGATTGACTTCTTTTCTGTGTTGAATATTTTAGAAGCAAAGATCTTTCAATATGATTTTCTAGAAGGACATAATGTGTGACAAAATAGCCATTATTGATCGTCAACACAGAGAAATGTAGCCGCCATTATGGTGACTAAACCAGAATTTTTGGTTGCCAAGGATGAAATGTTAGTCGCATTGGTGACCGTATCGGTCACAATTTCAAGCCCTGGGATGGCTTTTAAAATACATGTACTATGCCTGTGTTAAGCCTGAAGTTTTTGTTTAAAGACTGGTTGACACATTTGAGATAAGCACAAGCACAAGCACAAAAACAAGGATGTTCACACTAGCAATATACACATGTGCAGTGCAAGTTACATCACCTTAGAAACAAGACGGCTATTGGTTTAACTCTTGCGCTTATGTTTGTGCTCATTTTATGCCACTTCCCACTTGTTAAATAACTTTTACACTTAAGCAAAAGCCATAAGCATAAGTGCAAGCACAAGAAAAAGAAACATTTTCCTTTTTCTTGTGAAGGAAAAATGTTTCTTTTTCTTGTGCCTATCTCACCTTGTTGCACAATAGCGTTTTCCGGTGCTTATACCTGCACTTTTACTTTTGCTTATCTCACAAGTGTGAACCAGGTTTAAAAGAAAGGGTATAAGGGCTCTGATTTGATTTACTTGGCCTACTGGCTTGTGACAAGCCAAAACCATTGTTACTAGTCAGATTTTTCACCAGTAAGGTATTGGCCCGGGGCATTGTTGCAATAGTTTTTACTGAATGCCTTTCTACAGCTCACAAGAAGTAAACCAATTTATGTCACACTCTTATTTAAGCGTGGATAGTAATACTGATTGCTGTGGTCGTGGATAGTGGTTGTTGTAGACGGGCGATCCATGTGAACGAATGATCCGCCTCGATCTAGCTTACCGAGCCAGTATCGCCAAAATTAAGACGAAACGTGCTTAAAGCACAAACTGTAAAGCTGGACTTACCACTTTCTCCACTTTCTTTCTCGTATTTTCCAAGTATAAACAACCTTCGTTACACTGGGTGCACCTTTCGTACGAGATGATCGATCCAACCCCAATACCATTTTCCCGCAATTCCTGATTAGCCCAAAATAACCGATCATCCTGGTTTCTCAGACGAAATGGGTCTCTCGCGCCATTTTCGTCTAAGCAGAAAACCACTGTAGTATGTCTCTGATCATCAGCCCTGGCCAGGGAGATAACTACTGCCTTCCCAGGTTCGAAGTTTGGCGAAGAAGGTTTAGCACTTCCAAGCATAGTGGCCACTTCGTTCGTACAAGGATCTAGACAGAGGTTGATCATGACGGAACGCAACGCATTCAAAACTAGTGCGTTCTGTTCTGTTTATGACCATAAAAGGTCACGAGAATTTGCGTCACAGGATTTTACCAATCAGTGAGCAGCCTCGAACCCAGTATTAAGAAGGATAAGAGAGCCTGGGATCTAGGTTGACACGGAAGTTTGGGGCCATTTCGCATTTCAACTTGACAAAATGTGTCGTCTCAGTAATGTGCAGAACATTAGATGAACTGTGCACTTGGGGCTAAAAGCGTGAAATCTGGTGTAAGTGTAGGTTTTTTAATACTTGTTGACATCTGATAGGGAGCCACTGTGAAAATGCACTCAGTGGGAAGTTATGGGGGTGTTTGCAACATGTATGGGTTATTGACCAAGTGTGAGGTCAAGATGGCTGGATATTGGCCAAGTTCTTTTTTTGTGTGTTTATGGACCGAGACGGAGTCGAGGTTCATAAACTCGCAAAAAAAAAGAACGAGGCCAATATCAAGCCATCCTGACCGAACAAGCTTGGTCAACAAAGGATTTATTATATGGCTTTCACGGAAATTTTTCTTGCGGGACACGGCGGGTAGTCCCAAGTGGGAAAGATAGCTCCATCTTGCCCGCTCGGGTAGCCACAGCGCAGGATTTGATTCATCTTGCCCGCTCACGGAGCTAGCAATATAATAACGTCGCCATCTTGACCAGAAGTAGAATGTAAAATTACCGGAAGTTATCAGAAGGGGATCAAAACGCCTTGGAAAGACATCTTGTTTCCATCCAAGATAAAAAAGCGTCTCATTGAAGGGCCCGTTAACCGATTTATGCGCGCGCTCGCGCGCGTTGCTAAGGAGGTGAAATTTCACTTCCGGTTACTTACGTCAGCCTGAGCGAAGAAAATAAAAATAAGTTAATAACTTCCGAATTCGCTCACATGTTAGATGTATTTCTTTGTGTTTCACAAAATGCAAAGTAAAAAAAGTACAAGCGAAGACAAAATAAAAGAAAGACAGAAAAACAAGAGCAATAGAAAGAGAAAAACTAACTCCGTGTGGCTTTGTTTGATCTTACCGAAGTGTGCTGGTAGTGTCAATTGCGCACATGCTAATAGGGTAACTTCCAATATAAATCGGGCACACTTTCGGTTTCTTTAAATGCTAAAGGAAAAGTGGTTTTTCCTTAAATCCGGCCTTTTTTGGCGGATTTCGATTAAAGCCAACGTTGGAAACATAGCTATGCATTCCGTTTTCGAAATCATGCTTTTTTCAGAAAATTACGAAATTTTTAATATTTTGAAATTCTCTCAAAATCTGACCTTTTAGAAATGAAACAAAATCTATGCATAGCGTATTGAGGATTTAAATTAAAAAATTTAATCAATGAAAAAAATTCCGATAAAGTAATTTGCCTGGGAGCCTTTGCGTTTTTTCAGTATTAGTCACATGACCATGGACATGGCCTGATGACGTCATCAGTAGTGTTGCTGATCATGAAAAATTTAAAACTCATGAAAATAACTCTGAACTAACTAAAAATGACGAGGTTATATGAGAATAAATTTTCCCTAGCAACAGCTCGAAAAGATCGGTTAATGAGCCCTTAAGGTTACCGTAAACCTTCGCGGGTGTCCTCAGTGAAAAAAAATATTACCACACTGTCTTAAAGACAACCACTACAAATTATATATCAATGCAAAGGTTATAGAATGCTCTATTCAATAAAAATTGTTTTGCCTCAATTTTTTTTAATCATAAGGCGAGCGCGACCTAAAAGCGCGAAACGACCGAAGTTCCATTGAGCAAATTTATCGGGTATCAAACTCGACCACATCAACAAAGCTACTGCATTACATCATTCACGAGGCATCAATCATCAAAACCATGTGGGGGATTTGCTGGGTTGACATGACGCAATCAACTACACTACCAAGTAGGCGACTGAATTGAAAGCAAAATTTTCCTACTGTGACCAAATCAAGTTTAATGAACATGTACTTAAACCAGGAACACCAGAACAGCAGCATATCGCTATAAACCACTAACTGTTAACGTCTTCCAGCTGAAAAACTAGCTGTTATCTGTCAAAAATTATACTGAAATCCAACTGTAAACATGTACCTGCAGATGGCGTAGTGTGTGCGCAAAACAAGTGCGAGATACTCAAATGTTTTACTCACTGGGGAGGTGACAGGAAAAAATGTAACGGGCACCATAAAAAGTTTAAAAAAGGATCAATAACTTTAAAAAACGCATGGTTACCCCTATATTTTATGTTATGAAATCGAAGTGGCAAGCCTATTCAGCAGGTGATTCGTTTCTGGCTGTGAGCAAAGATATTTAGACTGTATTTTAGCTGAAACAGAGGAAGGCTGTCAGAGATGCTAAAAGTGCTGTTGCAACGATTTTGTTGTTAAAAACATACCAAAAATGGTTTTTATGTTACCATTTACCATGTAGTTTTCAGATCTTTATAAATGTGTTTGCCTTTCTGTATGTAAAGGCAAATTCTAAAGAAAGCTGTGAAGAAATATACTCTCCTTCTATTTTCAGAAAAATGCTGATGTCAGCATTTTTGTTCAGATTCAAGGCTAATTATCTTGAAAAAATGCGTGGCTACCCGCTTTTTTCTTTGTGGATTCCGATAGCCCTCGCAAAGATCTACTTTTTCCGCAAGGTCCTAACCTGGCGCAAAAACCTTTGTATTAAGTAGGCACCGTCCTTAATACAGGTACACATACAGTTTAGAAAAACTGTGCCTGAAACGGGCTTTATGTGTATTAAATACAAACAATGAGCTGAGTGTCCTAAATAGACATATTTTTTTGTATTTAGAATTTTCTTAACTTAATACTAACACTAAACTACTTAAAAACCACTTACGGTGCGACCACTGTATTCAACCCCAAATAACAAATAAACTTAACCTCATTGACTGGGTATCAAGTGAAACAGGAGTCCTCCAAAATTTTCAAATATTTTTTGGAGTTGACTTTAGAATGTTTTTTCTTCTTCCTTTTCATATTCTACTTCAATGTTCATGCCACCATCTGAAACTTGGGTATAATTAATTAAGTAAAATTAACACAAACCTTTCACTACATGTAACTCAAATCAAAAACAGTCTCCACTGGTGTTGTAATACCAGGATTCTAATGTGAGATAATGACAAATTTTTAAAACTTTGTTTTTATGAGTTGGAATTCTTGAATGAAATTCTCCCCCAAACCATGTTTCAGTCAGTTACAATATTATTGATAGTTATTCATTGCTGTGACACGCAGCCTATCACTGTTGATAACTCCTTCATCTCATTGTCTCCTCAAAGATCCTTCAGATAAATCTGTGCCCTAAGTGTGTTAACAGGAGCTGGGATCTGCTGCCTACCACCTGGTTCATTGTTTACTCTCTCTGCCACCCGTCTGTTAACTTCCGTTAACATGTCAAGCAGGTGACAATGTTGGCGACATTCTTTTATAACACCTACCAAGGCCTAATGATGGAATTAAGAAAAACATGAAATTAGACTTGGTATTCAGTTTTTTCTGAGAATGTCACACTTATGACAACAGAATTTACATGCTCCTTATTCCACTGACTCTCACAAGAAGTCCACTTATTTAAACTACAGTCAAAGCTCTCCTTGTGACTACTCTTGTAAGCAGCAAGTGCTGGTCATGACCAACTTTGTGATACCCCATTTGAACTGTGACTCTTGTAAGCATCCTCAACCACTTTTGGGATTACCTAACTAGACTTTTCCATTGTTTTTAGACCACACAGAGTCCTTTACACATAAATCAACACTCTAATGAAACTGCACACTGTGCTAATGGTTATTTTGGTCTAAAAAACTGAAAATAAAGTTTAGCTGCATCTATATCAGATATAAAGACACTCATTAAAAATTAATTTGTTGTCCTTGTCTTTATGAATTATTAATGAGTTTCTGAAGCTCTTGTAAGCAACCACTCTCTATTGTCTTACCAAGCGGTCGCTTAAGAGAGCTCATTCTTGCAAGCGAACAGCTCTAGCTATGGCCACTTTTTCGAATTTCCAAGAAAGAAAACTCTGTTAATGTGACCACCTCATTAATATGGCCAACATCCACATTGTGAAATCCTAACCTGTATAATCCTTCACAACCCACTCAAACCAGTCACATTCATCTTTCCATTGTTAAAGGACCTCCATCAACCAGTGTGCTTTTCACACCTCTGTTATTGTCATTGAATGCCTCACATGTTATGTTGACTTGTTACAAACATGTGTGGAAGGTCAAGGAAAATCCATCAATGTAACAAACGACATTCATAGTTATGCAGGGGAAAGACCGATTAACCATTATGTTGATTTTGTTAACCAAACAATGGATCATTTTCACTGTCATGCAATAAAAAAATAAATTGAAAATCATTCAGTGTATAAAGTCAAGATCTGATCTTATAGGAAATAGATAGGGAAGACACTTCTCCAAGTTTAAGGTTTTTGCGTTTCCCCAGACTGCAGATATTTTTCAAAATGTTTTGCAGAAATTTACAGGGCCCAGTATGGAAACACCATGTTGGTGCACCTCTGTGGTGCACCAATATGGTGGCTGAAAAAGAATGTAATCATCTGGAACTTACTTTGACTATCTAGGTGTAGTGTGAACAAACAAACATTTACATAAACACTTTTCCTGATGATCTAACTTCTAAAAAAGCTAAAATCATGAGATGGGTATATATTTTTCAACAAATGCGATTGTAGCTTTGTGTCACACACTGCCATAACTCTGAAATCCAAAATACACTGGTTTTCAAACAAAGCACACTATGTAGCTGTAACTTTGTAAACAGTTATAAATTTACCCCCTTTTATGCCTGATGGGGATAAAAACTTTGGTGGCTCTTTAGCTTTCGATTTTAGAAAATGATGATGTCACATGAAAACAATCTATATGGCGGCTCTCCTTTCATGGTGGACATCCTCTTTTAAAATGTTTCATGTTTGTAACACAGAAAACAAAAGACCAACTAACACAGCAAAACAAGTAATCAAATCTTACAGAAACTTCAGGAGGATATTTAAACCCCCTGTAGCTAAAGATGGCAAAGATGCAGTCCAGTGAAGAGACACAATAAAAAATTCACCATTTTCTGTATCACAGAAAATGTCGCTGATGGCAAACTCGCCCCCAATGCCCTCTGGTTGATGGTGGTCCTTTAATATTGCATGTACTGATTGAAGTTTCAATTTTTTTTAAAAAAATTATATCTAACAAGTCATGAAACTTTACCCTACCCTGCTAATATGACCAAATTTTCAGGGCCCATTGGTGACTGTATTAACGGGGTTCCAATGTACTTCAATCACTTAAGAATAAGCCCCTCAAAAAGGATTATAGGTTCCTCTGCCTCCTCTAGTGGCTTTGATCGGAATAGCTGGGTACAGGGTGCATCAAAGTGAAAGTGTGGAAAAGAGTGTAGAGCCAGTGTGACAGTAAGAGGAAGCTGATCATGGGAAGGAAAAGCACCACTGTTCAAGGTTTTAGTTCTTTTTATAATTTTGCAAGAGATGGGGAACAAGACAGAGAGATAAATACTTTCATACTCACTTTAATATACATTGATCCAGATGTTTCACTCCGCCAGGAGACATAGCCTGGCGCTGTTGCAAACGCCAACAGAAAGTCTGCTTCTAGTGGCCTCACTGAGAGTGCAAGTGTGGAGTCCCTAGCAATAGCATCAGCCACGTACCCATTGTTGTCACTGATAGGGGCCTCCCTTTCATCTAATGACCCTCTGCATGCTTGAAAAATGAATATTTTGGGCTTGTCTGCCAGTGATGGGCATTCATTAACTGAAAACTCATCCATTAACTCTTTTACGGTAACTTTGTGTTTGCCGCTGACTCCAAAGATGGCATCGCCATCTGCACCATGACTCATGACAATCATGATAAATGCATCAAAATTGCTGTGATCTTTTTTTGCAAATTCTTCGGCTGTCTCCAGCATCTCGCTACTCTTGAGATCATTTTTAACATGGACCTCAAAAGAGAGCTTGCTAAACAAATCAGAGAGCATCTCCTCATCAACTTCACCCCCACGGTGATTCATGCTCTCTTTGTGGAACACCAAGTTGTTTATTATCAAACACAGTCCACGTGGAACTCTGTTCATAGCATATGACGGTAGTCTGGGAGCACCTAATAAATAATAGTGATAAAAATAATGTTTTAACAAACAATCTTAAGTACAGTCTGTTTTTGCATATTCTCTCTTATTGCTAACAAATCAACATCTAATGTTCAAATACACTTGCATTTCTTTTCAAGTTGTTTATGAAAATAAATTAGTTTTGGGGTGGTAAGGATTGTAAAAGAAAATAAAACCTTTACAGATCAAACCTATAAAGTGACAGCAGATGTTCTTGGTGAAAATAATTCATGAGGAAATTCATTATACATGTAAGTCAGGAGAAGAAATTATGCCTATTTTTGTTTGAATTTCAGTCTCATTACTTGATGAGATCTGCTTTTATCACAGCCCCAATTCAGATAAAATACCTCTATATTTAATATTTGGTAACTTGGACGAAACAAAGAATTTGTGACTTAAGACTTTTTTCTTTTTTTTTTTTTTTGTCTCTTTCATCACAAACCATCACCACTGAATTAACCAATGGTGATCAGCTTTTGTGATAACCATGCAGTTAAAGTTTAATTGATCTGAGTTCCTTGCCTGGTCTGACTTTAATATCTGCTAAAGCAAATACTTACTACTGTTTTTCAACCAAGGCTGGAATTTTCCACCCAGATTTAAACTTTCTTCATGTAATTATTGCCAATTCAGTTCAAGAGGATTTGTTTAGAAAACAAGACTGAAATTATCTCAATCCCCAAATCAGGCTGAAATTTGTCATGTAACAACACCCTTAATTAGGGCTTGTATACCTTGAACTGGCTTTAGGATTATACCCTCACATACGGCTTGAAACCTCCCAACGACTGTCGCCTTTGACCCGAAACCAACCAAAGCAACGTCAGTAATTTCTTCTTTGGATGTCGGGACTTGATTTGACAACGGAACCGGTTCAATTGAGGTTGAAGGGTGCATCAAACTGCGGTTGCTCAAGTTGACCACCTCATCCAATTGTGTTGAAAAAACAATTCTGCCATCAAAAGTAAAAGCACGGGGAATGCTGATCAAGGCACAAGGAGGTTCAGGTCTGGTTTCTTGATGGACACCACAACCTTCTGCAATTACTGCTTCAGGAAAAGCATCTTTAATGCCACGACATATTCTACCAGGGGGCAGCTGTGAAACAAGTTCACTTACTTCCTGTTTTCAAACAAAAAGGAAGGGTATAAGACATATAGGAGCTTTGATTTGTATAGAACAGTTTTAAGTTGTGCGTGGAAAGCAATCAGGCAATTAGTTTGGTTTTGGTTTTACTACAGTTTGAGATTGGCTGAGCAGTCTGGTTGGTAAGTTACTGGTTTGGTTTAGGTTTTATGACACCCAATTGAAAAATGCTCTAAGGCCAGTTCAGACGTTGTGCTTCTGCTGTGCCAAACTAACTTCAGGAATTAAGTTCGACAAAAGCACAGCAGAAGCATGGCGTCTGAATCAAACTTTTGAATTAAGTCCAGCAAGCAAATTAAGTTTGGCAAGCTTTGCCATGCTACACGACTCTAGCACAGCAGCAATTCAAACGTCGTGCTTCTGTCACGCCAAGCAAAATTCATAAATTATATAATGTATTTTGGTGAGACTGCGCTCCCTTGGGAAGTTAGGAAGAGAATTGTTACGAGGCTTCAGTATATCCTGAATTTGGTTCGACTCTTGCACAACGTCTGAATCGAAGTTGTTTTTCTGCCGTACTGCAGTGGAACCAAATTACTTACATACATACATAATTTATTTGGTAAAGCAGGTTGGGGAACTGGCAAGACAATAAGTCCTGATGCAGACCTGTACTATCTAAAGTGATTAATAAATATACACTTAAATATTAAATGATAATGGATGAAAAAATAATGATAGCTGAAATAGGTAAATATTCAAAAGCTAACATTTAAAATATTCAAAATATTTAAAGTCGAAAGATTTGTTGGAAATGCTGCAGGAAGCTTTAGCAAAACTGATAGATTTTAGAATACTCTTATTTTCCTTAAGTTTTCTCTTAAAAGAGGTCAGGTTTGAACAGCTGTTTATGTCATCAGGAAGGAGGTTCCAGGATAGTGCAGCTCTATGTTTAATTAAAGGAGGAACTTCCCACTTCTGTTCTTGGTCTAAAACCTCAACATTTAAGGACTTTCTAAAATTATAAGTAGTCTCAGGTTTCGTTATTAAGTCATTTAGGGGTTCGATACGACTTCCATGATAAATATTGTACGTAACAATTGAAAGTCTCTTAATGTAAAATGAAACAATAGAGTTCCAGTGTGGAGCGTTCATGATGTCATCACTGTGGATGTTATGGGGTAGATTGTAAATAGTTCTTGAATTCGAACGATATATCATCCATCAAGGCTGAAGAACAACACCCCCAGACTACAACACCATACAAAGTACTGGGGATGATTGTTTTATAGTAAATAGTTTCCACGATTGGTTTCGGTAAAAACTTTGTCCGTTTCAAGACTGCTACTTTCTTGCTGAATGACTTACAAACGTTCTTGATGTGCTCTTGCCATGATAGCTTGCTGTCAATTGTTAACCCAAGACATTTAGATGATTCGATAATGCTGTTACCATATGTCAAACGTGGCAAGGGGCCAATAAAGTTCTGACTCGAAATTAACAGGGCTTCAGACTTCGATTCGTGGGCTATTAATCTGTTGGACTGACACCAGGTGTACACCTGGTCTAATATAGATTACAGCGTCAAGATGATATTGTCGATGTTCTAGCCAATTGTAAAAATTGTGGTATCGTCAGCAAACATGAATAAGTCCTAGTTATCGCTTCTGAAAGGTCGTTCGGCACGGCAAAAGCACGACGTCTAAACTGGGCCTAAATATAAGGGAAACTTAGACCAACAACTAGTAAGGTATTGGTGCAGTTATTTTTATCGAGTCCTCGCTACAGCTCACAAGAGGTAAACCAATTTTAGTCGCACTCTTATTTAAGCGTGCATAGTCGTGTTCGTGGACAGTGTTTGTTTTTATAGACGGACGATCAGCGAGGCAGTAGTAACGCCAAAATGAAGATGATACGTGCTTACGCATAAACTGTAAAGCAAGACTTACCACCTCCTTTCCCGTATTTCCCGAATAGAGGCAACCTTGGTAACGACTTTGGTAGGAGATGATCGATCCAACTCTAAATATAAGCTTACCATCCCCCCGCAGTTCTTCATTCGACCAAATATACCGGCCACGCTGGTTGCTCAGACGAAATGGGTCCGTCGTGCCACTTTCGTCTAAACAAAAAACAATTGTAGTATCTCCCCGATCATTAGCCTTGGCCATGGAGATAACCACTGCCTTACGTTCACCAGGATTGAAGTTTGGCGAAGAAGGTCTAGCAGATACAAGCATTGTGATCAACTCTTCACGAAAAACTCGTAGCGCCCAATGGATCGCGACGCTTTTGAAACTGGCGCGTTCTGTCGTGTACATGACCATAATAGGTCAGGTGTCTTTACGTCACTAGATTTAACCAATCATTGAGCAGCCTCGATCCCAGAATTACGACACGTGAGAGAGCCTGGTATGGAGGTTAATCATCGAGCACAACAGTTTGGCGGGCTTAAGGTAATTCCTCTGAAATAAAAGTGACAATAGATTTTTGTTCAAACTTTGTCCACTGAATATTTGTCATATGATAACTTCAATTTTGAAATAAAAAAGGGGGGTGCCCATGTTCATTAAGGAGCAGTGAGGCATTGAAAATGCCCTATTTTTGCATTATTTAATGCTCATTATAAGAACGCATCCCCAGTAATTGTAACATCTTTGTAAGCCCGGACTCATAAGAACACGCATTAAACTACAGTCAATACATTGCGTCGCACCACAAATAAACGTTTAAGTTTGATTCAGACAGAAAGCTAAATCCTTGATTAAAAATTTGAACCAAATTTCTTGACGTGGTTACTGACTGCAAAATAGAAAAGACCACAGTGTATTTGCTATTTTTCTTATTTATTCAATTTTCAGCAATAGAAATTAGATCAGTCTTTTCTCACGCAAAGCTTATGATTAGTTGATTACAATGACTGGAAAAAAAATTGGGGTGCCCATGCTCGTTGGTGAGCTGGAGCCATTTTTCAACTGACAGAGCTCAATATCAAGGCAAATCCGTCATGTTTTCAATGTGCGCGTGCACAAGCGCGCGCTAATGACGCCATAAATTATGCGCAGTAAGGATGCGCAATGCAAATGTGAAGAATGACCTTAAGGTGGCCGAACACAGTTTTCGCGCGCGCTTTTGCTGATGCAATTAAGCGCGCGCACAAGGATTGCAAAAAACAAACATGCTGTCAATAGAGCGATCATTTTATTTACTCAACACCCGCACTATCTGTGCTATTTTTCTCTACAATTGAACGCAGTGTATTGATGGCTGTAGTCTTTCATTACAAAGATATGTTAGAAAAGGTAATGATGCAAAGAAGCCAGCAATTCTCAGCTTTTTCTTTGTTACCGAAAGAACCCAGTTAAATGCAGCGCATGCGTGGTAGGTCAAAAAATTGCGATTTGATGAAAATTGCACTCTCGGAAATACGCCTATTTCTCGAAAACCACTCATTAGAATTTCACGAAATTTGGCACGAAAATACTTTAGGAAATAAGTAACTGGAGTATTGAAAATAATTGAACTTTAACAAAGGAAATTCTAGATATTCCAGTGAACCTTCAACAAGGGATAGTTAAAGATCTCTGTTAAATTATTAGCAAAATGGTGTTAACTTGTGAGAATCGTTACAAGCTTGTTACATGCAAATTATAAAGAAAATCTGATGACTAGATTTTCTACAAATAGACAAAACCGATTTTAAAGACCTGTTTATATTTATTCATGTTGCCATGGCAACGGCACATACGTCAGCTTAACCATCAAAAAACCAACGTTTGTGTTGTCAACTTGCTTGCTGCGATTTTCGGCGACCGAGGGATCAAGGGTTTTAGAGAAAAAGGTGAATGAACACAGGTATCAAAAACTGTGTTCAGCCACCTTAACTTCAGTGGATAGGCTTTTGTATATTATGCTTTTATTCCCCACTAAAATGCCTCACCTCAATGCTCCATTTTCCTCCTAAAATGCTCGGTCTCCCACCAAAACGTCACCGAAATATTCGGTTAATGGTCAAACACAGAGTTTTTCAATTTTAACGATTTTAACGTTTTAACACAATTAACAGCTCAGGGTGCTTAAAAGAAAACTGATACGTAGTATAACTCAACGTTTTAATACACCAAAAGATAATTCTCTAAATGATCTTTTAATTTGATTTGACTACCGCTGACCTCTCCTCAGTCTTCACTCGGCTGTATTGGGCAGGCATTTGAATTTTTTCAATTTCAAACCAAGTTTTCATTTTCTCGTAAAAAATAATTTTTATTTCTATTTTCTGTCCGTAGACAAAAATTAATTTTCCGGGAAAATGCCACTAAAATGCTCGAATAATGCTTAATGCTTTTGCCTCACTAAAATGCTCGAAAAATGCCAGCATAATGTACAAAAGCCTATCTGTGGACAAAATGTGTCGTTGTAATATAAAATGTATGGTTATACAAACTAAATACAGTAGAAGCCCGATAACTCAAACTCTGAAGGGAAACTAAAAACAGTTCGACTTAGCGCATAAATTGGAACGAGAGCAAAAAAATGGATTTTTTTTTTTTTTTTGCTATTGATCCAATTTACGCCCAAAGCTCTTCGTACGGAAAGGCTTGATGCGCAGGCTAATGTGAGCATTATGCAGTTGTACTGAACAACTGAATAGTCTGTGAACAGGGGGTCTGATTGCCGAAAAGAAACTGGCGGGGAGTCGTTGAAATGGCCGAGGGGAGAGGGTACAACTGAAGAACTATTTAGCTAGAACAGTTCAAATGTATGTGTATTTTCATAACGTTATGCGCTGTAGCACTGTTTTTCTCTTTGTGACAGCTAAAGGCACCGCATCCCCTATGACTCAAAAGATCGCGAAATCGGACTGTCAGATATTTGAACGGTCGGTTGCACTAATTAAAATCAAATTGCTGTACAGTGGTGTTAGTTTTGAGTGTTTTTACCGATTACACGACAAGAAAATCTAATGGGATGACTTCCGTGGTGAGTTACATGAACCAGAATTCGAGTCGGGGTAAATTTTGATCAAGGGTAACGAAATTAGTTTCGAGTTTGGAAATGGGACTTACTACGAGTTAGCGGGAGAGTCGAGTTATCCGAGTTCGCCGAGTTACCGAGGTTCTTCTGTAGAGTCAAAAAATGTTTTCTTTTTTCTTTTTTTATTTGAATAACAACTCTGTGAGATTGCAGTGTTTACATTAGTTAGTATTATAGCACAGTCATGTAAAATAAAAAGAGAAATATTTGTAACATATGGTTAGGGAAAAGACTAAAAAGATGTGTGCCACAATATAGTCGAAGCTGTATATAACGGCCCTGTATTGAGCGGTCACCCTCTATTAAGCGGCCAGTTTTCAAAGTCCCAATTTTCGGCTCATACAAACGCTGTATTTGTTACCTGTATTAGGCGGCCACCTCTATTAAGCTGCCGCGACTACCCTGTAGCATTCCTACGTTTGTCTTTCTTTGTTATTTTCACCTGTATTTAATAAGCGGCCGCCCTGAACGTAACAACTATGAAATTGAACGTACGTAACAACTGTGAAAGAAGTAGATTAATAGTGGAAAGAAAAATGAATTTGATGTCTCGCAAAGCCTTTTTTCACACAAAAACTGAAACGTATCTGCCGCAGAGCCCTGGCTGCAGATGTTTACTATAGTACTTTGTCCTTATTCGGGGCCGTCTTTAAATTCTAACATTTCCTTTTCTTCTCCATAGACCTCAATTATGATGTTTTTCCTCTCTCTTCTTGTGCCTGCATGTACCCTGCTGCTGAGCTGCTGAGCTACTGAGCTTCTAACGGAAAGGAAATGCTTACTACACTTGACGATGAAAGGGAAACGGCAGTCCGGAATGAGTTGGTTTACTTTTGATTTTGCCGACGTTTACCAATGTTTACTACTGTGTTTACACGATTAAAAAATTCACGTCAGTAAAGTTAAAACAAAACCAAGGTAAACACCTCTCCTGAAAACACAGGCTGAGAGGCGTTTTTCTAAAATGTAAATAATGTTTCTATCCATAAGCTTACCTGTTTCAAACCCTTGTAACCCAATAAATGACGATGTGTCACTGAACATCTTTATTATTTTTAAACTGGCTTCTGAGGGGTTTGGGGGGCGGATTGTAGACGTTGTTGGGGAAATTAGCTGACATGTAGACAAAATGTAGAAACACAACTTATATTCTGAACTATAAACAGGAAGTTCTGACAATACTCGATACTCGTGAAACGCATGAAGAAGATCTCGGTTCTCTCGCTCGCTCTCGACTTCCTTTCGTGTGCTCTGTCACGTGACCTTGTTTGTGTCCCATGATTCCACTACAGGATGGGGGAGGGAGGAGGGGCAGGGCCACCACCGGTCTTCTTTTGTTCACTTTTAACGGAACTGAACTCTCTTTTTGCATTGCTCTGAAGGTTTTTCCACTTGTCCTGTACCTCCTACGTTGTTCTAGCGGTCACGCCGACGGCGTTTACAGCCTCTGTTATCTCTTCCCAGGTCTTGTTCTTCTTGGCATTTTTCATTGTTTCCTCCAAATTTTTCCGTTAAAATGGAAATTTTCTGCAGGCGAAAAGTTTGCTTTGCGCACTTCTTTCGCTGAGAAAGTCATATTGAAAAAAAGAAAGAGAGAGATTTCCAGCAATTTTATGGCGTAAACTGGCGCCAAAAAATTATAATTAATCAACCTTGCCGACAACATGCATGGGAGGTAGAGCAGAGAGACCCTGGGAGCAAGGTTGATAATTAATCAATATAATTCATTTTACGCTTAATCGCGGATTAGTAAATCGACCGACTAATCCCCCTTTAAACAACCGTTTTTTAACCCGCGATTAACTAACTCACGATTAGGAAATTTATTCGACCATTAGGCTTAATCGGTGATTAGTTTAATCGCAGTTTTGAACAACCCCTGGTCCCCTCTTGCTGCAGTGAAGACAGATAGGCCTGCAAGGCGTCCTTGTATGACTTGCTGGCCTAAGAAATTAGCATGGTGTATGTAGCGAGACTTGAATAAACATTATTATTTATTTCTTTATCAATTTATTTCTTTATTTATTTGTTTGCTTTTTCTTATTTATTTACATTGATTTAGAGCTAGTTCATTTTATATTCACAGCTCGCAGACGGTTTTACAACCCAGCTTATCGTCATGAGAAAGTATAACGAAGTTGAATAAATATAGATACAAATCCATAAGGGTTGTGTCAAGTTCTTTCTCCCTTTCCTCGGCCCTTCGTTGTTTATATGGTACTTTTTCTGCTGTACTAGAGTTGGTTACACTTAGACTCTAATGGACATAAAAGTTCAAAGAACTTGGTTATCATTTTGGACAGTGCTGCGAAGGGCTACATTTCAGTGAGTTATTTTTGTTTTTTGGGGTCTCGGCCACATTTCTTACATGAGCAGTCATAAATCATTTCCACAAGCTTGTCCACTTGAGAATTCTTCCTCCCGGGGCAGTTGAGGCTCACTTTGGTCCAGCTCTTCAGAGAAGGTTTACAGACATCGCAATACTTTGTTCTTTTTCTTGACGCGTACCTGACTGGAAAAGTACCCGGAGAGTAGTATGAAAAGCACTGGCCAACACAAGCTTTATTCTGAATGACTTTAGTCTCGCAGCCCTTTTCTTCGATCGATTGCTCTATGTCTGTTGCCGAGCACCAGCTTGTTTTTGTTTCAGGCAAGAGGAGAAAGGACCTTTTCCGAGATCCTTTTGCTTTCGCGTCAACGTCGTCGATCTTCGAGAAAACAAGCGATACCGTGATAACGAAAATGAACCACTTTGTGCTCATGATTAGCTCAATCTAGAAGAGGAAAAAATGAATGATAAAAATTGTTTAATTTCAAGCAGGCGAAAAAACAACGTTCTGTCCATTCAATTGTTCGCAAGACTTGCGTGACGGTCCAAATAACTTACCTCTTCGAAGATAAGTAGCTCCGGGTGAATAACCTAACACCCTTTTAGTGCACTTAAGGTTAACTTGTCTAATAGCCGGTTATTTCGCGATGACATTGTTTACATTTTACAATTAGCATAATTACCCTGTCAACAAATAAATTCTATAAGTGAAAAAACCATTTAGAATTTGGTTATACGGGCCACCGTTGAAGGAAATAAAAGGTGATCTTGCATTAAACCACCGTAAACATCAGTGCGGAGATTTGGTTGAGGCAGAGCTCTCTTCAGGGCCTGCGGTTTAGTGCTGGCATGCATATCTAGATATTGAGGACTAATAGATGAGTCAATATCAATTGATATCCACTGGGCAATGTACAAGTGCTAGAGTACAAGCGCGTATAAAATGAACTCTCAGTTAGATTTGATGAACTACCATCCTGTTTCTTTCAAACTACTCAAAATCTCTTCATCTATTAATTTAGTAAAGGTGTATTACATGATGCGATAAATGAAACATGTTCTCCATGCGTGAAATTGGTTGTTCTGTGGCTTGTGTTTATCGATATTGTCATTCTGGCTTTGGCGGTCAGCTGAATTGCTTTGCCCGCAGGACACTTTGTACTCTTTATAAGGTCATAAGAGTTTTGTTCAAGCATTACCCCATTTCGCCTGCAAAGCTGACATTCACAAGATGGTTTTTTACGAAACGCGAAATCTCCTTTATTTTCAATGCGTTTGCACGTAAATCTAAAAGAAGATTGCCAATTTGAAAGACTTTATCCCGTTACGTGCCGTAAGTCACCGATGCCCTATGCACTGTCACTGTCACGGGACTTCGTAAAATAAATGAGTAAAAATAAACTTGTCACTTTACTTAAAGCCAACGTGAATATTTAAAAACGTGTTTATTAAATAACTCAAGAAGTGTAGAGGAGATGCGTACCTGGCTCCCTTCACCCAATAATTTCAAATTTGGTACAGTAGCATAATGAGGGTTTCGGCTTATGCTATTTATGTTTCGTATAAAAAAAAAAAAAACCAATAGTTACCAGCAGAAGAAACGACTACAATGAAATAGTTGTTTTTAGAATTGTAAATGAAATCACTAATGATACGAAATTGGCCACTTTTCGCCAGAACGTTTCAGCTCTTTTGGTTTATTGTTCGATGATTATTTCTCTTTCGTCAGTTTGTTTTGCAAACTCGGGTTTTTTTCAACGAAATACGCAAGTCAGTTTGCTTGCTCTTAATAAAGGCTTAAAGCTCTAACTGTAAATGAAACCGGTCGTGTTAAATTCACATACAAAACTGCCATAGAGACGGTGTTTTATCCTCCAACAATTAGCCGGCAGGAAAAAGCCTCATTGACATACCTGAATCTTTTCTGGGGCGTGTCTTGGGGTTTTAAAGGCAAAATTGTTTGCTTCTGTTGTCGTTTAATTCTGATAGCTGTAGATCTCCGCCTTCAACAAGACTCACGGGCAGCTGACTTGCGCTTATGTTTTTAATGCTCCGGGGGGTGCTTGGATATTGGCTTGTTAACAACTTCCGCTGAGTGGGCCGGGTTGTAATTTATGAACAACAAAAGCTGCCAGGATTGAGAGTTTGAGAGGTATAAGTGTCTATTGTCAGTAAAAGAGTGGAGTTTACCATTACCATAAGTTTACCATTTGAATAGTTTGGTAGTTCTCACACTATTTCTGCTCTTTTGAAATTTCGATCAAAATCTAACCCTGGGCTTCAAGATTTGAAGTGCTGACAAGTGCTGACATAGGACACGAAAAATTTCATGATGACGTCAACTCGTGTAACATCTCTGATTGGCTAGATTAGAATAGCAACAAATCGGACACAAATCCGTAGTGCAACGCCATTATTTTTCCTAGTTAACGTTTCTTTAATGGGTTGAAGGAACTGTATATATTTTCTTCCACATATTTTCTCTCCGTACCTTTTGCTCGTTTTGCCAGCCATTTGAAGAGCGCTAGGAAATGGCCCTTCAAGCAGACAGTAGAGAACAATACAAATCCAAACAAACAAATAAATAAACGTTTCCGTGAGCAAACTATTAAATCTTCGATACTACCATTTACTGTTTCAAGAGATAAGAACCAGGAAACCTCAGTGTTCAAATTAGATTTTCAATCAATCTGATACAAACTGATTTTCAAATTCGCAGTGATGAAAAATTGTCACCCTCGATTTTTTAATGTAATAGAACTTTGTGCTATTTTAATTCAATAGTTTCAATCCTACCTGTGAAATATGTGCACAGAATCCATGACTAAATTGTTAGAGGTGTTGTTACAAAATGTTTTGGGCAAAAATGCTTCGATCACGTTGGCTATAAGGTCCTATAGTCTTTTTTTTTTTCTACAATTATTTGTTTAGAGTTTTAAACACCTCTTGACATAGTAAAAACTGCATGCTTCTAAAAATATCCTTCATTCTCATGACCTGTCAGTTGAAAGACTGTGACTGAAAGGTCATATGCTATAGATATCGAAAAGTAGCAATTAAAATTCTATTTTGGACATTTTTTCCTCAAACTGAGTTTTGCCCCCATGGATTTGAACAATGGAGTTTAAGCTTTGAAAATACTAAGTGCACCCTTAAATTGCCTGAGGGTTTTTGGAAATTGTTAGAAAATTGTTCTCAAAGAATACTTCATCTAACTCCCAACTCCACTTGGGTACAACACTTCAACAAAAATAACACCAAGTTAAGACTTTTAATATTGCAAATAGCAATAAGCAGATCTTTCAAAAACACAGGATTAACATTTCATTGCTACTTCAAGGGTCATGCTGGTCTAATTGCAAGCATGCTTCTTTGGAAAACATTTTCATTCTAAAATTAAAGTAATTTCCACACAAATAAGCCTGAATACAACTGGTAGTTTGGAGTACTGGTTTAATTAGCCAGGTGAATTAAAACTTACTACGAGGTCCTTCCTTTTGATAAAGTAAGACTCGCGTTTTCAACTAATAAGATAAACAGAGATAATTTAAAATATGTAAATTATTAAGTGCTGTAATATAAAATATAGGTATGAGAGGTTGCAAAACATCAATCAGCTATATAGACCCCGCGGGAAAAACAAAGACGGCCGCTTTGAATAATTAAGATCTATTGCTTACGCCAGCTTTGTTCTTATTCTTAGGTGAGTTAATGACAAAATCTTGTGCTTATTCACGTATTTGTGGACCAATGATGATCCATTAAGAGTGTGTGTCTGTGAGGAAACCAGACAGGAGGTCAAACAACTCAAATCATCAATTGCGCTCAAACTTGACACAAATGTTGAGTTTGGTGAGTGAATGATCATCGCAAAAACAGTAGGTCAAAATATTTTGTTATACCTCCCAACTCAAATACATTTTCTGATTGGAGGAGAACATGTCACATGTCATGGGTCAAAACTCACTAACTCCCTAGGGAATAAACAATTTGAACTTTCAACTCGTACATGATTGGGTCATGCACCTTGAAACCATGGCAAATGTGTGCACTTGCCAACATCAAGCTAAAATTTTTTTCTCCCAGTTTGTTTTATTTTTTGTGTTGGGAGGTATAACAAAACACACTGACTGGCCCCACAGGAAACAGGGAGTTTTGTTCCCCTCAACCCTCAATGTTCCCCTTGGCTTTGCCCTTAGGGCCAGCCTTTAAAGAAGTGCTTATTATTCCCTTCAATTCAGTGGGACCCCCTGCAAAAATGGCCATTTGACACTAATTTATACACATTTAATAAGCTGTCTTTGGTTTAGTATTTCTACAACAAGAAAGGACTTGTAAAAATTAAATCTACTAGATCACGTTTATTCATTTGAACTAGGCAATTAGACTTTTCTCCATGGCTCCATCTTAAGTAAGGGGCATATTTCGTAGTGCTGTGAATAGCCTTTAATTGATGGTAAATATCTGCAATGAACAAACGCAAATACACATTATTCTAACATGGATAGTGAGAGCAATCGCTTAAGTTCAAAGCCGTTTTTCTAACTCGAAATCAACAAGAACCTAAAAACTTTCCTATCAATTTCGAGTATAAATTCGGCAAAAAGAGGCACCTGATACATTTCTTTCAAAAATAGTTAGAGCCATATACCATACGCTATTGTTCAGGTTTGTGGCAGGTAAAAATTCTGCAGCAGAAGATTCAACTCACAAGTTCCCTCAACTTACAATTTCAGGTGTCAAATAGAATGGAAACAAGAAATAAGTACTACATACATGTCAGTTAGACGCGATTTTAAGCTCTTTCTCTTGGATTCTTGAATTGCGAAATGTCCAGTTTTGTGTCATCTGTTCGGCTACTTCGACCCGAGTTCTAAAGACGGTGTAAAGAGAATATCCATTGCCATTCCGCTTTCATCATCGCACATATTATCAGGTTGTCAGCATCGCTACTCAAAACGCCGTTCAAAATCCACAGACAGCCGTCACTGCTGCTATATAACATAAAAACTTCTTTCAAAACTCACCAGAAGGCCACCAGAACGCTCCGCCATCTTTGACGACGTTTACCGTTGAGCCAAAGCCAATATTGGAAAGTCAGCGGTTATCTTTCAGTGATTCAGTAAATACGTCATGTACAGTAACACAAATTGTACCCCATAATCTCGTTCGCAGATGTAGGCGAAGTCACAGATGCATTACCTCTGGGTGCTAACTATAGCCCATCCCCTTAGGTTCCGCCCAAATCAAATTGTTTGCTTCTTTTCATTTTTCATTCTTTAAAAACTTCGGCTACAAGGGAAAGGAACTTGCTATTCGTGCTACTCTAGGTAAGCAATTTACTTTATTTCACAAATTTACCTCAACCGCAACCTAGTCAAAAAAGAAGAGGGGCAAGGCAATTATAGTGATCAATAATTTCGTGCCTTTTCTTTCTTTATAACTGTGCTGTGTGTACAATCGTAAGATTTTGCCTGATCAGTTAGTTCCAGTCAGAGTGTAATAGTTTTGGACGACAGAAAAGCCAGGCGCGTCAAGTGTAACCGTATTGTAATACGTGAAAGCAGAGGTAACTGTAGGAATTGGAGTGCAATTAAAGATTCACACCACGAGTGATGTTAGAAAATTCACTCAAAATTCTAAGAGCCCATTGAAGAGTGCAATTTGAAAGAATTTTCAAACATGGCAAGTAGTGTAAATCCTTGATTACTCGAATTTTCGTATGATTACTCATTTATTATATGACTGAGAAAAATAAGAACGCTCCTGTATTAATTTGCACTAAAATTAAAAATTAACGATAAATTGGCCTGCTCTCAGCCTATCACAATGAATCAACTTCTCGGTCATATAATGAATTATTTAATTGTATTACGGCAGTGTAAGTCGCATTCGCGCACGGAATGGATGTCGATGGTATGTAAATACAAAACTATTATCTTTTAGTTTCATTGCTAGCCTTCGGGAGTTATTTCCCTCGTAAAAATGAAATATCTGCCGCTCGTGATGTTGTTTCTGCATGTGCATATCATTCGCTTTGAAATGGTTTTCCCTCATTCTCAGTGCATAGCTAAACTAAACTAAACTAAACTAAACAATTATCTCGTTGAAGCAAGGAAAGAATGAAACAAATAGTACAAACAAAATCATCATTTTTTTCCCGAACTTCAAATAAACCGCTGCCCGGATCTGAAAAGAAATTATGTCTCAAAGCCAATTATGTTTACAAAGGTGGTGTACGTAACGACAGCCTGGAAAACACCGTGAAAGGAGTCAATTGTCTCTTGTTTTTAAAATCGGGATTGAAAATCACGCATTGTAACTCCCATGCAATGTTCGTTATTTCTTAGCTTCAATGACAAAAGAAAATGTTTGGATACCGAATGCCAAGCACTGTGATTTGTCTACATTGCAACTTAGATTCTGGTTGAGCCAAGTTGAGTTAAACTTTTTCAATAAAATGTTACAGACGAGGGTTACCTGAATTTGTCTCGTTTTTCTTTTGATTCATACATTTATGACGGTTGGCAAAATATATTTTAATCGCGAATTAAAAATTACATACTAAATCACTTCTTAAGTTTGGAGATAATTTCTACAAAATACAACTTTCTTTTTAATTTCCAAAAGCAATATTTCAGGATTTATTGTTGTGGTACATTAACGGAAGTGGAGAACACACCATAGACATAAATAATTTGATTATCAAGTGTGAAGGAAATTGAATAAGATGCCTCGAGAACTTGAGAATCACTTTGTTAATAGATCCGTTGGTAATTCTGAATCAAATATAAGCATCGAACCGATATTTATCATTTACCGGAATATCTCAAACTAATTGCTGGACAAGGCGGTTAATAAATCCCCTGGTGCGTCGTGAAATCGATGCAAATCATGGAACCTGTGGCAAGCTTATTTATCTCTTTGTAACGAGACAGCTAAAAGTCCTGAACGAAAATCATTTTTATATTCTTGCACACATATAAATATAAATTGAGCCTTGAACGATAATTTTTTTCAGGCGCTGAAACCTTCAGATTCAGTCTCGCTTTCATTTTTGAAAGTGATTCTCTTGCTTTTTTACGACGGAAAAATTTGCTAGGAGGATGCTTGTGAAAAAAGCTATCAGTGGCCACTACCGATAAGTTTTGGGCTATTGTTTTTCCCGACCAATATAAATTTAATTCAGTTCTTGTTATTTAACAATTATTCCATGAAACCGCGTTGGATATGAAGTGATAAATAACCAACGAGCGCGTAGCGCGAGTTGGTTATGATCACTTCATATCCAACAAGGTCGAATGGAATAATTGTTTTAGTATATTCTTAATCGGGTTTTTGCCGCCGATTTTTATTTCAACAATTTTACAGAGCGGAAAATTTTTAAACTTGGCGCACTGTTTTCCATATAAGGTAAAACTCCGACTAATGGCTCTTAGTATATTCTCAGCTCCGACTATTGCATTTCTAGCTCTCTGATTGGCTCAAAAACTCCGACTATGAGCCATTAGTCGGAGTTTTACCTTATATGGAAAACAGTGCGCCAAGTTTAAAAATTTTCCGCTCTGTAAAATTGTTGAAATAAAAATCGGCGGCAAAAACCCGATTAAGAATATACTAAAACAATTATTCCATTCGACCTTGTTGGATATGAAGTGATCATAACCAACTCGCGCTACGCGCTCGTTGGTTATTTATCACTTCATATCCAACGCGGTTTCATGGAATAATTGTTAAATAGTCGGAGTTTTTGAGCCAATCAGAGAGCTAGAAATGCAATAGTCGGAGCTGAGAATATACTAATGAATGATATTCATACTTTAGCGCCATTAGCTGATTCTAAAGCCAAGCTTTGTCTTATCAGAATATCTCATTATCTTTAGTGTTTCCACCTGACCATATAGCTTCAGTATATCAAATTGACTTCTTCTTCTACAAACATTTACTGCAAAAAATTTCGAACAGACGCAGACACGATATCCAAGCAAAAACATGGCTCAGCTCATGGGACGAAAATTTACATTTGAAATAATTATTATCTAGACCAAAATGTCAACTGAAATATAATGGTTCGCGCTCTCAAAAGGTCTTCCCGCCTACAAAGTACTCCTGAACAAACGATGAAATATTATCGCCAATATGCTAGGATTATTTGTAACGAAACTTTCCATCTGGCGTTCCTAGCTAATTAACAAGACAGAAATTTCGGAACTTTGCAATTTGTTTTAATAAAGGTTGGAAGGAAAAGCCGTGTAGGCGTAGAATTTTTTTTTTTTGTTATATATATATATATATATATATATATTCATCTAGCCGCATTTAAGACGCCCCGAGCTTTATTTAATCAGGAACTCACAGAATTTACAAAGTTTACGCGACGGATAACTGATTGGGGTTTGTTGGAATAAATTGACAAAAGCCACACTGAATAAATGTAGTTCTGTTATTTTTGTTTGCTGAAACACTTGACAAAAATATGCCGTACAGTTATTATTTTATGACGAGTTGGACTTGAACGATAGACAAAACAAACGATAGATCGAGAGAAGAGACGTTGAAAGTAAAAGTAGCTGGCTTGGGAAAGAAAATCAGTCACTCATTGCAGGTATTCACTTGACAATTTCGTTTCGTCCCAAAGTATTTCATTTTTCGGTTTCAATGACAACTGAGTTTTAAAGACTTCTTTTACTCTCAATTACAATACATTTGAGGTATACCCGAATTCTCAAGCCGAGGAGCTCAATAGCTCGCCCGCTATACGCCGGACATTTTGGAAAGTCTTCGATCGAGTCGGCAATTACAAATTAAACCACCCACCGCGTTTACCATTGTAGCGTTGATTTACTTAAAAATATATTTATTCTCCTTTCGTAATTTTCTCTCCAGGGAGCTAGAGGGGCAAATACTGTGAAATTTCTTCGGCTATGCTTTTTTAAAGCTCAGTGTTCTCATAACAGTGATTTTACCTTCGTGTGTGGTGTTTTTGTCTGTAGACCTCTGTACTGTAAAGCGTTTACAAGGCTCGTTTACAGAGGCATGACCCGGTGAACGGCGGGCAAAAGCAATATTATCGCATTCGAATGTTTCATCGATTGAAAAAAGATCGTCATGCCGTAATTTCCATTTAATGTTAGTGGGGACAAGGTAGTGGAATTATATTTTTTCTGAGATCTCGAGGGAAGAATCCGAATATAAATGTCGTTCTGGGATATTGCCTTGAATTTTAAAAACCTAATGTACGAGTCCCCATGCTGTCCCTCGTACTTCTACGCCATCTTTTCTCGATAACGAAAAATACTTCTACTTCGAAAATGTGGTGTTTTTTTCCATGCTAATACATATTCTTAACGATTTTTTTTTTTTTTTCATTAAAAAAGTAAACAGAAATGCAAACTTGATCAGGAGGTGCTCTTTATAGAATTTATACCTCAAATAAAATGAAACTGAATTCCGTTTCTCTTAAATTTTCTTACTATTTTCAGGTTGCGTTCAACTGCGTTTTTTCAAGTTCTTCACCGGGGGGTGTACTCTCCGAATTTTTTTCTAGGGTTGCACGGCGAGTTTAAACCCCTCACGCTTTTGTAGACCAAATATGCAGTTTATCGCGATACCCTATTAGTTTTTTAATCAAAAGATTACTTTACGTCTCCAATGCATGATCTCAGTTGGCAAGGAGTCACTTCCATTTTTCGCCAATATTTTAGGAGGGCTTCATATTTTCTGATTTACTTGAGAATAATCGCGCAAATATCACACTCATTTTCCAGGCCAGAGTGAAAAACATATCCTTCTTCAAAATTAAAATGATCAAACTTTGTGCCGTTTTTTTCAATTCAAATCGGCTCACAAACGATACTTTTTGCGCCGAAAATACCTGTATGGCTTATTTAAGGGAGTAGTCCGGCCCCCCCTGGACCCTGGACAGTTCCACGACATCTCTAAAACAACAAAGTATAACTGCTCGTGGACAACTGTAATTTTGAACTACACTAATAGCTAGTAATAAAGGAATGAAGGAGAAATTTGATTTCTTTAAATGCTTTTTGTAACCAGATGCGGCCTCTCCCCTAGATAGAAGGTTTTTGAGACTAAAATGGGTCAAAAACGTTTCATAGCGCATATATATATTAGTATTTTATCAAATAGTTTTTAAATCCCGTCGACTAGTTCTTGTTCAGTTTATCTTGCGATCTCTGTTACGATATCTGATTCTGATAAAGATTTTGTCGGTCTTCCGTCGCTATTTCTTTTAAACGTCACAACTTAACAAATTTGATGGCATTTTCTTTCCCAGCAAAAAGGTTTCCAAGGACCTTTAAGTAGCTATGACTATGCATTTCAGTTTTTATTCACTGCGGGTAATGTTCCCAATTTGCATATTTCCGTGACTGTTTTTGCCGGTTGTTCCAACAGGTTTTCTATCGAAAAACACATGTCTTCAATTCATTTCTTCAAAATGATCGAGTGGAAAGCTTTGGTTTACCGGATGTCGCTGCTGTTGAGCGTTACAAACGGCGAGTTTTTCACTTCGCTCACTCAGATGAAAGGCCTGGTTCGATTGGAGAGCGCACTGTCCAAGTCTCTGGACATCTATTTGGAACAGAGATCGGAGGCTCCGGGAATTATCCGACAATTTGCCGATCATGTAAGAAAGGAAAGGAACCTCGCGGCGGGTGATATTGAAAAATATGTCTTCCATCCGATTAATTCCTTTCAACTTGTGAGGCGCTTTATAAGACACTGGACAGAATTAGGGTCATACCTCGCAAAAGAGTCTCCTAACGGTAAGAACAAACCAACTTGTTTTAAGCTAAAAACTGAAGATCCACAGCTCTTGGAAAGTTAAATTGTAAGTTAAATATTTGCTGTGTTATTACAACAACATACCCGATTGCTAATTTACACTTTTTTAAAAAAGGATAAATATGTCAAGAACTGATAAGAAATATTGAAACGAGATCTGTCCTCTTTTATTTAACATTGCTGTGAAATATAAAGCTACTGCCACCTACATTGTCAAAGAGACAGGTGCCCAGAAGAAAGCAATCAATTATCTAGCTAGGAGATCAGTTATCTTGAAAGCAATGGATTCATTTATCAGATTTAAGGTTCTTAGAAAATACTTAAAGACCAATATTACAAAAGCACAGGAAAACAAAACATTTTTCCTTCCGTTTTCACACAGCAGTTAGATGGCTTGTAAGGGCCGACGCTGTACCCAAGTAACTAGGAGTATTTTTTACCTCCCCTGGATAGGCTGCTAATTCATAACAGGTTACGACTCCGCTTCCTCCGTCCCCCCCCCTCTGGGATCCTGACAGGTTGCCCTAACAGTAAGCCATTTCAGAGTTGCTCATACCTCTGTTTCAAAACGAGTCTTGGTGCACTACCTTTCATATTGAAATGAGTTTTTCTTACACGTTCATTGTCTTGCAAATCAAACTCATTTCCATATGAAAGTTTGTACAACAAGACTCGTTTTGAGGTAAAAAGCAACTCGAAAATGGCTTATTTACCGATGGATAGTAAGCTCAAACCCAGATCTCTACCGCGTTTTTCTTTGACTTCGTTCTTTGCGGCAGTGTTTATAGCAAAAAGGCTAGTGGAGCCGAGCAAACAACTGAAGCAAATAACTCAAATTGAAAATAGCATTGTTAAGAATCCCCACTGGCCCGAGGCAAACCAGTTGGCTATTTACAAGCGATTACAACAGGAGATTTTTTAAAGTTGTCTTTTTCTTCTCTCAAATGTTTAGACCTCCAATGGGAGCTCGTCATCAATCGCCCAGCGTTTCCCACCACGCAAGACTTCATGGGAAGCATGTCAGCGATTCTGCGCATTCAAGATGTTTACAATCTCAGCGCACGCGCAATTGCTGATGGAGACTTGCATCAAGAAATATCCAGCGGGAGCCTGGGTCCCGATGAGTGTTATGAACTCGGCATCGTTAGCAATGACCAAAGAAACTACGAGGATGTTATCGAGTGGATGAAGGAAGCGTTAAAGCGCATGAGCCCGCCGTATGAATACAGTGGTGCATTGACAAAAATTGACGTCCTTGAGTATTTGTCCTGGGCCGAGTATAAGGTGGGTTTAAAAAAGAAATGCACATGTGAGCAAGCAACATCATAGGCTGAAGTGTGAAAGCACTTATCAGGCAGTCTGAGAAGCTGAAAGATTAAGATGCTAAAATTGTTTTCCCGCGTTGACTACTAACTCTAACTGTTTAGAAAAAAAAAAGTTGTATGAAGGTTTCATTATGACACAACAATGTGAACTAAAGGTAAATAAACTATTAATTTCTGAGTTTAGCTTGTGCCTCTGTTTCAAAACGAGTCTTCGTGCAAATGAGTGGGAGGTGCGGTGGCCTCATGGTTAGTGCGCTCGACTCCGGAGAGAGCGGTCCGGGTTCGAGCCCTGACCGGGGACATTGCGTTGCGTTATTGGGCAAGACACTTTACTCTCACAGTACCTCCCTCCACCCAGGTGTATAAATGGGTACCGACAATTTAATGTTGGGGGGTAACCCTGCGATGGACTAGCACCCCATCCAGGGGAGAGTAAAAATACTCCTGGTCGCTTCATGCTACTGAAACCGGGATAAGCTCCGGTTTGATGAGCCACTTGGCTCGTATGCAGACTTAACCTTTACCTTTTTACCTATTTCCGAGTTACGTTGTGCCTCTTTTTCAAAACGAGTCCTCGTACAAATGAGTTTAATTTTCATGGGCACAAAGACTCGTTTTGACAAAGAGGCAAACGGCAAAGAAATACAATGAGGGGTGGGGTTGGGGGAGTAGAACCGACGCCAGGGCTTGCCTCTTAACAGCTTGTGTGTCTCTTATTTCCACAGGTCGGACTTTTAGACGACGCGATTATACACACGAAAGATATTCTTGGACAAGGTAGTATTATATTGAATCGACATTTCATGCACGTAATTCTGCAAGAGCGGGCCGCAATGTCTTTTTCTGATCTAATATATTCTGGCTTAGAAGGTAAATAATTTAGATCATCAAAAACTAGGGTGCTTTTCTGTTCTAATCGCTACAGTTCGTTATTGATGTAAAATCGTGCACATGCCCGAATAATATCAGAGCGACAATCCAGTAGGCCTGGGCTCTAAGCCGAGGGGCTGGAGGACACGGTTGAGTAAACTTCCTGTTTACTACTCTTTTCTCTCTCAGCACCTTAACCCTACTGTCCCTTCTACTTCCGCTTTTCTCAGTGCCCCCTGACCTCACCTCCCCCCCCCCAACCCTCCCCCGCCTCAAGGAATGGCACTTATCAGACGAATTGCTTTATTTAGATCCCACAATTAAACAGGCCCATATTAACCTTGGACACTTCAAGACAGAGCAGCTACAACGCAACACACACAGTCATCGGTCGGCAAAGGCCACGGTGAGCAACAACAAGAAGAGAAAGAGTGACTCCATGTTCACGTATGAGCGCCTCTGCCGAGGAGAATCTCGGAAGGTTGGTGACCTTGCTTGTTAAGAAGAGATTTGTTCTATACTTTTGCTATGAGCTTTACAAGATATCATTGATGCTTGTGGATAGGTGGAAGAACAAGCTGATGCCACGCTTCTCTTGTTCTCCGGCAAATGAATTCTCGCCTGCGCAATTTAACAATCATATTGCGAAAGTGTGCGGAATATTGCCCTTTTTAAAAAACTGGATCAATAGATAATGCAATTCGAGAGTTTTCATTGGCCTAGCCATCATGGGCTATGAGCCAGTATGCCATGCTCTACAAATATGGTAAGCGTGCAAGTGGGGCATTCTTATTTTTACTTTAGTTTAGTTTTCTATATTTTGAGGGCGTTTTTAATAAAACAATTATCTTTGTTGGATATGAGATGGTTAGAACCAACTCGGTGCTACGCGCGCGCCTTATTGGCTATCTACCATCTCATATCCAACAAGCCCGAGTGGAATAGTTGTTAAGTATTTAGCCCATGGAACTAGCTAAAATAAACTGGGTCTAACTTTAATATACTATAATTTCGAATTTGTTTTGTAGTCCCGGATAGAAAGAGACAAGCTGACGTGTTACTACAATAAAAATCTCCCATCACAGCTACTGAAACCTGTTAAAGTGGAGATGTTAAATTTGGACCCAGATCTCTACCTGTTTCATGACATCATCACAGACAGCGAGATTGAGCATGTAAAAAAGTTAGCTAAACCTCAAGTGAGTGTCTTTAACTCGACTCAGCTGTTGTCAGTAATGATTGATTGTAGCGCCTCGAGCGCTGATTTAGATTTTGTAGCTCTAGGCGGGCTCTTGTTTTTGCTATGGGGCCCTCACTGGAAGGGTGCGCTCATTTAAAAAGTGGAGCTCGAGGGGGGAGTGCTTATTAGAGAAGAGATACTTACTGGAACGAAGGTGCTAAATAGATCGCTGCGGTATACAAAACCCAGAGAGCTTTCAATGCTATGTTACTTAACTTAACGGTGAGAAATTCCCGAAACAAATTTAAGGAGGCCTAGAAGTGCCAGTGTTTGAAGAAAAAATTCAGAGTTGCTATGTTGCACGACAAATAAAATAGACGTTGACGCAAATCGTGTCGCAACAAATTTACGATTGATGTTGTAAGAAACTTTGTCCACGCCGCCTTGGTTACGTTGTTTTGTTCTTCCATTCGTCATGTATTTATTTTAATTTAGCTCAAGAGGGCCGTTGTCACAAATTCAACCACCGGGAATCAGTTAGCAGCAGAATATAGGATTAGTCAAAGGTGAGAATTTACGCTAAGAAAATACGAAAAGCTGGAATCGTAATTCAGTAAAACTATACTAGGGAACCACTGCATGTGCATAACAACAAATGTACAAGGTCAGTTCGTGATTCCTTCTTATTGGTTATGAAAACCTTGTCTGAACACACTGACCAATCAAATGATAGCAAAAAGGCAGCGCGGAAACGAAAAGTTAAAAAGAAATGGCTGGAGAAAAGGGTGCGAAAATTAACAGGCAGCGCCCAGCATAAAACATGAACAGCGTATTTGTGTAGATAAATTTTTCTTCTTTATCTCGTCAGTGCCTGGCTTGAAGATAGCACTTCTCCAGTTGTCAGAAGAATAAGTCAAAGGATCGAAACCATAACAGGGTTGTCTCTTGATCCCAAGCACACAGAGCCGTTACAGGTAAGAATTCTGAGGAAGTTAAAATACACGCTTGTTTCTCTTGTTCTCTTGTTTCTCTTTGTTTCGATCCTCCCTTAGGAAGTTCGGAAAGCACTCAAGAAGCTAGAGTTGCTTGAGCTCCCAGCTTCGCCTCGAGTGACTGTTTCATTTCTTTTGTACTCTTCAAACTTTCTGGGTGTATTACAACTCAATATAATTCACTCTAAAGTTTCCAATAAAATTTAATTCCTTGAAAAGTGACACTCTGTTCAATAACGTACATAGATCAGCGAAAGTTATAATAGTACATGAAGTAATGACTCAATTTTGTATTTTTAAGGTGGCTAACTATGGGATTGGAGGGCATTATGAGCCACATCACGACTTCATCCAGGTGGGTCCACAAGCATGTATAAATCTTTTTCTTTTCCTCTCTGGGAGAATAGGGCCATCGACTCTGCGTGTCTCCCGCTCTGCTCTGTCTCTCACAGCGGTGACAGCCTCTGTCCAGGTGTATGGCAAAATCTAGCTTGTGAACAGGTTCCGGCTGGAAGGGTCTAACCGCGGCTGGAAAGGCCGAGAAAGAACTAGCTGAGAGTGAAGTGGCCGGGGCGGACGGGGGTGGGTGGGTCGGGGGATGTGGCGACGAGGCTTCTCCCCTCCTCAGTCCCACTCCTTTCTCTCTTCTATCCGCTTTCTTCCCTCTCTTTTCGTCCCGTCCTCGACTAGAGAGCCTGTCCACAGGCAAGGCCTATCCAATATTCTGTTTTTAGCTCTTTCTCCACAATTCTCTTCCATGTCTCCTTTGGCCGCCCTCTACTCTTACAACTTTGATCAATTGTCCCGTAAGTTTGCTTCTTTTGGAAAAAAAGCTTTCGAAAGAGACTGCTTACATTCCTTACAGCATCCTGTCAAGCATTCTAATTGTGAGTTACCAAATGTTCTTTTATTATTACCAGAACACAGATGGATCCCTTCCAGCAAACGAAACTGGAGATAGGATTTCTACAGTTCTCTTTTATGTGAGTACCGTGACCCCATTTACGTGTTAGAAATTCACGATGACCGTACGGGGAAACTATTTGCTTAGAGATTGTCGCTCTTTATTTATTTATTTATTTATTTATTTATTTATTTATTGAGGGTAGCACACAACAGTAGTCTGAACTCAGCTCTGAACCTCCTTGAGGAATTCCCTTATAAGAACGACCAGATCAATCACCTAGCCTACAATGGGCCATATTCGTATTCTCGGTATTAGACTGGAACTAGCTAGCAATGGAACCAAATTTGGGAAAATATTTGCATTTCAAAAGACTCCCCGCATTAGCCTCGGTTGCAAGCTAGTTCCAGTCCAATACTGAGAACACGTGATGTATTTTGAGACGACGTCTTAGTCGTATCTAGTGCGCTGGCCTCAATTCTATTTTTATTCTCTAGAGGTGCCAAATCTGAAAAGAAAAAGATCATAAAGAATTCTGACCCCCTTTTTTTAAAAAAGGAACAATAATCAGCTTCCATCAATCTGAAGTATTAAATATTTCTGCCAACTGGGCCGCTTGACTCTCTGTTTACCAATTCACGTGTGAAAGCGTTCTCCTTTACTTTTAGTTGAGTGACGTAGATGCTGGAGGTGCAACAGTGTTTTTAGACGTAGAAGAAGTGGTTTATCCTCGAAAGGTTTGTGACATGGCAGGATTTAAAGTAACAAATGTTGCTTTAGGCTTAACTTTACGCACAACTCCCAGAGTCCAGTCCCCGCTCCATCGAACCCTGTTCCCAGGGCCATTGAAAAAAGGGAAAAGCAAATAATAATAATAATAATAATAATAATAATAATAATAATCAGCTTTCTTTATTGAGGGTAGCACACAACAGTAATCACTGAAAACCAGAGGCGCTCATATAAATATTTACAGAATAAAAAGATGACGTGTTAAGAATTAAAAATATAGAAATATTTAACAATAATATAAAAAACTGAGACACACTAAAATGGGAACGAGGCTGGTCAATCCCGGCCTCCTCAGTTTTCTCACTTGACTTCCGACACAGAGAGGGTCGAAGAAGACCTTAGTTAGTTACCCACGAGTTACCCCGTTTTATCTCGATTTAAGTAAATGTTAGTGATCAATGTCTTTCTTCCGAAAGCTGTTAGGCAATAATCAAAAACTTCTTCCGGACAAGATTCCGAGACGCACTAAATTAACCGTTAGAACAGAAAAAAATAAATCAACCGTGCTTCTTATTCTCTTGCACTTCGATAGGGCGATGCAGTATTCTGGTACAATCTCGACACGGATGGCCATCCCGATGACAAAACACGGCACGCCGCTTGCCCTGTGATCGTTGGCTCAAAATGGGGTAAATATTATCAGAATTTTAAAATATGAGCAGTGTCTAAAGCATAGCTGGATCATCTTGTGTGTTGAAAATGAAAACGGTTGCGAGAAAACTGGAAGTTGGAACATTTTTCATTAAACCATGTGTTCTCCTGCGCGTCTTCCGCAATCTTTGTATTTTCGCGTGTGCCCCTATTCAACACATGAGGACTATAAAGAGTAGAAGGCAGGACTACTCCATACGGCAGTAATAAAAGAGAGACCCAAAAGTTGGAAGTGAAATCGTAACTAGGGCGGTTTTACATTGGGTGCCGTAAAGCCAAAACTTATAAATACTCCAGCCAATCACTAAGGACACAGACAATACAGTGCACCAATCAAAACTCGAAGTTATTACATGGAGCTGACGGAAAGCGCGGGAAAACGAGTGCGAGCGAGTCACAGTTGGCTTAGGTTTTACTTCTGACTGGAAGAAAAAATGGCGCGAATTTTTTGAGTTAATCATGTAACATACCGTAGTGATGCAAAACCAATTACTTTTTTACAATAACTGTCTAATTTCTAGCGCACTGATTGGCTCATTTTTGTCATCCGTAGGAGTACAGACGGATAAAGTTTTAAATTATGCAAGCTTTCAAGTTCAACTTTCAGCTGTCAAACTGTCAACTTTTTAACCAATGAGATTTAATTGACTTTTTTAAGTAGCCAATCAAAAAAGGGAAAAGCTGTTGACAATGTTCGCGTCATTTTGAATAAAATTCACTTACCTTTGTTTACGGCAACTTTACGGCGTCTTTTCCCCTCATTTATACCCGGCATTTGACCATTTTCGGGTCTTGTTATTGTAAAAAACAAATTGACGTCAGTTTTTTATGCGTCTGTCCTCTTATTGATGATAAATTGCGTCATAACATTGTCAAAGTTTACTGCGGAACCACTTTGGCAATGTTATGACGGAATTTGTCATCAATAAGAGGACAGACGCATAAAAACACTGACGTCAATTTGTTAATTCGACACTCAAAATGAAAACTGCTTCGAAGTAAAAAATTTGTCTCATATGGTATCTGGTCACAATCAGATAATTATCACCTGCTTTTTTCTGTTTTAGTTGCAAACAAGTGGATCAACGAACGAGGACAAGAGTTTCGTCGACCATGTATCCCTACGTAAATGTAAAGTCGATTTTTTTGCGATATTTGAATAAAACAAACAAACAAGCGTTCTGAACAGGTTCGTGTACTTGACTCTTTTGTCGGGAGGGAGTAACGTGTTTTCAATTGCCGTACCGTGAGCCCATTCCGATTACCAGCCCGGTAAACCATCCAGTTTTTAATCCTTTCTAACAGGTCTTAATTTACCTGAACTGGCGACAACCGGCGTATTTCTCTTGTGCTAACCTTCCGTCACCTAGCCATTTCCCAAGGTGACCGTTATATACAGGTTTGACGGTATGTTTTCTCTGCGAGTTAATTTCTCCGCGCGCGCGAGCGTGCGCTCGAGCGTGTGAGTGAGCGTGCGAACGAGCGCGAGCGCGACCGAGGAAAAAAAAAGGGCAAAAAACGTCAAAAAACGTTTGTGAACATCGATGCTTCCTAAATCATTTAGGCAATCGTTTCAATAGTATACCATTGTTTTGGCACCCACTAAAGGTTATCCTATAGTGTGTGAAAAATTGCTAAAAGGATTTCGAGAAAAAGAAAACTTTCAATATGCCTATGCAAATTTAGTCTTTTAAAAGAAAACATGATAAACACTCTAAGTCACACAATGTAATACTGTATTGATTGATGCGACGTCTTAAACAGCTCTTACACCATCTGTACTGTTGACTGTGATTACAGCTTCCAAAATTGAGCGCTGTTTTCTAAGTTGAAGTAGTAGTAGCTAAATCTTGCGTAACCAATTTTATGGCCCTGTAGTAAACACTTACATCCGTGTTTTGAATGAGTTGTTGCCTTGTGCGTGCATTTTGTTTTGTTTCTGGACAGGCTGGTTTCTTGGCAAGATCTGTAGATACATTGATCTGTGTCAATAACCAATTCCAGTATGAAATACTACGCATGCGCAGTTAATTTTCATACCACAAGGTTTGCATGTAAATGTTTTACAAGAAGTTTAGTTACTACAGATGTTGTCACCGCAATGCGTACTTGTGTGTGGCTTATGTGGTAATCTATACTAGTACCCAGTCATATCACAAATACTAATTTTTGTGGGGGGACAAAGACTCCCTCGATATCAAATACCACAAAAATAACAACTATGAAGAACGGGTCCATATTGCATCTTGATAGGTCTGTAATTTCTGGCACCTTCTGAATGCTTACCAAATCGCTAAAACGAAGTGTCCGAGCGCAAAGTTTAACGGAACAGAAATTCCCGGTGAGAAGTTCTTGCGAGGAAGTACAATTAAATATTAAAGTACTCTTGGCTAAAAAATGCTGTTCCATTCACCTCTAGAAACTTCCAGAAAGTCAAACCGGAATAATTTCGGTCGAGTGGAAAGCTACCAGAGTTTCTAATATTCCTACTGACTTTCAAAACTTGGGTGAGACTTGAGACTTCGAGTCGCTCGTTTCTTCAAGCTTACACAGTAAGGAACGAAGACTCGAAGAACAAGATTGCTTGTTTCCCTCACCGAATGCGCATGCGTGAACTTTTGGCGAGGGAAGGTTGAAGAAGTTACTTCCTACCATATTTGATTCTATAACCAGTTAAAACTCGATCTTCGAGTCGCTCATTTTGTCAAGCTTGAGCAGAGTGAACCGAGAGGACTTGAGGTAAGAGAGATCACCTTTTTCCTTCGCCATTTTTAAGGAATAATGATGATGATGATGATGATAACTTAAAACAAAAACAACTTGGATGCACAAACTACCCAATTTCTTTTAAACTCAATTTGTTAATTTCAGTGCACCATTGTTTTTGTCACTCCTTAGGAAAAAACTGAATATCAACCAGGTTTTAAGGCATTTTAATTGCAAAATTCGCGAAATAAGTACTTGCTAAATAAGTGAACATTTCATATACTTTTCGGGGACACAATGTCAAAATATTTCCGACCCACAGCAAGGTCTAAACTACTTGATCAAATATAAGCAACCTAACAAAGACGTTGACAAAACTTTTGACTAACTCCCTTCCAATCTTGGCATTTAACTCTTTCAGCACAGAACACCGAATAATTCTACACAATTCATATTTCAATTTCTAATAGAATATTCGATCAAGGCAAAATAGCACAATTTTGACAGGCTGCTCTGAAGACAAAATTGACCTCGTGTTCTTAGGCCTTATGGATTTACACATAGCACTGATCAAAGAACTTAATTAATGATGATAGCAAGTGGTCCAGACTGAAAGAGTTAAGTTTTTGTACTGTACAACACACACACTGATAACTCCCATCAGTATCCCCAGTTGTAATTATTTGTTATACTTTTCCTTTCTGGTAGAATTAATCAGCCACCTACATTGGCCAACAAAAACTAAGTGCAATATAGCTACTTGATAAATTAGACTACTAGCACAAGCTTCTGTTGGCTCACAATCCACAGAAACCAAGCACCAGTGTGCTAATTGTTCAAGCATAAAACCAGTGCCTAAAGCTCATTCATTCCAAAATTTCAACTGGAAAGTGTTAAACATCAACATAGCTCAGAGTTTACACCAGAGAAGAATGTTTTCAAAATGCATTCATAAAATTTAGGTCTGGTTCAAGTCTTGGACTTCTGAAAATACTCCAGTTTAGAACTTAAGTAGAAGCAAGGGAAACATTGGCAAAGCAAATTAATGTTTCATTGAAATACAAACCATGACATATTCTTTTAATAGAAGAAATTGTTATCTCATTAGAACTGAAAACATTACACCATTTAGTTTAACTTTGAAGTTTTCAATGGAAAAATTAAACCTGGTGTTAGACTATTCGGGTTATTCTCGCTTCTTGGAAAGAATAGTCCTGCAATTTTAACAGTAATAAGAAGATACCAGACAGACAAAACTCGGGTCTTTAATTACATGATATAATTATTGACTGCTAGAGTTGCTTCCATTTTGAACAAACACTTTCATCCTAAACAATGCAAGAATTGCTCAGAAACTACCTAAAGCTTATAATTCACAATAAGCTTAATTTTATTGACAGGAACTTGGTAACTAAACTTATTGTGTATCAGTTCAAGAGTTTGCAGGATCAAGAAAAGAAGAAGAGCAATAATATTAGTTTTTTTCTAGTGCCTTATCAGAGTGGTCTGTTTTTACTGTCCAAAACATTGATTGCAAACAGCTGCATATCCATCTATTTGGTCAATGGTTTAGTACCAACTACAGCCTCCTCTCCCATTGCCTTGAGAACTGTTAACATCAGCTGCTCATCATTGTCAAATTTGACTTGTATTTCTTTTCCCAAGTCCCCCTCTGGTAACTTTAAGTCATCACGTGTCTCATTGTCATCATTCATTAAAGACAGGTACCCTTCATCTATGTTTGTTAGCTGAAAAAAGAGTAGAGCAATCAAATTCAAGTCAAACTTATCAGTGAATAACAATTATTACATACCATCATGTGCTGCTGTGAAGGGTGTGGTTTTCAGGGAGAAATCAGACACTCTTGCGGTGTTTCCGCCAGAGGGCACCTTTGCAGGAATCCCACGTTACGATCAGAGATGGCCCCCAGAAAAACTAAAAAAGGGCCAATTTGGCCCTTTCCTTTCACAAGACTGCAGGCTTAACACAGGCATAATAATTTAAAAGCCATCCCAGGGCTCGAAATTGTGATCGATATGGTCGCCAATGCAACTAACATTTCATCCTTGGCGACCAAAATTTCTGATTTAGTCGCCATGATGGCGGCTACATTTCTCTGTGTCAACGATCAATAACGGCTATTTTGTCGCACATTAGGTCCTTCTAGAAAATTATATTGAAAGATCTTTGCTTCTAAAACATTCAACATAAGAAAAGAAGTCAATCGATCCTTTTGCTTTGCTGTATTGATTCTCTCACATTGGAAAACTTACAAATGGCTGACCGTGTTTGAAATTGCCCTATATTGCATTGCAAACCCTTGATCACTGACTACATCATGTATGCCTAAGGATTGTTCTCTTGTTATGCACAGATCCTTCATACTAGTATCTGATTCAAAAGAAGCTTTATTGAGTAGAAACACTTCAAAAAGCACTTACTATTAAATTTTATCATAGATCCTAATAAACTGCTTTATTTTCTTTGGTACCCTGATGCATTTTTTCAATCTGTAGCTTTCAATTTATTGGCCCCTTTCCTAAAAAATTGGCCCCTAAAAAAGATCTTCAGGGGCCACTTTGGCCCTCAAGTAAAATTTTGTGGCTGAAACACTGCTCTTGGTCTAGAGTAGGGTATAATTTACGAGGAAAGTGGCCAGAGTATAAGTAATTTAGTCTAAAATGGAGTTCTTTACCTGGGGTTATGCAGTAATAGAAATTGAAACTTGGAAGTGACTGTAAGATATTGGTTTAGTTACCATATGTTGGACTATGATAGTGATAAAGTTTCTGCATTGGAAATAGCAAGTCTGGGATAGCGTAGGCATTTTTGGGCTAGTCTAAAATAGGGTTACAAAATCAAGCTGATCATGGTCTAGTATAGGGTAAGGGTTTCAGTGTCTCAGTGGCATACCCCTACCCAAAGATTTACAGAGTACACCCCACCTCCCAAGATTTTCCCCCAAACGCTGTTAACAGTTCTTGGCCCTTTGGGAACTAGCCTTTGTAGGCTAGGGTGCCCAGCAGTCAAGCTCAGGAAAAATAATGATAATAAACAAACAACTTTATGATTATGCTATTTATTAATTATTTATTAGTTAATTACTGAAGGCAATCGAGTGCTGCTAGAGCACTGCCTCAAGAGATAAAAGGTCATTTATTTCCGAGGGGGAGATTGGGGTTTGCAGTATTACAGTATTTGGCAATTTTTCTTGCAGAATTTTGCTAATTTTAATTTCTAATTGCGGTATTGCGGTATTCTGCCTGAACCTGTGGGATGCATTTTTTTTTAGCATTTTGGACTTACTAAAAATTATCCTCCAAGTCCTTAAACATTTTCTGAGCCTTTTCCAGTTTCAATCGGAAAAGGGTAAGTTATTTTTTGTTAATTACTAACCAACGTGCCAACGGATGTTACTTATTTTGTCTAAATCAAAAATAACCTGACATAACATTCATTAAGAAATTCCTAATTGCTATTTCTGTGTTATTAATGCTCTAAACCTGACATACAGAGTAGTGGTTTTGGTATGATACAGAGTTTCGACTTGGCATTGAAGTGTTGCGGTATTTGGCAATTTTTTATGCGATACTGCAGTATTTGCTGAACTTTTTTGTGGTATAATGGTGTTCAGAACCCCCCAATGTCCCCCTCATTTCTAGAGGCAGAGCACAAATTCAGTAGTAGCAGTAGTGGCAGCAGCAGCAGCACCGGCCAGGGTTGTCTTAAGTTTTGAGTCAATTATAGCCTTGATCTTCACACTCATAACAAACTTGTTAACTTTTAGGTGGATCATATCAACTACAGAACACATCAAGGGCCCATCAAACATACTCAGCTGAAGCAGGTGTTATGGGTTATGAGCCTTATTAACAGCCCTGCTAGCAGTACATTGTGTGCGTGTGTGCATAGTCTTGTCAAGGAATGGCAAATAAATGTTTTACAGACACACGGAGACCTTGAAGAAAACCATTTTTTGGCTCAAGTCCATGATCTCTCCACAATTAGAGACATCAGGAGTATAAAATGGCAATCATTTTTCCCTCCTAAACTTACCTGATAATCGTTACGAGAAACATGTGGGACATCCATATTGTGGGTTGAAGGACAGATATCTTCATACTTCTTCCCAGTAAAAATATCTATGCCTACCAGATGGACCTTTAAAAGATAATGCAAAATTATTTTAGAGGAAAGCATTTCAGCAAAATCCCTTAACTGTTAGATGGTACCACAACATTTACTCATGATTTATTGATGGGGTAATCTCAAAATATGTGAATAAAACAATATTATTTTGATATCGAAAAATTCCGGAGGTAATGACCATCTGACAATAGCAACAAAATTTCGGTGGCTAGAAGATTTTTTTTCTAAGACTATAGGAGATGGCTGGAATTTAAGGCTAGAAGACCCAGGGCTAACAGTCTATGCAGCTATGACGACATCATTGATCCTCGCTCAGTTGATATTCTTCATATCTTTCTCAGCATTTCAAATACATGATCTTTCATATATTCACTCATGTCTATGCATCTGCGAACATGACCTCCCCCTATCTCTCTACCTGAGAAGGAAGCAGTGTTTCCGCCAGCGCGCCATTGCGAGAATTCCACGTTGTGAAATTTTCTGGCTGAAACACTAAGAAGGGCATGATAAATTTATTTAATAGATTGCATAGAGTGGTTTTCAATGGAGTGTCAAAAGTAATCAGCAATTACTTTGGTTTTGGTTTTACTACCACTTGAGATTGGCCAAGCAGTCTGGTTGGTAAGTAGAGTCAAACCTGTATATAACAGCTCTGTACATAGTGGTGACCCTGTGTATAATGGTCACTGAACAACTTCCCAAAAATCGTCCCTTATATTTACTGTTAAGTTGACCTGCATATAACGGTCACCTGTACATAACGGATGCGGTCACCCTTTAGACTTCATGAACCCACAATTTCATTATCTTTTACCTGTATATAACGGTCACGTAATTGGGTTACAGTTAACGAATAATGACAAGCTTTATTCATCAGCGCATCAAATAGCAGCCACCGAGGCAGGGGTCTCACAAAAATACAAATATTAGTACTAAACACAACTACTAATACACGTCATCGTCTACGTCCGACACATGCTTGCGGCAGATAACATTAAAGTGCCGTCATTTGTAAACAATAGTTATTGTAACTGTAACAACACAAGCGTACCACACTGTTTTCACTTTCGTCATAGTTCCCTGATCATAACACTGTACTATACTTATCTGTTTCAAATTGTTGTCAATAAATGTAAATTGAGTGATTTTCCACTTAAAAACGTTGCTCATTAGCTTTCAGTAGATTTCTACTGCACCTTCCTGAAAGTACACCACAGACGTTTTAAGGGCCTTTTTTATTACGTTTGTTGCATTGCTGTTACTCGTTATTGTCAATAAAATGTAAATTGAGTGATTATTTGCAAATAAAAATGCTATTTATTGACTTCCAGGAGAGTTTAAAGGAAACCTGTGTATAATGCTCACCTGGCTATTCCCCAAGGGTGACCGTTATATACAGGTTTGACTGTAATGGGTTTGGTTTTGGTTCAGTTGAAAACCGCTCGATAAAAAAATGTATATTTCAAGCTATATGTTGTTCAGTTCCCTGACATGTGCCTTCTGGAACTGTAGGAGTCATGTAGGGCTATCAACTCTCTGCTGTATAGAAATCTCAAATGGTCAACCATACAAAACACTTAACAACTGAGAGTTTCAATAGCTGCCCAAACTAAAAAAAGCACTAGATATCACTCTCTTAAAATAAACTCTTCATGTTCAAGAAGATAGCATACACAGGTTAAGTGGAAAGTGATTATGAACCTTGGCATGGCCATGCTTTCCAGTCTTTGAAGTCGACATCTCCACTATTTTGCAGGGACGGCCTTTAATGACAACATGACCATTTTTACGCAGAGCCGAGCACTGCTGGGGATATGTAGCTGAAGCACCAGAATCTCCAGCCCCTACAAAATCCTCGTCAGACATGGTAACAGACACTGAAAAGTCAAACAATCAGTACCATTGAACTGTGACAAAAGAATTCTCCATCCAGCTTACTGCAGGGCTATAACTTGGCAGTCGCTAGGTCACCAGTAATGACTTAAAACCTACCAGGGTGACTAGAAATCAGCTCTTACATGGAGTAGAAGACACAGATGACGTAAAACAATAGAAAAGAACAGGACAAAAGAACGAGGAATACAATAAAGACAATAGGTTTGTGAGGCGGTGTTCTACTGGGATGTGTCGTGTGTCTTCTGCACCAAGGAGCTGAAATTGAGGTTTATTTGCCCTATATGCAACTATGATAGAAAATAATTGAAAGCAATGTAAATTTGCGACGTATGAAATTCAAATAAAAAGGCAACAATCCACAGTTAAATTGCACCACCTTTCTTTTCTCTTCCCCTTAACTCTAACTTCACCTACTGCAGTGAATGTTTAGTTCGTAAGTGGAAAATTCCAAGGGAAATCCACAGCGAGACCCTGTTTTGATTTCCCAGTTGCCAAGTGCAGTTCATTTTACTTTGCATGCGCTATTGCTTCCACAACAGAGCACAGCAAAATGTGGAGATCTCTCTGGTTGTAAGCCTCCAACAACCAATAAACTGAAGCATAAGGAAGATGTTCAGGAGACCAACAAAAAATACCACAATTATGAATATCGTGAACACTTCAAAGCAGTTGAACAAAAGGGAAGATGTGGCTGGCTCTCCACGTTTAGTTCTTTCTCGTTTTTGATTAATTTGAGGGAAAATTGGATATCTACTATAAATAGGAACTTTTGTGAAAAATTCAGGAAAAAATGAAACCTGTTAATGGGATGAGGGAGAAAATGTGAAAATTTTAAGGATACAGGAGTACATGACTTGTATTTAGCCCCAACCTTTGAAGGCCTTCATCATTGTCTGGTACTGAACTGAACTTACCTACGTCTCAACTACACTATGCCAAGTTCAATTAACTTTTTCACCAAATTAAATCGATCCTTTAGCTTAATTTTAAGTCGACAGCAAACTTTTAAAAAATGATAGTCAACGAGGAGGAACTAGACAAACTATGATTAAATTTTCTCTAAAAGCTAAATACCAAAATAGACCAAAACTGGCCAACCCTCGAACAGGCAGGCATCTTTTCTGAGTCAGCTATAATTTACCTGGGTGTATTCTTCGTTCTAGTAGGCTTTTTACGATATTTGGATTGGAATTCAATTTTGTGTTACTCAATATATGCCATCGAAAAACTTCATACTGCTAGGTTTCGTCCGCCGCTAAATTGCCCACAGCAAAACATCCATACAAATACAAAATAAGAAAAGCAAAAAGGTACAATGTACTATTTATAACGTTTGCGTTGATCGAGAAATAAGCTTAGTTCTCATCACGTGCGGAGGCCGCGCGCTTTTACCGGCCGGTTGGAAATTCTCTTTTCTGCCGGTAAAAAGAAACGAATGAAAAACTTTACGAGATAGGCAAAACTGGAATTTCACAGCAGTAGCCTTAGAAGGCGCTACCTTTCCAATCACTTTGAACATCGACCCATAAAGTAACGAAACCAAGCCATTTCATTGTATCATGTGGATCTTTAGAGCAAAGACGAAGAAGCGACCCTAGATTTTATAACCGGATTATAAAGAGTAAGACGGCGATAATTTACCAATGGAATGCTGAAAAAAGGGTATAAAGAAAAAATGGACTCGGGGTTCTACACTAGAGATTCAAAACGGAGTTCTAAGGATATAAAACACTGAATGAAATACTTACGGTGGTCGACAGAGCTTCTCGCAACGTGGTTCGGAAAAGGAAGGCGACGAGTTCTGCGCACCCTAAGAGGGGGTGCAAATCAATTGTTAGATTGCCTAGTCCATGACGGAAGTAACTCTGAAATTTTGAGGGTGTGTGACGGATGTAACATCATCCATCAGCAAAGCTTTCTTTCTGAGAAAAATATATGCAAGTGTTATTTAGAGCGATTTTTGTTGAACAGTAACAAGATTATTTTGCGATCTTATAGCATTCTTTTCTTCGGCCATAGCATTTTTTTTTTTCTAAAGGTCTCTTGACATCTAAAAAAAAGCCTCGCGCATATACCTTGGAAGACTGGGTATTAGTGAGTCCCATCGATGCTGGGAGAGTGGCAAAGTTGTTGGGTCAGGTAAGTATGTTCCGTTTTCTCTACTTCAAATACCACAGTTGTTACAATGGAAGCTCCAATAGCTTTCATTGTTAACGTTATGTACATTGTATTTTTACACTGCACTATTGTGGAATCTTTTATGACAGAATGACGAGTTTGGTTGTTGATATCGACAAAGATTCCCTTGAGCGCCTCCGTAGAAACTAAAATCTTAATTTAAGAATTTTCGTCTTACCTCAGCACCAGAACAAAAGCTGACGTAAGTTGTCAGCTATTATTCTGGTGCTGAGGTAAGACGAAAAATCCTAAATTAAGATTTTAGTTATTACTCTCTAGAGACCTCTAAAAGTTTGAATATTGTTGTCTAATTCTGTGTTCAGTTCTCCGACTAAATTGTGATCGTGTAGTGTGGAGGCTATAATAAAACTCTCGCTGTTTTGACTAAGAAAATCTTTTGGATATTATAGAATTTCATCATGTCGTCGTATGATTTCCATGTTGTGTACGCGATACAAGCTAATTTAAGCTTATACATTGCTCAGTTGCAGAACCAGGACAATTGCAGGGCCTCATACTTTTTTGATACCTTCCTGTCATGATCAGTGATCATCCTAATAAATGGGACAACTCTAATATTCCTCAGACTTTGTTGAAGCAAAATTTGTCCAGAAAATTACCAGGCATTTTAATCTGTGGCCTGTGGACCCAACCAAATAATAATGGGCAACTTTTCTTGGAACTTACCACACAGCAATATATGACATTGCAAATTGAAGATCGCGATCATTGTGAATGTTGCTATTTGTGTTTCAAGTCGTGGCAACATGTTTTGCAAAGTTCATGGGAATAAACCTTTCTCAGCAACTTGCATCAGTCATAAAAAAACACTTTTCAACTTGCCATTTTGAATATTGACAGGCTGAAAATATATCTTAGGAATATGACATCAAGAGGGCAAAGTGAGACACAAAAGTTGAAGCAGAACCTAGGTGAACAGCTTGATCGCCTTGTAGCCCAGCTGTCAGATTTAGAAGAATGCAAGTAAGTTTGTTTGAAAACTCTTTTTTTTGAAAGTTTGAAAGTGGCAAGCTGGTACATTTTCTTGAATGATTGTCACTAAGGCAGTAGGGTTTAGGTTGTAGGTTCCTTCAAAGCATTACTTTAAGGCAGTCAAATGTTAATATTATATTCTGCAACTGATATTGTAAGTAAATTAACTTAAATTATTAACAGAGCTTCATGGTGGCCAAGTGCAGTACCATAACTATAGGAAAAGAACCACATGCATGCATAGAAATAGAAAACCATGCAACTTTTTATCGGTGGTCGTCACTGCTAGTGGCATGGATTGTGGGTGCATGTCCCCCTACGATGACAATGACAATATTGTCCAACATGGTGGCCATTCTTCAGCTAATAGTTTGACTGAGGCATGCATATATTGGGCATCCATGTTATGGTCAATTGACACCTGTCAAAAGAAGGTATTCACTGATCATATTGCGGGCTCAGGTTTAGAGCACATTTGTTTTTTTATGTTGATGGCTGCCCAGGTATTGTTTTCAACTGGATTTGCTGGCTCAAGCCAGGTTAACTTATTATAATCAGGAGCTCCACTTTAAGGCTTGGTTGAATCTATATATTATTGCTAGTAATAGAAATTTTCTTCTTTGCATCCTTGTTATTTTTCAAGGGAAGATTTAGATGAGGATGAATATGAAGAAACAAAGAAAGAAACACTGGAACAACTGAAAGAATTCAAGGACGCATTGGACAAATTTGCTGCTGGAAATGTGACCCTAGTTGATGAAATAAGTAGCATGCAGTTGGTAAATAATATGTTAAAAGGCTTCTTACTTTGTTATCAAACCAATCATGAAGCACCATGCTCAAAACTTTTTCTTAATTTAACATCTTTAATTAAAAGTAGAACTTTTCAATACTTTGATGGAAATAAGTTAATTAGCATCTCTCTCATATGTCAACCAATCTTAATAATACCATTATCTCTTTCTATCGCCAACACGACAGGCAATCCAGGCAGCTATAAGTGAAGCTTTTAAGACACCAGAAGTCATTCGTCTGTTCGCAAAGAAACAACCAGGCCAGCTGAGACAGAGACTCGCAGAGGTAAGAAGAAAATGACTTAATCATCTTGTGGGAGATTAAGGTAAAGTTATGCTGTAAAGTCTGCCGTTAAGCATGCCAGCTCAAGTACAGTTAATTTCTAAATTTAACTCTGATTTTGTGTTATGAAGTGTTTGCCACTCAATTAAGCACTTTTTAAGATATTGCATTTTTTACATACCTTTGTTATACTTTTATTATTTCCCATAATGCCCTTAGGCTTATTACAGGCCTGCAAAGACAAAGCAAAAAGCTATGTAATAAACAACTTATTAACCTCAAACGTTCAGTCTTAATGGGAAAATTTCAAACCTTGGCCTTGCTGAATGTATTGATGGAGCAATTGGCAAGGTCTTGGTTTGAGATTTTCCCATAAAGACCTCACTCTTGGCTAATAAGTAGTTAGTAATATAACTGTTCAACCCCCTTCACTGTGAGAAAAAGTAATTTTAATTAATTTAAGAAATATTAACTTTTGCAAGCAGAGCCCTTGGGTCCAATAAATGTTCAACAGTTATTAAATTAGTTATTTCACTGGCTGGTATAACTTTTCTTTAGATGCAAAGAGATCTTAAAACTGGTCATCTGAGTCAAGCAGCTTACACACAACAAGCAGTGGAGATTTTAACAGCCTTAAAGAAGCTTGGAGAGCAGGTACACATTGAAAAATAATTTGAAAATATACCATAGGTGATAATTTACTGCAAATATTTTATAACACTCACAGTAATTGAAAGCTTAGTGGTCAATGTGAGTAGAACTTAATCTGTTCCTACCTCACATCAGCAGGGTTATTTGGTCATTTTTAAATGACCAAATAACTTATTTAATTATTATTAATGATGTTTCTTATTGATCTACAAGTACCCTTCAAATTATCTCTGGAGTGATATATATATATATATATATATATATATATATATATATATATATATATTACATTACAAACAATTTGGTTATAAGTGCAATTTTTAATATCTATTTCAGCTAACACCTCAAGAAGCTGAATTTCTGGCTGTGAATACCAATGCAGCTTTAAGTTCCTTTGAAAAAGTTTCAGAAAACATGGGTAAGGTGGTCATTCACCAGTAAATTAAAAGGATATATTTTTTCATATTAAACATATTTGTCATTGTTTTCCCCAAAAGCACCTAGGATTATCAAGGGGGATTACAATATCTTTGTTTACATAATTTACGTTTATCAAATTAGCTGACTGCTTATTCTACTTTCAAGCGTTATCCCACTGAGCTCTAGATGTAACGTAGAAAGTGGCTAAAAGAGTAAATTTTTTGGTTGTCTCCAGTGACAGGCAAATTTCAGGAAATCTTAATTCACTGGTCAGGCGATTCTTAATTGAGACTTTTTCAGATGGCTCCAAGGTTTCCCAATCAGAATATTTTTACTTTATTGTTAAGTATAAATATGTGTACCAGGGACGTTTTTAAACTGCAAGTAAGACAATTCTGTTGCCAAACAGATAGGTCCCATTTGATAGATATTTATATAAAGGACTGTATTATGCCAGTGAAACCTGAACATTTCAAATGGAAACCCTGGTTAATTGCTGTATAGAGGTGTCTATAGACAGTTTAATTTTACAGAAAATTTGGAAGTAAAGTTTGGGAATTACTGACGGTGGTGTTCATGTAAGACTTGTGTCCAGTAAATACTGGTTTGACTGTGAGTAATCAAATGACTTTTTACAGTGTATGTCCACCACTCTTTACCCGTCATGATGTCTTAATTTTCTTGTGTTCATTAATGCGCTTATTTTAACATTTTAATGAGTTTTACTTAACTCTTCCAGGAAGTGGTGATAAACTCCTTAAAGTGGCTGGTTCCCAAGTCGAGGATGCTCAGAAGTAAACTGTTGACTCTTGATACTAAATGGATTCATGATGCAAATGATACTGTTATTACAAATCTGCGTTGATGTCATGACACTCTGTATGAACATTGTTAGTTTCTCTTACAGCAGACTCAACTTGTTGGTAGACAAAAATGACTACACCAAGCAGAATTGTGTGTACGAAGAAAATTACTTATTAAAAAATTCATCATCATCAGTCTTCATTGTGCCATCAGACGCATAAGACCTTTTAAAAAAAATAGTTCAGTGCTTACTACAAGAAACTTAATAATAATAATAATAGACTTGTATAGTGCTAGAACTAGACAAACATACTCAAAAGCGCTTTACATTAAGTTAAAATAAATGAATAAATGGAAATCACTAAACTTTAAAACTATTACAACAACTATGCTAAACTTTAAAACTATTTCCACAAGTCAAAAGCTTTCTTAAAAAGAAATGTTTTCAGTTGCTTTTTGAAAATGGCGAGGCTGCTACTTGTTCTTATAGTTAATGGCAGCGAGTTCCATAAGACAGGTGCAGCATGAGCAAAGGCCCGATCCCCAAGTGTAGAGCAGTTGACTTACAGGTAGGATATATATACCTGGAACCCAGATGGAAGGTCCTGCATGCAGAGAGTGAGGAAAAATACAGCAATTTGTCAACAAGCGAATAATGGCTTGATTTGCCACCAATCCATATAACTTACATTAAAAATATGTGTAATTAGGAGTATAAGTGAAATGACATTTTGTTCTTGGGGCTGAATACCCTGGGTCCCAGAGGGTTCTTTTGGAGGGCAGCAAAGCCACTTCCTGTGAGTGGCAAAGCAGCAGTATCACGCTTTAGCAATTCACTGCTCCTTGTGTGAAAGAAAAATAAAACCCGTGGCACTCGGGGTTAGGTCTGAAAGGATTGAAATGCTGTTTTAGGCAAGCCGTAAATTATTATTATGCACCAGTTCACGTAGCTGAAACAAATTCTCAGTCCATTAGCTACAGTAGGCTTAGGAGGCTCAGGGTGCAACATTTAAATGTTTTTGAAGCTTTGGAGCACCTATAGACAGGGTTTTTGTGACCTGAATAATCACACCTTGCCATGATCAAGTTTTATAGATTATTGTTTAGAAATTTTCATGTTTCAGCTAACTTCATCCATTGAATGACGTGTAACCTTAAATAACAAACTCAGAAAATCATGGGAAAGAGCTTTTATCTATAATGGCCTGTTTGAGCTCAACTTATTGTAATCACCAGTAGTCAACAAGTTAAAGTTTTACCTGCATCTTACTTTTCATCAACTGTTGGCTTTTACTAAGTGATGTAGAGAGGTATGTTTTGTAAGTGAGCTTCTATTTAAGTAGAAAATACATGAAATTTGTGAACTTGGCTCTGTCATTTAAATGGGGGGATGTATGTTTTCAGTATTTTCTCTAAGGTTTGTTAAAACGTGTTGTTTGAGAAATACCACAAAGGTTTATTTCCATATGAATGCCCATCCGACAGCAAAAATTATTTCAGTTTAACTTCACCCTTTCGAACTTTCAGACTTTGATGTTAAACTCTTGAAATTATGAAAGAAACCCCGCAAAGGTACCAGGTTCATAAATTTTTTAGGGTTAATGATGTGAAAGGTACAGGAAGAGCTTGTGCTCAAAAAAGAAACGAGTGAAATAGCATGGCAATCACCCCTGTCACTTTTACTACAGAAGACTCTCACTGAGTTTGGGAGACCACATTCTTCCAACTCTAGTAAAATCATGGGCAATGCTCTTTGGTTTATTGTAACGTTTTGATTTTCCAGAAAGTTATTAAGTCACTTCCCAAATTTGTTTAAATTCTGATAAAAAACTTACTGTTCTCCCAAATAGCCATTATTGGGGTGATTGCAGCTCATTTTCTAGGAAGAGGGGAGGGGGGGAGGGTAGCAAACACTATTTGGGATAAAACAGACTTTCCTTCTGAAGTTTACTGTAATTACTGTGAATGGAGAGTAATAATTTTCCGGCAGGTGTAGGTAAGACTCGCGTGAATACACAGTCAAGCATTGAGCTGAGGTCAGCAGTTTTGCACAGGTATAAAACCCACGAAATATAACTTAAAATAAATAAAGTATAGCAAAGCGGGCATGCTACTGAGAAGTGTTACCATCAAATATTTGCTGAAAATGACATTGTGTAGCAGTACTGACTTAAGCTTATTTGTACTTTATCGACATTGTGTCCTAGAACGCACCTGTGACATTGTTCTACAGAGGTCACGAAAGGAAACTAAGGCAAAATCTCAAAGAAATGTTTGCATCCTCGGGAATTTTAGAAACCAAAATCTTGCCCGAGAAACATTAAATATGCAAGCCGTTTCAGATTCTAGTTAATTCCCTTAACTGATAATTGAAATGACCAATATTTCGAATTCGGTTCACAGTTGCTTAGCGTTGTCTTGCCAGCAGGCCTGCTTCAAATACTCCTGTGTTGCAGGTGAAAGATTGACAAATGTTCCATTTTCTGATTTTCTATTAATCGAAGAAAGACCGCCAACTAACAGGTTGATTTGAAATGCATGTAAATCCAATTTTAGCGGTGCGGTAGCATGTCGTTGTATGCGGATTTTCTATTGTTTTCAACCACAAAACTTATATTGAAATTTTCCATGCGGGTGTGAAAACACGTGATAGGTGACGTCACGTTTCTTTGGCGTGAGCCGAGAAAGGAAGACGATAGCTGAGTATTGGATTACATTTTGACGACGAAATTTTACTGCGACCTTTCTTCTCCGATTTCAAGTTGTGGGCTGCCGAAAATGCTGCTGCTGTCGTCTCGAACGATTGTCGCAACTTTTCTAAGTGTTTTGGTCGCTTTTTGTTCGGGTCTGGAGTTTAAGGAAAGAGGTAAGTGAAAGAGGTTAAGCAATTTGGAACGTGCGTTCGTTCAATTCAGTCTGACAACGCGCTTTTTTGTACTTGCGTTTGAAATGGCCTCATGTGCAAGAGAAATTACATGCTAGAAGTCGTGTTCTTCGATTACTGGATACTTTAACTTGGCCGTGAACAATTTATCTGGGGGTAACTAAGGGCTGTTTACTCAGAACAGTTAGTTTTTTTGCGATTTAATCACAACAGGGATGCCAAATTCGAAAAGTAGTTAGTTTTTCGAAATTCCAAGCTTGATATTGCACATTTCTTGTTTACTTAGCTTTGATTTTGTGTTCTAAATCTTCAGAACCGTTTTACCTAAGTGATTTTAACCTTTCCTTGCCCAGCCTTGAAGTGCCGAAGGTTTTGTTTGCGACTTTCAAGGATGACAACCCGCGCCATATTGCATAAAAATTTACATGTATACAACAGGCCATTAAGAAACTTATGCTCAATCATTTGCTTTCTGTTACGAAAAAGTTTTTTATCTGTACAGCAATCTTCCTCATTTATATTTGTCTCGAATTTTAATGCTTTTGCTAAGTTTGAAAGTCTTGGAGTGGATTTAGATGCCAAAGCAAAGTACTCCGTCAGGGAACACGCCACACTACTTCGATTTCTCTTCATTAATTTCGAAGGCATTCTTTTTGAGTCGAACAATACTTGTACTTCGCTAATCTGGAACCGGTCAAATAAGACTGTACGGTTTTGGGTCTGCCAGAGACAAATCTCGGTTTATTATTTTCGCCCTCATTCGTTAGTAAAGTATATAAGGCAGTGTTAGGAAGGTTTCGGCATGATCTTCTAAGCTGCTTTACACATCGCTTTGTAATATTTGAACAGACATCTAAAAACTAATTAAGTCTGCAGAATTCCTTTTCGTGCTCCATTGAGTTCAGTCAATTTAAGGCCAATCTAATCTTCATTTCTTAAATGCGTTCATGGATATTTTGTAGATTGAGCCAAATTCCCTGTCGGGATTTGTTTAAATTGTCTCTCTCTGGCAAACTCTGTTAATTTTTCGTCTTTCTCAGAACATTATGTTTTTTTTTTTAAGTTTTGCTTGAAATTTCATTAGGTTTGCATCTCTTATTTTCATTACTGCGGAAAGTGTGCGTTGCTGACAAGCACTAGAACAAGATTTCAGTCTGCCTCAAAAGTAAAATTATCCATACAAATTTGTGATAAGGTTGAAATATGATACTTATTTCCTAATAGTCAAGATAAGTAAAGATGTAGATCTGGTAGTCAGACATATACGTGATTATAACCACAGCAAGAAATAAGAATTGCATGCTAATATTTAGACCAGCTTATCTTTTATTCCTAACATTTTGACCAAGGTAGAACATGGCACAGAAAATATTGTTTGTTTTGGAATAACATGAAAGATAATTTGATTTTTCTCCTAATAAACGTGTCATTATTAGTATTCATAATATGTCAACTGAACATTGCTCATAAGGGTTAATATTGAGGGATGCAGATTTGCTGTTGGTAGCTTTATGCAGTTTTCCATGGCTGTTTTCTCAGAAATGCCTCACAGAGCTTTATAGTCTTAGAGGCAGTGCATTAAAATATAATCTTGAGTGATTCTGCCTAGCACAAAAATGCACTATAGGTAGGCTATGCTTCTTATAAGAAGTAGCGATTTCCACAGACTTAAGGCCTATCAAAAGCAAAACTTAGAAATGTAAGTTTGAAATAGCAATCGCTGAGATCCTTGTGACTTAATGGATACATCTGCAAAAGTATATTTCTAAGGAATTTGTGATTTTCATTGCTTGAACCACAACAGTTAAGTCTTACTTAATAGCATCTGACAATTTATTTTGTTTCTGCAGGGTTTGATTTTGTGCAAGACGAGTATGCCCGTGCCATTACAGAGTATCATGCTGTTAATAAGACTGTAATGCACATCAGAGCTGTTGGTTGCGAAGGGCCTGTCAAGTACACCATCAACGAACCAGACACTCCATTCGAGGTTGATGAGAATGGACGTATTTGGCTCGTTAAGCCATTAAACTATAATAAAGCAAAATCCTACATCCTCAACATGAAAGCTGTTGCCGGAGGTGGTAAATGCATTGCCCATGCAAAGGTCGACTTTGAAATTCTGAACATGAACAAGCATGCACCAAGATTTGAGTTTGAGAAGTACAGCTGTGATATTATTGAGAACACACGAGATCTCCGGATTAATCCACCAATGAGGGTTCTAGACGATGACTCAGGAGAAGCAGGCAAGGTGAAGAATGTAACCATTGTCGAGTCTGGTCTGCCATTTGTCTTCACAGTTGATGAAAAGGGGAATGTCCAGGGAAGAGCAACGAAAGACATGGATGCTGAAGATATTACCGATTACTTCTTTGACATCATTGCTTGGGACAGTGGAAAGCCCCCCAAGTCATCTTTTCCCATCAGCTTAGAATGTGAAGTTGATGATGTGAATGAGTTTACACCACATTTTACAAAAGACACCTATGAGGCAACGATAAGCCGTGGTAGAACATATACCAATATCACACAGGTAAGATTTATTTCAGGTATGGCCTGGGTTGTTCGAAAGGTGGATAATGCTATAACTATTCAGAAGATAGCATGGTTTGTTTTGTTGACTTTTATCCGCAAGATAGTGATTTATCTGGTGGATAGGGTTATCCAGCCTTTGAACAACTGGGGCCTGGCTTCTATTAATCTGAAATTTTGATCTTGGGACTATCATTGGTTAGAGCTAAGTAGAGTGTATCATGAAAGAAATACAGTTTCTAATTATTGGGTATCAAACATTGCATTATCTACAATCAAACAGTGGATGTTGAAGAGATAGTAGCTTGAACGTTCACATCTAAAGTGCGGCACAGTTGGAATTGTTTTAAGAAGATGTTAAAATGTTTTCAATAAATAAGTATGGACGAAAGTTCAGACCATAAGTTCTTTTGTTTTGGGAACTACTTGCTTGAATCCAGATTCAAGGCAATCAAATCTACTTGATTTTGTGGAATGGGTATCTGGCTTTTGAAGAGACTTATGTCCCTGTCGGCTTTCCAAAAATGTTTACCTGTGGCTGAGTTCTTATGGTCAATTATACATCAGTGAAAGTATCAAGCTGTGTAGATTGTTAAATACGCCTTAATTTGGTTTTCAGGTTTTTGCTGAAGATGAAGACATTGGTATTGTCAGTGGTCGTGTTTGCAAGTACACCATTGAAGGTTACAATCTACCATTCAAGATCAATGATGCAGGTGTGATCAGCCTTGACGAACCCTTGGGACGTGATGCCTATGACGTGTATGAATTCCAAGTGGATGCGATCGATTGTGGTGGATTGATGTCAACAAAAAGTGCCATAGTATCAATCTCTGTTCACACCCTGTGCCATGAAGGTATGTTCTGGTTTAAAACTTTAGGATGGCTATTTGCAGCTTGTTTGAGTAACTAGTGAACCATTTACAATTTGCTATTATGTTTGTATGTTATATTTGTGTCATTAATTATTCATAAAATAGGTCTGGGCTATTGTTTTATATTTTTTTTATGAGAATTCATGAGAAAGAAACTGTCTACTTTTTGTAAATTATTTACACCCTCAGTTTTGAAATGGCATCCATTTAAACTTCAGACAGAGATGTAAAAAAAATTGAAATAAATGCTGTTGTTGTTATTTTAAGATTGCCTCCCAGATTAAGTTTTTACAATGTGATTTAGATCATATGCATGTACCAAGTTAGCATGTTGTTCAGGCAAACAGGCATTTTGCAGGAATGTAGCTGAGAAAACGTTACACTGGCTCATTGACAATCCCAGCCGGCTTTTCTGCCCTTTAGAGCTCCAAAACTACCTCAAAGTTTGTTTTTGTGTGAAATTCAGCCGGATTAAAGGTCGTTTTCAGCCAGTGAAATAAGCCGGCAGCCGGCCCTTAGCTACCTCACTGCATTTTTGTCAACAGTTGATCTAGAATCCAGCATGCTAACATTAGCCCACTGCATCATTCAGGACTGGTTAGCATCCTGTCAAAATGGTAAACAACTTGTTGTAACAGAAACTATGGTTAAATGCCATCAGTAACAAATGATTAAATCCCTCTTTTTTTGTATGATTTTAATATACAGTGGAACCCCGTTTTAAATGGTCACCAATGGGCCATGAAAATTTGGCCGTATTAATGGGATGGCCATATTAACAGGGTAGGGTCAAATTTCATGACTGGTCTAAATTGAGGGATGTCTCAACAGATATATCACAATTGCGCTTCTAAACAACTGATCTTAAACAACAATTGGGAGTGCAGGTATAATTTTAAAGAAATTGAAACGTCAATTAGTTCAGACAAAATTAACATTGGAAAGATGAACATATTGTAAAGGTTAGGATTTTACAATGTGGCTGTTGGCCATATAATGGGGTAAAATTATAAAGCACTATACAAGTTGGGATTTTACAATGTAGCTGGTGGCTGTATAAACGGGGTAAAATTATAAAGTGTTATAAAAGTTGGGATTTTAGAATGTGGCCGTTAGCCGTGTTAACAGGGTTTTCTTATAAGAAAATGTATCGTGGGCATTTCACCCTGACAAGAACAAATAGTGGCCGGAATAACAAGGTAACCGTATTAACAAGGTGACGGTAAGGCAGGGTTCCACCGTATTCACCTTCACTTATGATATCAATATGCTTAATATCTTTCAGAATTTACTGGACCTGTTAAACATGAGCTGACAATGCAGCAGTGTACAGGGAAAGTCTATGTCACTCCTGATATTGCACTGAATGAATGTGCGAAAAAGGAAGAAAAGGCAAACTTGTCTGCCATAGTTCACTTGGTGACTAATGCTGGCATGGGCTGTGACAGGGATACTTACGAAGCGTCTGATGCGTTCACGCTCTGTGGGCCAAATGGCTTTGTTGATCTGCTGCCCCAACCAGGAGTCGGCAGAGAATGGGCAGAGGGGCTCAAAAAGAATAGTAAAGGTATGTTGGTACTTGTAATTAAGAGAACAAACATCCTTTGCATCAACATAGCCATGGAGAAGCTGTAAGAAACCATCTTTAAACAATCTATCATGCTGTCAAAATCTGTTATAACATAGCGCCTGCGCTAGTCCTATCTAATTCCTATTGAGCCGTCATGAACAAAATCATGTATGCACGGCTGTGCATATATAAGATGACATGTGCAATTTCAATATAGCTGCAAAATTTCCATCAAGTCTAGTGGAATTTCTTTTTGTGTAAGTTTCGGCAAAGTGAAGATTACTCTGAACAATCCAAACTCTACTTTGAGCCTTTGACTTTTCGGCAAGCTAAGATGTTTACTTAAACCTGAGTATTTTGACTTTGCTTGTCTACATTTTCATTGAGTATTTTTGACTTTGTTTGCCTACATTTTCATTATAATTAATTCAAAGAAGCTTGATTTTAAAAATGAGACATTTCAACGTTCTTTTTAGAGCCAGGACTATCAATTGGGGCTGTAATGTAATGTCATTAAAAAAAAATTTGAATAATGACTGTAATCCATAGCACCTGTTATGGCTTAGCTTGCTTGATGGGCCCTTCATGTTACGGGTGAACTTGCCTGTAGTTGATACAATCCACCCATAAAGTAGCAAGTTTGTTACGGGTGTGAAGATCAAGGCTACAGTTGAATCAAATCTTGAAACAAAACTCAAATCAAGACAAGCCCTGAAAGAAAATCTCAAACAAAGTTTATGAGCAACTTCTGGCATTTTGAAGTTTTGTGGAAAGTTTGAGCCAATAACCCATGTAGATCATAATTAAACTTTTCTTGACACAACAAGGTTTGCTCACCTTTTTTCACTTTTCTGTTTTTTCTTTAGAAGAGAATGCCTTTTTGTTCGATGGGAAAAAATCATATGTAAACATCCCTGAGAATGTATTGCCAGAAGATATTGGTGATAAGTTTACCATCAGCACCTGGATCAAGACAGGGGTGTCAAAGGGTCGTCAAACCATCCTGGCTGGTACTGACAAGGAACGTCTTGATCGCGTACATTTCTCTCTGTCCATTTCGGGAACCAAGCTGCTGTTTGTGCATCGACCTGAGGCCAACCATGCTAGCCGCGACCTCTACTGCAAGACAGATTTCCAATATAAACCCGCCATTTTTGATTCTGAGTGGCACCATATCTTAGTGATCGCCGATGGGTGTAATGCCAAGCTGTACATCGATGGAAAGCATCACACGCCAGTTGTCACTGAATCTGACTGGACCCTGCACAAGTCAAAGTTGAAAATCAAGTTGACTGTTGGTGCCCGTTATCTGGCCAAGGAGAAGATTTATACTGAAAATTTCTCTGGATTCTTGTCTGGATTAGCGGTCAGGCCAAACAACACTGTTGATGAACAGGTAAAAGATGCCTTCATTGTTTTTTATGTGTCTATAGCTACAGTCAAATGGGATGTTTTTTCGTTGGGAATTCTGCAGTGTTGTGGCAGAGTGTTCCAATATTGATTGTCTGTTTACTTGATGCAACTCAAATTTGCATAATCGATTTAGTTCAAACCGTTAATTGTAGTGAAGGTTATGGCTATTGTGTAAATTATTACAATCAGATGACTTCTTGTCCTTCCTTTTTGAACTTTTCACTGATCCTTTAAAAACAATAATAAGATCTCACTAAGTACATGGGCTTCTTGTCTTCTGCAGGTCATAAATTGTTTGATTGGATGCAAGGAACATGTGAATGTGGATGGCCCACTACCCCCAAATTTCTCCGCAGAATCCATTGATTTTGGAACCGTGAAAATCACTGGAGTTGGAACACCAAAAGATATTGTCAAGGCCCTGCGAAGTATTGTCTATGTTAACGAGAGGATGATGCCAACACCAGGAAAACGCTCTGTGATGATCTTGTCCATGTTCAACCAGATGCCACTAGCAACTGTCACTGTCGATATCAACGTCGCAGGAAACACCAGGCCAGTGTTAGTCATCCAAGGTTTGGATGCAGACATTGGTCTTAACTGGGAGAAGAGAAAGATCCTCAAAGAAAAGGGTTTGCGCATCTTCGATTCAGTTGAAATTGAATATGAAGGCTGTAAGAAGGGTGACAATACACCAGTTGACAAAGTACGCTTGTTAGATCAGGCAGTGGTCAGAGTCAACCCGGCGTTCAAGAAAGGAGAGAGCTTTAACTTTCCGCAGGGCATCAAGGGCTTGAAGGAAAAAGGCTTGAGTGTTAGTTTCAACAATGAGGAGTTGGTCATCCGAGGAATTGCCCACTTCTCAGAATATGAAGATGTTCTTCAGCAGATGGTGTATGTGAGCCTGGTTCCAAAAGATATCCTACATCTTGAAATCTCTGTAAGTCTTGTCAGTGATAAGCATTGACTCCATCAAAAAGAATGGAGGTGCGGTGGCCTCATGATTAGTGTGCTTGACTCCGGATCGAGTGGTCTGGGTTCAAGCCCTGGCCGGGGACATTGTGTTGTGTTCTTGGGCAAGACACTTTACTCTCACAGTTCCCCTCTCCACCCAGGTCTGTAAATGGGTACCGGTGAATTTGATGCTGGACATAACCCTGTGATGGACTAGCATCTCATCCAGGGGGGAGTAGAAATACTCCTAGTCGCTTCATGCTACAGAAACGGGGATAAGCTCTGGCCTGACAGGCCACTTGGCTCATATGCAGACTTCACCTTTACCTTTTACCACCAAAAAGTGATGTTGAGAAATGTGCAGGGGTTTCATTAAGGGCTAGGCACAGAGCAAATTGACCAGCTGTGTGGATGTTTTTTTCCACCTGGTGTGACCATCTAGAGGAAATGTTTTCTTATAAAGAAGTTCAGTTCAAAAATTTCACCCTCCTGTAAAAACCACTTGCCCTCCCGCTGAAAATGTTAATGGAACCCCTGGCATTGACTCCACCAAAAGATGATGCTGGGAAATGTGCCAGTTTGTTTTCAGTTTGCCACACATTTGTCTGTAGTACTGAGTTTAAGAAGGTCCTAGAAAACTAAGTTTAACAAGATACTTCTCAATTTTTCTTTTCTTAATGAGTAACTTCTGAGAAGTCACTTTTGTGATTAAAACTAACAATTAAAAGCCACAATGTTTTAACCTCTCGGAGGCCATTTTCAAGTGCAAGTAAAAATACAAAATTAACATAAATGATCTGTTTCTAACAGTAATCTTTTTCCTTTCTTTTGCAACTTATCTCAGGTTTCCAGATGGTGTAAATTTCCAAATCAAATTTTATGAAAATTATTTCATATTAGTTTTCCAGTGGGAAGCTCTACATTTGGCTTAAACTAAGGTCAATAACGAATAAGAAAGGCAGATTGGCCATTTGTCATTCTTTTTTTATGTTTTAATCAGCGGTGAAGCCATTATTGTATGAATGAGTTTTTGTCAAATTTCTAACTTTGTAGGTCTCTGTGTCCACAATGAATGGCAAGTGTAAAAGTGATGAGGAACGACGCGATATCAACACCATTCATACCAACAGAGGATTAGATGAGTATGGAATCAAGGCTGCTGAGAGCAGTCAGAAAGAAGAACTAATGCCAGGGATGGTTTCCATGGAGAATGTTATGGGAAGCACGTCGTCAGGAGGATTCTCCAGCGGCATCATGGCATTGATAATTATTTGCAGTGTGTCCATCTTTATCTTCCTTGTGGTGATCGGCATCTTCAAGTACAGACAGTAAGTTCACAGCTCTTGTATCTTGCATTGAGCCATATCTGCTTTGTGAAAAGACCAGGAGCCTTGGTAATTTTTGAACCTGAAGCCATATTTTGAGATCTAAATCTAAGGAATACTAGTACAAGTTTTAGCTCAAAAACCCATCCATTCTTCCATTCATTCCATTCCATTCTTTTTGTTCCCTGGTATTTCTATTGTTTGAAACTCTAAACCATTAATGTCTTGATCTTGAATGTAAACACTGCAAACGAGGAAAAGCATTTCAGGATCAGTAACTTCTGGGACTTTCCAGAAAGGGGCTCCTGGGCATTGAAATCAAGATTACCAAGCATTTAAGTGATTTATATCAGTCACGCTATCATAAAATAAGTCTGTAAATTGTACTGTCGTACTTACTAAAACTAAAAAAGTGATGTAGTCAATTTGTCGTTTCTTTATCAAAATTACGGAATGCTTTTGCACATTCTGAATTACAGTTTACTATACATTCTTGTGAACTGGAGGAGTCTTTTCACTGGACTCATTTCTTTGGAATTGTTAATAAATTTTACTACTCCATTTCCTGTAAGAAGCAACCATGGGTATTCGTAGTGTACTCCCTCACTTTGGGATGCTTTCCCAGTGCAGACTGCCTCCTCCCTTCTCTATGTCATGTTACTCTGGCATTTTTGCATGTGCTTATGGGAAGGAAGATACCCTATGAAAATTGTGTAGTTAGTGTGAGAATGCAGATCAAAATTAACAGCCCTACCTATGTTTAGCTAGACTCAACACATGATCATTGTTGTAAGACATTTTATAAGTTGTATTATTATTTCACTTTTGAAGGAGGCCTCAGACTGTAAAGGTTGTTCCTCCCGGAGACGACAAAGAAGAAATGTACTGGGATGATACCGGTCTGAGTGGTGTGCGTATTACACTTAATCCCATGCAAAAGTTCCAGGAACTTGACCTGAATGAAGACGGCAATAACACTGACAAGTCTGACACAGAAGATGAAGAAGGCAAAGCGACCAAGGGTCTGCTGGAGTGGGATAATTCTGATATCTAGACTGCTGGGTCCATGCCAGTTCAAACTAACGTGTTTTATTTTGATCAACATACTGCTAACCAAATGTTTCACACCACTTTGGGTTTAAGGATGTTTTGTTGTCAACTGGGGTAATGCAGTGAGCAAGTGTGTTAAATTTACAAAATGTGCCAACGTTTTCCAAAGACTGAACTCCACTTTGTTTTTGTCATAAATCAAGTTCTAAAATACCTGATAGTCATTGGAGTCTTTACTTCAAAGGTATTTGTGGGCCCAAGAAGCATGGCTAAACTGAAACATTTGACTTGTTGAGGTTTATTGCTTAGAGTTGTCACTTCTGGTGTCTGATGATTCAAGTGAACCGTTCGTAATATAGGGGCATCTGTGCTCAATGTTGATTTGGTACTTAAAGGAATAATGGCATTACTGCTCAAAACCCCATTAGTAATAATTTTTTAAATTAAACCAGAGTTGAACCAGTTTATCATTGTTCACTATTTTGACACAGACAAGTTTTTTTATGTCGTTTCTATTATGCACTGATTTGTTGTTGGTTTTCTGGCTGGGATATTGAAAGCTGATTGTTCCGAAGTTAGTTGAAGTTCTTTTTTCCTCCACAGCACGTTGTCTTGTGTTTCTTTTTGTAGAATTTGTAATATTGTTTTAGCATCAACATATTTATACACAGTAAGTGTGTACATTAAGATAATCTTCTCATGAAGGTTGGTAAGATTCTCTATGATTTTGTAATTGTAGCAATGCAATAACCGTAATGAAAAATTGAAGCAGATAATTTGGAAAAAAGCGGTATGCAGGCAGTGTTCAGTGTGAATAAATAATTTCCATCAAATTATACTGTAATCTTATGTAAGCTGACTTTCTTGGGACCAGCATGAATGTCTACTTATTAACATGTTAAATGTTGGTGAGTGGCCAGGACGAGGACTGAGTGAGTGTTTGGGAGAGTTGCCTATGCGAGAGGGTCTTGTGGTTTAACTGTGAGAGGAAACAGTGATTTGTAGGGTATAACTGGAAATGTAATCTTGTTCATCTAGTATTTGAACAAATATCACATAAGCTACTGTAACTTATTTAATACAGTACCATTACGTTTCTTCTTTAAAAACCTCATTCCAGACTGGTTTTGATAGCACTTAATGTTAGGAAAAGCATTAATAGGAAAACTGTTAGTGGGAAAGGTTGCGATAGTTTGGAAAATTAAGTTTATAGTTTTAATTTTTTTCCTTGCAGTGTGGGAGTAGGGAAGGGGGGAGGCTTCACTTGCCTTTATTACTAAATGTTGATTTATGGAGTTATTTTTGTGACCAATTTTTGATGTAATGATTTTGATTGTATCAAGGAGTACAAATTTGTTGTGAAGCCATATTAACAAAAGGAAAGGAAAATACTTGTTTCACTGATGAGGGTTAATTTCATATGAGTCTGGGAAGTTTCTTTTGTCTCTCAATTTGTACTGTTTTTTTTTGTTTGTTTGCTTGTTTGTTTAAACGACTTAACTGTATCATCAATGCTAAAAATGTATATAGGAATTAGTAATAATTGTAGTTTGCGCTTTGTGATTTACTTGCCTCGTGGATCGAAGTTTACACCGAACTTCCTTTGATTACTTCTAAAGAAAAGGAGAATTCAAAGTTGGATCGTGCCAGTAAATTGTATGAGTGTATGTTGCCTCTGGCTGACTGAGACGTTTTGGAAAACCATCAGAAAGATACCAAAGGTTAACATCAACAAACGTTATTGAATAGCAACGATGCTGAAAATCACAAAGCAAAGTCTTGCTGTAATAGTAGTAGTAATAATCATAATCAATAAGCCTGTAGCATCCGTTGTTAGGGAACTTACTTACTGTATATTAAATTGCCAGTATTATACATCAACTTGTCTTCTGTGTTGAAGTTTGTTTGTGGTGAACCTCAGTAGAGTTTGTGAGGCGCGGTGGCTTCATGGGTGGTGCGCTCAACTCCGGATTAAGCGGTCTGGGTTTGAGCCTTGGCCGGGGACGTTGTTTTGTGTTCTTGGGCAAGACACTTCACTGTCACACGAATTTAATGCTGGGGGTAACCCTGCGATGGACTAGCATCCCATCCAGGGGGGAGTAGAAATACTCCTAGTCGCTTCATGGTACGGAAACCGGGATAAGCTCCGACCCGGTGGGCCCCTTGGCTTGTATACAGCCTTTACCCTACCTACCATTAGAAGTGATGTCAACTTGATCTGCTTATTCAAGTTCTCTGCAAGATTAGGCCTTTTTCTGGCATGAGGAAAGTGTTTCAATGACTTCATTGCAGGGGTTCCGATCCGATCTATTTCTTCATGGGTACCCGTTCTCTCTTCCAACATATATAAGGCTGTTCTATACTGGAGCTCTTCCAAACAGATGATGACCCACGTGCTGTAAAATTTCTAGGTGTGTTTGTTTTGGGGGGGGGGGGGGGGAATTACGTCACACTGATGGTTCCCAGGGTCTCTCTTCTTCTTCAAGCTCTCATGGGGCGGGAAGGACAGATCCCCGCTAAGAACTATATGAAACTTGTTTCGAGAGCTGCTAAATCCTTAAAATCTCCTGCTGCCAAAACGGGGGCGCTTTCCATCCAACCAAAATTCAGAAAATTTCAAAAGAGGGACAAATGGTGCTGAAATTTCCTGGGAGAGTTTTCTGGAGATTGTTGATCTTTTGAAAAACGAACCAGTCGACCAAAAATTTCAGAAATTCCGGGAGAAATATCAGACGGAACGGAAATTCCCCGGAAAAAAAATTCCGAAAATTTAGATATACCCCGCGAGATTGTCCTCAGTTCTCCGGAAATTCCGAAAAATGCATACACTACATATGTTTTTTTAACCCTGGAGGGATGGACTCTTCAAAACAGCCAGATTCTATAAACAACTTTTATTTCCGAGTTCTAGCTTGTCAATGGTAAAGTGGTCACTAGTAAAATGAAATTTCGTGGAGATGCTTTTGTCAAAGGTGAACTTTGTCCTCTTCAAGAACTGTTTCGTGGCTCTCTGACAGGGTAGGAATTGGAAGGATGGATGAGAGCTACAAAACTCTTTGTTTATAAACTAGTATCAGTTAATTTACTATTCGTAACTACAAGTATTTATCATTAGAAGACTGAAGTATTGGATAATGTATCTCTAGAGTTTTTATTGGCTAAAGCCTAAAGGGCCATAGGATATGTTAATTGGTTTCAAAAACTCCATAATTTTAGCAGTGAAATCAGGATAAATAACAAAGTTCCCTTTTCTTGTACCCTTAATTCCCGATTCAACTCCCTTTCAAGTGGTTTATACCTCTTGGTGCTTTTTTCTCAGGGACATATACTTAATTTTGCAAGCCGGCTTCCAATTCCATCCAGTTCTCACCAACCCCCCTCAGGAATGAACTCCTCCTGCCCTCCTCTTCCCTTGCCTCCCGTTGGGAGACCACTCCCCCGCCACCCGTCGCCCATCACTGATGGAAGACGAGTTCCTACTGAAACATAGAAATATAAAGTCCCCAACGAATGCAATGCCAGTTTCTTTTTTCCTTCCAGAGATGCATTGCTTCCAAAAACCACTGCGGAACTCCTAACCAAAATGCGATAACTCGAGAAGATCGACTTATCGAGTTATCGATCGAGCTAAGAAGCGAGATGACAGTAGAAAAGACAACAAGGCATTGAGGTAATAACTCCTCGCATTATGAGCTTGGGCCGCCTGTGCGAAAATTGGAAGGAAAAAAAAAGTTAACTCCTGATCTGAAACCATTCCCATCTTAGGCCTCGAGGATCAAAAACACGAGCTCATCGTTTGAGCACTTTTAGTTGGTTGATTTGCGTGGGATGCGCGCGCGTATCCACGAATGCCGCGCTTACCTTTCCGAGCACGAGGGCCGCACGAGGTGATCTGGGTACCTCAAAACATGGCGGCCAATATCGTTGTTTGCCGGCTTTGCTGATCCGTGAAATAATGATTCCTCTCACCTTCATCTCGTTGAAAAGAAGGTTTTACCTCATGAAATATAAATTTAAGAGACTCAGTCGTATGTGGAGGTTCGTCATCATGGCCTTGCTAGGAGTTCTGTTATGGATTTTGAGTAAGTTGTGATGTGGACTTTAAGCTTACAAACTTTGTTCTTTTACTTCGCTTCTATTAAGACTTAACCTTAATGTACACAGTTAACTTAGTGGTGCCGATTAACTGGAGCTTGTAATATCATTACCTGGAACCTCAGATTAGTGTCTTTGTTATTGATGGCTTATTGTTGAGATGAGGGCAATGGCCACAATGGCCAAACGCTTGAGAAAACCGGCATGGACTCGGAAATTAACTAACCATTGTTTTGTGGTTGGCGTGCTTTGCGGGACGAAAAACGAGGCCGATAACTGATCTTTGTTATATCTCATTCTCAAGCGGAGCAAACAGATTTCCAGTCAGGCATGCCAAGGTTGTGTGATAAAAATAGACAAAATATTGTACACGTACAATCTGGGACGTGAAATCCTAGTAAATGCTAGATTCACACCAAATCTGCCTGTCTCCTAGCCTAAATTGCAGCGATCTCCTTGAGTTGAGAGACACTGCCGAAGTAACTTTTTAAATTACCAATCTCTTGAGTTCTATGCAAAACTCTGGGATAATAGAGAAGGGTTTTGCTGGGGGCCGTAGGGGATGGGGAGGTGAGGGAGCTACACACACATGGGCAAAAAATCTGCATGTCACTTCAGAAAGGCAATGCTTTATATAAAAACTGACATTTAATATTTTCTCTAAATTGCAGTCTGGAATTCATCTAATTCATCTAGTTATGACAGTAGAACACGTCCAGAAAGTTATAAAACATTACAGCATCATGTGGCACAATACTGCAACTTTCCAATGCATACTTCTGGTGCAGAGGGGTCATTGAACTTAGAAAAACCTCTTAATCGACAACGCTTTCATTTAGAAATGGTACAAGTGTTGATTCGACATGGAGACAGAACTCCTGCAATGTTTATCCCTAACATGGACAATGGAAACTATGATTATGATTGCACATTCAGAACTAAAAATTACAACCACAAACAAATGTTTGAAGAATATACACAGGCAACCAGACGTGTCACAACACGTGAGTTTCAAAAAGGTTTGGGAAGTTCTCACCATCTTCTTCCGTCAGGGCATACATGTCGGATTGGTCAACTGACACAGAAAGGTTTTCTACAGCTTTTTACTCTTGGGAAACATCTGAGGACAGCTTACAGTAGTTTGATAAACACAGACATCAAATCTAGTGATCTTCATGTGCGATCGACTCAGAGAACAAGATGTGTGCAAAGTGCTGCTGCCTTTCTGTATGGCTTGTTAACGAAGGACACTATTTTGAAAGGTGAGACAACATAGCAGATATAAGCAAGTACAGTATAGTTATAAAATTCTGAGCATGAACAGAATCATTACATATATAACTAATAGTAATTACCATCAACTCAAGTACAGCTCATGTTTTGAAAGCTGCAGAGTTTTAAAACATTAAAACAAATATATTGTTTGTGTGTCATAGGCTTCCAACAATATCAGGATTTCTTGGTAATGGTTGTGATCACTTTGCCAAGTTTTTTTAATTCACACTAAAATTTTTCAATATATAAGGAGACTTCAGACTTGGACATTGATCACTTTACAAAAGCAATTTAGGATGAGCACAGAGAGAAGCTGAAGCTGTCTATGAAAAATCAAAATCAGTATTAAAAAAAGTTTTTTTTTTCCAGAGGGTCTAACCATCAACATCACCTCTGATATATGGTTTCAAGAAGATGACAATGGCATACACTACAACTGCCCTTCATTGAGGAACCGTTGGAATGAATACAAACGAGGAAGAGAATACAAAGCAGGAGCTGAAAAAATAGAACCAATCATGCAGCAGTTTTCAGGGCTGTTAGGGGTGCCAAGGGCATCTCTGCCGACCATTATCTTGTAAGATAAGCTCTCTTGATACGATTTTTGTTTAATGTTAATGATATGGACTGCGTGCATGGGACTGTACTGTCGGTTGCATTTACAAACGCAAACAGCAGGATTAGACCTTTCCACAGTCTTTTTACCTTTAAATATTGGGTTATTGGCACAACTTTCCAAAGCCATAACTTTGCTATTTTACAAGATAACTTGCAATCTTGGCCATTTTACTAAATATTTTAAGGTTGTTTTGTAACAACAGATGTTCGCTACATGGTCGATATAGAAACAGTAACAACAGATAATTATTGCTATATGATCAATATTAAAGGTTGAGAAATACTGTTGAGAGGTCTCTTCAGGTTAACAACTTAAACTATTACATGAGGTTTGGTTGGAAGGCATGATCGCCTAGCAGGCCCTATGATAGTGCAAAGCCTGTTTTGAGACAACTGAGGAATAACAAATCAGTGCAAATATTGCATCAACAAACAATCAATCAACTAATCAACTTTATGTCTATTATTATGGGCACAATAATTATACATTATTAGAAAATTCAGTATTTTTTTAATGTTAGGGTTAGAAAACTCTACAGAATTAAACTGAAAAGTTATTTAACAGTTGAATAAACCACATTTAGAACTAATGCTGGTAACACATCACGGCAACAACTAAGAGCATTTTAACAATGGAAATCTCTTGACCACATTTGAAGTTTTATCTCATAAAGAAACTTAGTTGCCTAACTTGAGACTATAAATGATATGCACATGCAAACCTTGTGCATATGAACTGCTGCAGGATAAGAAAGAAAAGATGGTGACATGTTGACCAATCAGAATGCTACTATGCTTTAATTCTAATCATTGTCCAAAAGGACCCAACTTATGATGTTAGTTGATTTGGGATAACACTGTACATACATTTATCTTTCAGCTTGACCGATGCCATTTACACTCGTCTCTGTTACAACTATCCCCTGCCATGTGGACCTGGAGGCTGTGTGTCAGAACAAATGGCAGCCAAGGCAATGCATTTTGCAACCTGGGCATTTGCCGAGAATTTCACTGGCATAGCTGATGTCGCTTCTCATCCAATGCTGATACAAATAGCCAAGAGAATGATCAACAAGCCTCAGCACAAATCTTCTCTGAAGTTTGTACTGTACAGTGGTCACGACAGCACTGTCACGCCACTCTTGATAAACCTTGGAGTTCATGATCGGACAAGATGGACACCTTATGCCACACGTGTGGTTTTTGAACTCTGGAGAGATACTCTTTTAGACTCTCCAAAGCAGCCAGGTTCTATAGACAACTTTTATTTTCGAGTTCTTGTCAACGGTAAAGTGGTCACTAGTAAAATGAAATTTTGTGGTGACGCATTGGTCAAAGGTGAACTTTGTCCTGTTCAAGAACTGGTTTCGTGGCTCTCTGATGGGGCAGGAATTAAAGGAATGGATGAGAGTTACAAAGCACTGTGCTCGTTGGAATATCTTTAATTAATGTACTCAATTGGCAACCAATATCATTATTTTATTACCCAGTGTGAGGTCAAACCAGAATGTATCTATAGCAAGGGGGTGCAATCCAAGTTTTCTTTCCTACTTTTTGAAGCATAATTTTTATTTCTAAAACAAAATGTTTAGTTCCCGAAAATATCCATACCTCCCTCGCAGAAGGTTTTTTTTTCTAAGACCCCCCTCCCGCCAACCCTCTGGAATTTTCATTCAAGCTTTATGCATTTCTTTAAATTTTTGGACCTTACAGAAGCCCTGCCCCCACCTCTCAGGAAATTCCAATCCCTTCTTTGGGCGGGAATATGGATACTTTTTGGAACTCCACAATATTGCTGGTATTATTCGGGAATTTTGAATAAATGTTTACCTACTGTGCCATAACACTATTTATGTCAATAATAGGGTACTTTTGGTTTTAGGGTGACTTTAATTTGATTGAATATAACTCCCACAAATTTAACAGTCTGAGAGTGCAATATGTAATAAATAATTTGTTCTAAATATATAAAGCTTGTTCTAAATGTATAATTTGTTCTAAATATGTAAAACTTGTTTTAAATATGTTAACTTTCATATTTATAAAACTGATGTGAATGTTCAGTACTTCTTTCCAAATAAACAAAGCGACAGATAAAGTGCTTTCGTAAATTGTGTACGAACATTTGCTTCTTGTATATTTTAGTTTTATATATTTAGAATAAGTTTTATGTATATTTAGAGCAAGTTTTACATACTTCAAGGAGGTATTTTCGTCCCCTTTGGCCCGTCGTAACTCTGGGATTTCTCATTTAAATGGTTTGCCGCTATTTGTTCACTTTGGCGAACAATTTTGAAATGCTCCGCGGGGTTTCGACGCGTGTACGGTGAGAATCAGCTCTTTGCAAGGAAGACACGCATGACTTTCATAGTTTTTTTTCGCGAACTTCACAATTGCATGCACATAAATTAAAATTTTAAACAATAGCTGATTTTGTGTAGATAATTTTCTACTGTTGTTCCACGTTTGCATCTAATATTGCCACTGATTAGCATTTTAAAAAAACGGGTTAAACGAACCTGTTCTCCTGAACTGTAAACATAATGATTCCTCTCACGTTAATTTCGTTAAAAAGAAAGCTGTACTTCATGAGATGTGAATTTCGGAGACTGAATCGTATCTGGAGATTGATCATCCTCGCATCTTTTGGAGGTCTGTTGTGGATTTGGGGTAAGCTTACAAGTTCCGATTCAAGCATAAGCCGCTTAGCTTGTATTGAACTTTCTTTGATAGTTTTATTGTATGCGCCTGCAGCTCGCTTTGTAGTTCGGATTAATTGGAGCTTCAAATGTCATTACACGGAGCCGTAGATCGGCATTTTACTGATCACATCAGATAAGCCGTAAATTCTTGAGAGAGGGAAATACAATTTGTTCTGCACTCAGGAAAACTTGCACAGAGACCTTGACTTAAAGATCACTAATTTCCTTGACAAGATATTTTAATTTAGTAAATGAAGTTAAATCATTTACTACATAATCGTAATGTAATAAACCGTGAGATAAAGAAGTCAAAGAAGGGACATGGAAGGGATAAAGAGAAAGGAAAACAATATGTTTATCTATACCTCATAATAGCGAGTGTATTAAACCGATACGTTAACATGTGAAGTGCGAACCAGTCGTGCGAGGCATTGCAGAGCAAAACATGTAAACCTGGGGTACGTACCCTCGAGGGGAAGATGCGAGGCATCATAATTTTGATTCCTGATCATCATTAAATTGCAACGCCTCCTTAAGTTTAGTCAAGTAGATCAATTTTAACAGGAATTCTCTGTCGTTTCTTATTCGAAAAATATTTAGAGGGCAAACATCGAATACAGACGTAGACTGAAAGAGTACTGCAGGCAAAGGCGCCGTTCACACTAAGCCAGAGGAATTTGAAATCGGAGGTTTCACTCTGAGAGCACATCAAATGTTTTCAGTCCACACAACGCCGGAGGAAGTTGAAAACGCAACAATCGATCGTTTTGGATTTGTGTTTGAGGAAAGCTCGGTCAGGTAATTCACATGGATATCATGACGCCATCGATTTCGAGAAGCTCCGTTTTCAAAATGTTTCCGTCCACACTAGAACACAAAGCCGGCGTTTTCAAATTCCTTTGGTACAAAGAGCGTTTTCGAAAAGCTCCGTTTCCGTGACGCATTAGTGTGGACGGTAGGCCTAACTGTAAATTAAGCTGCGTTTTCAAATTCCTCCGGCGTAGTGTAGACCCGGCGTAAGTCTGGAGTCTAGCAAGGTGTTAATCATTTTTTTTTTTAACAGGCCACGCTGAACTGATAAGCCCAGACCGAATACATTCACAACGGGTTCGAAACAGCTGCGAAACGGTTATAGGGTGTAAAAATAGTACTTTTTATTTTCAAAAATGCTTTCAGCTCATGCATATGCACCTGTCCAGTACTCCAATCTTTATTTGTTTAAAGCCCAGGCCGCGGTCATTGCGTTGTTTGTTTACCCTCCATTTACGGGTACAAATGGGGACCGGGGAACTCAATGCTAGGAGAAACCCGGTTTCGTGAAGTGGGTCAGCAATCCATCTAAGAGTTTTTTCCCATTCTTTATCAGTTCTTTACCATTAGCACTATTGTTTAATCATCTCTTCAATTTGCAGTCTGGAATTCATCCAGTTCGTCTAGTGATGACGGCCCAACGTTAACACCGCCTGAAATCCATGAAACAGTGCAGCAACATGTGGGACATTACTGCAACTTTCCGATACGTACTTCTGGTACAGAGGGATCTTTAAGCTTAGAAAAACAACTCAATCAAGAACGCTTCCATTTAGAAATGGTACAAGTGTTAATAAGGCATGGAGACAGAACTCCTTCTGTCTTTATCCCCAACACGGATAATGGAAAGTATGATTATAACTGCACGTTCAGAACTAAAGATAACGACCACAAACAAATGTTTGAAGAATACGCAAAGATAACCAGACATTTCACTCTGCGAGACTTTCTAAAAGGTATGAAAACAAGTGGCCGTCTTCTTCCGACAGGACAACGGTGTCGCGTCAGTCAAATGACACAGCGAGGTTTTCTTCAGCATTTTACTCTTGGAAAACACATGAGGACAGCTTACAGCAGTTTGATAAACACAGACATCAATTCTGGGAACCTTCATGTGCGATCAACTTCGAGAACAAGATGTGTGCAAAGTGCTGCTGCCTTTCTGTATGGCTTGTTAACGAAGGGTACTATCATGAAAGGTGAGACCCCGCAGTGGATGAGTGTTGGTTACGGCTTGTCAGCATATAGACAGACTTGTGAGTTTTCTGCTCCACGCGCGCAATGAATCGAGTCTGAGTAGGCATCTGAATTTGAGGCCCCGTCCACTCTATACCCGAGAAATTTGAAAACGCAGCTTTATTTCTAAGGTTAAGTCTAGCGTCCACGCTTATGCGTCACGAAAACGGAGCTTTTCGAAAGCGCTCTTCAAACCAGAGGAATTTGAAAACGCCGGCCTTTCGTTTTCGCGTGGGCAGAAAACATTTTGAAAACGGAGCTTTTCGAAAATGATGGCGTCACGATAATAACATTTTTCCCTGCCCGAGTTTTCCTCGAACACAGATCCAAAATGGCTATTGATCATTGCGTTTTTTAATCCTTCCAGCGCAGTGTGGTGGAAAAACATTTAGTGCGTTTTTAGAGTGAAACCTCTGTTTTCAAGTAACCCCCAGCCTAGTGTGGACTAGACCTAAGTAAAATGATCAGGCTGTGGTTTTCATTACTTGAGGCATAGCGCGGTTAGGCAGAGAGTTTCCCCAAAAATAGCAGATTAACGTTGCAAATACATTTTTTTGTCCTTTTTTTATGAGATGGATTTAGGATTTGATTTAGGACTACTTTAAGTCAAATATTTCAACATTTCTATTGGGTCATGTGCACGATGCAAAGTTGGAGAAAAGAAGCCTTGTAAATTCTTTTTGGTCTTTTTCTTGGTTGTTATTTTTTTTTTTTTTTTTGGCCTGCCATTCGACTTGGTTCGCGCTGGGAAAGTTTCCTCCTCGACCTCGAAGAAAGTGGACATTTTTCATCTTTCTCGGTCGCCTTCGATGTTGGAAGAGGAGTTTAGACTCAGATAGGCCCGTAAAGCAATTGGAATTTAAATTATCACTGAGTTTATTTCGCTCGAAAGAACAGAAAGACAAAAAAATTAGCCAAACTAAGTATTAAAAAGCGTTTTGTTCATTGCTCAGAGGGTGTAACCATCAACATCACCACAGATGTATGGTTCCGAGAAGGTGATAATGGCATGCGCTACAATTGTCCTCCATTGATGAGCCGCTGGAATGAATACAAAAAGAGAAGAGAATACAAAGCAGGAGCCGAGACAATGGAACCGATCATGCAGCAGTTTTCACGACTGTTAAGGATTTCAAGAGCGTCTCTGCCAAACATTGTATAGTAAGATAAGCTTCCTAACCTGAACATTGATGTTTCAGACAAGTAAAATATGCGGAGCTTCATTGTATCTCTCCGCTCAGGTGTATAAATAAGTTCTTGTGAATTGTAAGCGAAACCGGAAAAAATTAATGAGCCACTTTAGAAATGGGAAGAAGTCTGGGGCGAGTCTCACCTCACAATGGCTTGTGGGACCGTTTCTGGGAACAAAAGATGACAAGTCATACAGGCTCCTGTAACGATCCCACAAGTGACCGCGAGATGAGACTAGCCCCAGATCTCTTCTTTATACTAAAGTGGCGATATATCATCTAGGAGAGGGATCTAGTAAAGAGCATGACTAGCTCCCTGCAATAGCTAAAGAAATAAGAGTTTCTTAGCAACTCTTGGATTAGGCGGCCGCACTTTATGAAGTCGAATACTTTTGGCTAAATTTGGGGTCAATACATTTATTCTTTCAGTTTGGCTGATGCCATTTACACTCGTCTCTGTTACAACTATCCCCTGCCATGTGGACCTGGAGGCTGTGTGTCAGAACAAATGGCAGCCAAGGCAATGCATCATGCAACCTGGGCATTTGCTGAGAATTTCACTGGCATAGCTGATGTCGCTTCTCATCCAATGCTGATACAAATAGCCAAGAGAATGATCAACAAGCCTCAGCACAAATCTTCTCTGAAGTTTGTACTATACAGTGGTCACGATAGCACTGTCACGCCACTCTTAATAAACCTTGGAGTTCATGATCGGACAAGATGGACACCTTATGCCACACGTGTGGTTTTTGAACTCTGGAGAGATACTCTTTTAGACTCTTCAAAGCAGTCAGGTTCTGTAGACAACTTTTATTTCCGAGTTCTTGTCAATGGTAAAGTGGTCACTAGTAAAATGAAATTTTGTGGTGACGCATTGGTCAAAGGTGAACTTTGTCCTGTTCAAGAACTGGTCTTGTGGCTCTCTGATGGGGCAGGAATCGAAGGGATGGATGAGAAGTACAAGACACTTTGTTCATGACTATCCTTGGTTGATTTACTATTTGTAGCTGTTATTTTTTTTTTATTAAAAACTGAAGCATTGCAAAATGTATCTCCAGAGTTTTGTTTGGCTAAGAAGGAATCACTGACCCTTGACGCTCTTATCGTTCGTCACGTGCTCCTTCGTGGAGGCAAGATTGTGTGACGAGCCGAAAGCTTCAGCGTGGGAGGCCAGTAAAAGCACGGTCTAAGCTTCGATCTCGTATCTTATGTACCATTTATTCCCGGTTCCAGCCCCTTTCTGATGGTTCTTACTTCTTGGTGCTTTCTTCCAGGGAAATGTAACTGATGTTGCAAACTGTTCGCAATTTCGTCCCTGCCCCCCCCCCCCGGAATCCCTCTTCTTAGTCTCCTCAACTCTCGCCTCAGAAAGAGCCACCACTCCCGTGCCACCCCTCCCCGGCACTGGATCAAGTCGTGTTCTCACTTTTGGGATAATTTGTTCTCCATTTCCAGGAAAAAAAAAACTTTTCTTGGATGACAATGAATACTAACACCTGAAAATGCACTTGCAGCAGAACATTAGGCAAATGCACAAGGGAAAACCCCTTGGTTGTCGTCTTTGGTTGTACGGTTAGGCTTATATCACACACGGTCTTCCGTGTTTGATATATTATGTCACACATTAGAGTTTTGTCCAGACCTAAAAGTTATTACAGCCTTGCACAGCGCAAATAACAGTACCACTTGAAAGTACTGCTAAAAAGCTTCCATTTCGAATGGTCTCAAACTATAATGTCCTCTACAGTCTTATACCAAGGTTCAAATCTCCGAGTGTAAGGGATAACAGTAGAAAAAGGTATGTATTTATTCAAATCACGAACTCCAAATTGTTTTGAGATAAAATATTTTTTATTATTCAAAACTATCAATCACACTTGAACTCACATCAGATTCTTTTGAGAAAAATTTCAATTGCATTACTAGATCACGCTTTTACTAACTAGAATGTCAGTATAGTAGAATATAAAGTATAAAAGTAACAAGTTGCACGCACCTAAGGTATTCTCCCAGGGGGATACTCCCATATGAAAATGTCAGCAATGCTCGCTGTAAAATTTGAATTAAACCCCTCAAAGAGTCCAATATGGGTGTGGCTTGAGCTTTGTTTGACCCCTGAAGGATACCACTTAAACAGAATATGCTCGATTACCAGCCTCTATTCAGGAAAGAAGCCTGTGCAAGTAGAAAGGCTTGAGAGAGTGGCAGAAATCCAGCCCAAAAAATGGAAGAGCCTTCTTTATTATTTTTTCAAGTGTACCCTAAAAGATACTTTGACTTCTAAAAATAGCAGTGTTTTGTCATAAACACCCTAAGTGAGACCAGACTCAAAGATTTATACCTTTAGGTGTGACAAAAAGCATTCCCCAACTTTTTCATATGGAAGTTCCCCCGCTGGTGGTATTTGTTTAAGTAATTGTAAGTTTACTAGCAATATGAAAAGTTAGAGACAACCCACTCCAAAATTTAAAACAAAACTCAGAAACGAGTTTAACTAGTTGGATGGAGTATCAAAACAGGTCAAACTGGTATTCCTTTCCAGGCCCAGCAACACAACAACAAGATTCCATCATCACCGCAAAATGCGAGGTCCACAAAATTAACTATCACAAAAAAAAATGTTAGGTGTGGATGGTAAAAAAATACAGTTCTGCATCAATAAATGCTCGATTTACCTCAAGTAAAATTCAAGTTGGTTAAGTCTGAAATCTTCACCTCTTCTACAAAAGAGGATATTTTTAAAAATCTTTAGATTTCAATAATATTATGAGTTTAATCATCTGTGTAACAGTGACCATGCAATGTGCATTTTCACTGACCAGTGTGTAAACATTTAAATATTATTTTTAAAAATAATCATACAGTCTCGACTTAATATGCCTTTCAATAACATGTGGACTCCGCTCAATCATTGGTTGCAATTTTTTCTGTTGGTTTATCATCTTGATGGAACTTGCAGGAAAAAGAAGTTCACCTCAGTGGGTTGGAAAGCTTACATCTGTGAGATGTCATTGACACATTTCCATCTTTATTAATATCAACGGCAATGACAAATGAAATTGTTGGGTTTAAAACTTCTAACCTGTGAGCAACCTCTCTTAACAGCTTGGAGTAGGTTGTACTCTATGAGCTGCCGAGAGGGGCTGCAAAAGTAAAACAACTGTGACCTCATCTTTCAAAGTCCAATTTGAAAACTATACACTCTATCAAATCTGCAACTTTTAACTTACTAATTCAATCTACTCTTAACTAATAATTGCCTGGAAGGAAATAATGTGATTCCCTTCAATTAAAATCTAGTTTAGAGCAGTTTTCTTATACCTGTCACAAACCTAAGACCTGAGTACACACAATGAGCAGTGAATGCAAAGATGCAAAACACAAATACAAATTTCAAGTAAAAACCACAGTGTGGCTAAACATATAGCATCTCGTCATCAACTGATTCAATAAAAATTAGAAACTGGACAAGCATACTTTGCAGAACAAGGTCATTTTCATTGCTTTTTAGTTTACTGAATTTCCACTGTAGAGAAACAAAATGAAAGTAAAATATTACAAAACTGTCCTACCACAAAATTTCAAAACTATTGTCATCCTTAACTGACTCCAAATGCCGCCTTCCTGGCCATGAAAGCCTCCTTCCTGGCTTTGGCCTCTTGTGCTTGCTTTTTTCTTTCTTCCTGTTCCTGTTTAATTTCAGCTTCAAACTTGTTTGAAGAAGCTTGCTCCTTGACCTTAGCCTCAAAGAACTTTGCTGCCCCACCCACCCCTACTTCATCCACATCAATCTCAGCAAGTCTAGCTAGTTCACTGAGGCCAGATCCTTCTTCAAGTTCACCAGCAGCAGCTTTACGGAAGATCAACAGGAACTGCAATATCAACAAGGAGTTGGTTTAACCCTTGTGCCGAGAATAAATAAGTCTCAGATTGTTACCAGTCTACATGGAATCACCTTGTGGACCAAAGAGCACTGGTGACTAGCCTAGTTTGTTTTCATATCGGTCTTGGAAGCTGACAAGCGGCAGTCGATTTCTTTCGTGAAAATTAGTTTCTTAAGTTTATAGAGGTAGAAATGATGTTATGGTTTCACAAACTTGAGAATTACTCATTCATGCTTATCTCTGTCCATTTGTATGTAATTTTGCTGTAAAATTGGCTTTTGTCGCAAGTGTGTAAGCGATCGTGTTTATGATAAAAGTATGGTGTCAATTTCATCTACATTCATCTTATCAGTCCTTCAACCCAAATTGTACCACGTTTACAGAGGGACTTAGTCGTATAGGAAGGTAATTTGACAAGTTACAATCCTTTATCTATTTTTTTAAGGCATGTTTAAATAAACTGCTGTATGTTTCCTTTGTGTGTATCTTCAGATGTTAGGATCGATCAAGAATAAACAGCAGTGATGTGCAATGCAGACAGCTCAATGTTTGGAGTTTTTACTTTAACTTTTAACAGACTTTCTTGCCAAAACTACTTTTTCCAGAGGGTATGGGGGGTGTACATAATACTCGTGGAGTGGGGGGGGGGGGGTATTTTTGTATTCAAAAACGGGAACTTCCGGGAAGAAGGAGGGGCTTGCATGAAATTCCCTCTGTGGTGGGGTATGGATATTTTCTGGAATTACACATTTTGTATGAGAAGGGAAATGTTGTGATATGTCATGCTTTGATGGGTTTTTGATTGACACCATGCCTTCTTTGGTAATTAAAAGAAAGCAGCTCATCCTGCATTGCTTCACATGAATGGTAACATATCTTCACCGACTTGCAAAACACCACCCTGGATAGCATTTTAACCTTGACACTTGATCAAGGGCCCGACATGGCTACAACAATGTCACTACTTTTCCCACAATAACGATGGCATGGATCAACAAATAGTGAATTAAATAATATTTACCTCTCGAAAGGAAACTTTACCATCATTGTCTTCATCAATTTCTGTGATCATGTTCTTTAGTCCCACGTGTGTCTGAGGAGCACCTAACTTTTCCATCAACAACTTCATTTCCATAACATCTAAATAGTGATCATTGTTTACATCATACCTAAAGAATGATAGTCCAATAAATGATATAAACTAAAAAATGCTGCACCTCTCCCAAATCTACTATTAAGCTATTAAATATGAATCCTGTTTGTATGGACCCTAATAATAAAAATACTTGAAATAATAATTTTACATGTTTATTGCAGCTACACTGAAGTTCACCTGATTGATTGAAAGGTTAATATTTTATTCAATTCTGGAATAACCCTTGAAATGAAAATTTAAAACAATAACCAGAGCATTGTAGGTGGTCATCCATCTAAGTTCCTAGAGGAGGGTACCTAGGTCAGCTTTTGCTGGGTATGTGCCAGCCCCTAACTCCCTGTGGCCAGCTATAGATTGCAACTTAGAAACCTTTTTGTAAATGTAAATTATGCTATCCCCTCTTTGTCACTTTGTGTCAATAGATCTACCTTGTGAAATTTATCAATTTGTAAATGATAATGACTTTACCCTTTCCCTGCAAATCTGATCTCATCCAATGACAGATCCTCATTAGCATACCATGAGGAAGTCAGTGCACACCCCACCCACTCATCCCCCACCTCAACTAGAGCTTAACAGTTCATACCAGCATTAGCATAAACTGGTACGATACCCAGGTCTGGCTTGTTCTGTTTTTGATGTATTAAAATTCAGCTTGGCTTCAAGGCCTCGTGGACATAAACAATAGAAATGGAATGAGTACAGTTATTAATTTCTCTTCTTTGCGCCCCTAGACCGCCCCCTACCGAGTTGAATTCTAATATCTCGAAAAAACCTCATCAGTTTTCGACAGATCAAATTACTCTCTTCACAAAATCGGTGTGTGACATTTGCAGACTGCATCTACAGTTGGGCCTAAATAGCGCTCCGGTTAGCCTGAGCATCTCTTAGATTAATCTGAATAGCTCTCAAGTCAGCCTGTTTAAGGTTAGCTATCGATAATAGAAATGGGCACACGATATTACTACTAGCAAAAAATTCTGCAGTCTGCAGGTCTACAGTCTGCAGTCTCAAATGTCATACTCCGACATAAAACATCAAATTCATGGATCTTTAGGCTTAAAAAACACACATATACACGTACGAAACTTGTAACGCGGATGAAATTTGTGTTCCGGGTTAAGGCAAAAACTGAAAGTACTTAAAATTCTAGCTGTGACCCTTTGAAATTCAAAACGAACTACTATCGATATCAGAATGTGATAAGCTGAAAAGCTATCACAAAATCGAAAATGTCCTATTCCCTCTGGACTCACAAGGTCTCCTACAGGCCAATCCACATCGACATGATTCTAAATGGTAAACAACACCTCTGCTAAGTTTACTGACACTTACGTCTTAAACATCTTCTCGAAATCTTTAATCTGCTTCCTAGTAAATTCTTTGAACTCGGTGTAAGGGTTGAAAACCTTCATCTGGCGTCTAGGCATCTCTTCGTCTTCATTCAACGCCTGTCGACGGTTCAGTTTAGCAGCCAGTTCATCTGTCTCTGACATGATGCTAAAATAGCTCTCTTCGGCTGGAATAAATTCACAAAATAGTGTTTCGAACTCCCTCGAACAACACACACACACCCCGTATGTGAGAACGGAACTGGATGCTCATTCCATCACAACACCCGGCACTGTTGAAAGCTACACGCTAATTGGACAAGACAATTAAATGAGATATAAAACGTCATTTCATTGGCTTGCTAATAAGTTATCGAAGGTAAACTTTACCTTTATTGAAAATTGAAGAATACGTAAACGGTTATAATTAGTATATTGTTTACTTAACGCACGAAACGAAATGTATACCTTTTATGGAATTGAAAAATCAACTGAATAATTTGATTGTGAATAATATAGGACCCCAAAAAACTTCAGACTCTGAGAATATAAATTGAGAAGACAAAACTGAGTCGAAGACAAAATCGAAGATTGTTGGTGAGGCCCTGTTAGGGGGGGTACCCATGTCCCCTGTCTGAATTTCGACACCAGCCATGTCGTCGGAATTTCGTCTGAGAGGAGTTGTCACGGTCGGGAAATTTGACCTTGTTCGATTGAAACGAAGCTACACGTATAACACATCGTAATACCTTTGTTCATTTATTAAAAGAAAACCGACACAGTGCTCTCAAGTCTCACAGCATGAGGCTCACGCAAACGAATTCAATCTTGCGCTCTCACGCCGCAACTATTATTTCTCATGCATTGAAGCTTCCTTGCTGTTTAGTCAAGTGCATATATAATTAAGTATCTCTTTGGATATAATTTACTCCTTGTACGCTTTGCACTTGCTTCGAACACCTTTCAACAGTAAGAATTCTTATACAGAGCCAGCATTTCTCCGGTCAGTGGGTTTAATGATTACTTAATGGTTACTTTTAAAGCATCACATTTCGACTCAGAATGAAGACTTCTTAGCTACGTCAATTTTTCAAAATTTTCTAAGGGGCTGGGGGCATGCTTTCTACGGGCTTGGGCATGCTTTCGAGCGCTGAAGTTGCTAACCTCCTAGGGGATGTGGAGGCATGCTCCCCCCGGGAAATTTTGAAATTTAGACGTTTGGAATTGTTATTTTCAGCCTTTTTCCAGGCAGTATTTGGACCTGAAGTACAATCGAACCTATGAACATTTTTACTATGCTTATGTTTAACAACCGTTCTCTAACTCAAAATCTGAACGGCCTCAATCAGAATAATCTCTCTTATCTATAATTTTCCTTTGAATTTGGCGCAATCCTTACCTTCTGCTGAAGACGAGAAGACCTTGGAAGCTTTCCCCTGTCTCCCTTTTCCTTCCATAATGCCATTTGTTGATAATACAGCTTCATATTCTTTTACTTCCTTAAGCGTGTTTTTTGGCGTTTTAGGGCACTGCTCACTCGGCTGAGAGTGAGAAAAATACTCAGCAATGACGGACTCGGTTTATTCGACGTGGACGTTTTAGCATATATAAGAAAGCCTGAGTTTCACGACCCGTCGACATCGCGCGTGAGAGAGGAAAACACATTTAAAACGCTGAAAATGCGTTTTCACCTCGACTCAGACGTTAAAAACGATCACTGCACTCTCAGTTCCGAAATTCGTTGTCGGTCTATCTTGCCATTGGTATCGCTTTCCCTATTTCGCTGAAGTAGTCTGTCGTTCGTCGCGAATTCATAGCTCTCATGTCGCCGTAGGTAGACTTTCTAAAATCCTTTCCAATGATTCTTCCCAGGCCTGTTGGTTTCGCCGTTGGAAAGGTGCAGCCCGCCAATTTTTCCACCGGTGACGCAAATACACATTAACCAATGAACAACAAGTACTGACTATACGTCATGACGTCGCGCGGTCCTCTGTTACCTATGAACATTGCGTGACCATAAAACATTTCAGGTGATAAGAATAGAGACGAGTTTAAATCTTTTCTCTTTTTTTTTATTTCGAGGGGTCTGAGTTTTCGGGATCAAGTTTAGGAGATTCTTAGTTTTTCACTGTTTGATCGACGCGACAGCGATAAACCGGAGAAGATAAATATCTCGCTCCTTTCTGGCTGTTGCCTATGAACATTGCGTGACCATTGCGTGATAAGAATTGAGAAGAGTTTAATTTTTTTTTAATTTCGAGGGGTCTGAGTTTTCGGGGTCGGGTCTGAGATTTCGGGGTCTGAGGAAGGAGTTCTGAGTTTTGGGTGTCAGTCGGGGTGTCAGTAAAACGCGGGGCCGGGGTCGGGGTCTTTTTTTTCCTTTTTCTTTTTTGAATTTTCTTTTTTGCTGTTATCTTCCTTTTTCCCTCTTATCCTTGAAAGCTAAGAATGGATGAATTTCATGAATGTGTGATAACGTCACTGCCAATTATCTGGTTGAATGTTCAGAACATATAACCAGTGGCAGATCCAGACCTTGAGCCAAGGGGGGGGGGGGGGGGCAGTTTTGTTTTGCTTGCCCTGCTTGCTTTTCTCCCTTCTGTGAATTTTTTCCTTTTTTACCCAACATAAGTGGGGCCCTTGGGCCCCTTCCCTAGATCTGCCACTGATAACAGTGGTGCTCTGTTGTTTTGCAATATCATAATAATGAATGTTGATCTTTTATCATGTGAACAGTATAAAATGTTACATTTGAGAGGTAACTTGACCCACACAGCAAAGATCGTTTTGGTGTAATGGAATAATTAATTGTCATTATTGGAGGAAGATAACATTAAATTAGACTAGATTGGATGGATGGGAAGATCACACTTTCTGTGGCAAAGTTTTGATACCTCTCTTCCTTATATTGTCTTCTTGGATGAGCACGTCATGGTAGCACTTTGAATAAATATTTACATTGAATTATCTTTGATACAACAAGCACAAGCTTCATGTTTATTGCATTTTCATTCAAAGACTACTTCTTATTGAGTGCAGTAGTCAACCTTCACTATTAATAATTATTATTCACATCCCCACCTGTTCCCTGCCCAGGAGGAACTCTCATATGAAAGAACAGGGGTGCTCGATGGAAATTTTGAAAAGTGGGCGTGGCTCGAAATTTTTTGTCACCCCTAAGAGATACCAATTCTAAAACAACTCATTACCTACTGTCATATTTTTTTCAGCTCAATACCCTAAAATTAAAGGTACAGCGAAAACTCCTGCTGTGGACCTTTTCGGGCTGAACACCCTAAGAGGTACCAAAATGGCTTTTTTAAGCACTAAAAGCCACGACAGGCACCCCCATCCTTTGAATGTGAGTGTCCCCCCCTCCCCAGGGCAACTCTGATACCCTAAAAAGACACTTCAGGAACACACAAAAATTATCCTGTTTTATTCATTTCGTCAGAAGTTATGACAAATATTTTCCTTCATTTGTGCGAATAAGTTCTCACTAATAACATCAAATGTCCTTAAATATGATGACAATCTTAACTGATTTGTCAGAATACATAAATGTATGCAAATATTTCTCCTTTAATTTCTATATATTGTCGCTAATCCAGAAAGGTTGAAAAGTAGGGACGGACACAAATTTTCAAGGCTGTGATTTGAATGCAGATATCCAGGCATGTCAAACATTCATCCACCATGCGTTTGTTTTGGCATTTAACACAATGGCATCATAAAAAGTGCCCAAGAAAATGCAAATTCATGCTCAGTCTTGAAGAGAGAGAGAGAGAGAGAGAGAGAGCTGATATTCCAAAAGAAAACTTAAGTTACATAAATGCATGCAAATATAATTTTCAATTTCTCTTTGGCTTACATTCAACCCTAGAAGGCTGTGATCAACTTAAATGCAGGATGTCCCGACAACTCAAACATTACATCCACTATATGTGTTGCTTTTCATTTAACACAATAGCATCATAAAAACCACCAAAGACAATGAAATTCAAGTTGAGGTACACCTTACAGGAAAGTCTTGTACAATTTCCATAATGGAAAAAGTCACCAAAAATATTTCAAGGATGGACCATTATTTTTTTTGAGGGGGCAGGGAGCAGATTAGGATATTTCCAAAAAAAAAAAATTAAATTTCTGCACAGCAAAAACTTCTGAAAACTCATGCAAGGAGAGCCATGGCAAAAAAATCGAGGGGGTGCCTCCTACTACACAGGTCCCGTGTTTGACTTTTAAAAAAATTCTTGCACATGGTCTTGCACACCAAAAAATACATTATGCACAACCTAAAGGTGAGAGAAAAATTTCATGCCACAGCCCTCCCTAAAAAATAATGGTCCATCCCTTATAATCAGACTTTTCTATCTAGAATGTAACATTTCAAAACTAGTCTGTGAATCCACACAATGTTATGATTCTCCCTCCTTTGCAGCACAGCCACAGTCTGCCCCACCTGATGACGCAGACTCACTTTCTTCCTTCTTTGGCTCGTCTGAGGGTATACCAAGAACTTCAAGGATTTGTTTGTTAGACACATGATCTCCAGGTGAGGCCTGTTTGTAACTAAGTAGCACTTTTTCTCCCCCTGCTGTCACAATCAGCATGCCGCCATTCAGTAAGCCATCACCGCGATAGTTACCTTTGATACCTTTTGCATTGGCCTGAATGGAGAAACACCCCCAAAAATATTTCAAAACGGTCAACAAGGGGAGAGGAACATTTTCAAAAGTATGAGATACATATATCAACAATGCAGCTCCTTGAAATATCCATTACTCCAGCCTACGGAAGGAATGCCATTACGTCTCTAAGGGATTTTCAAGGACAATTCCAATTTTTGAAAGGAGATTGTGACTGAGCTATGCTGGAATTTTGAGATGGGTGGAGCAGGGGACACCAGACAATATGGGAAGGGTATGGATATTTGCACAACACAACTGGCGTTAGTAAAGACTAGCAAAATACCGCAAAATATTGCCCTAACCTACAAGCATTCCCATCTGGGAAGATCAGCAAATACTATATATATTTTGTTTAACTGTTTAAATGTTACTGATAAGTTGAGTATAAGATTAAATCCACAATTGAAATTAAAGTATGTCATAAAGCAAATTAAAAAATAAAAATAGAAGATTTCTTTATTAGAAATTAAAAAAAGAAATTCTCACCGTAGCGAGGGAAGATCTTGTTTCTTTAGTTGCCAGTCCTCCAAGGACAGAAACAACATTGTACCTTAATAACAGAAAGTAAACCTCTATTTTAATACTAAAAACATAACATAGCCTGGCCTACTGCAGGGACAAGGAAAGGGCAAAATGTTGTTATACCTTCTGAATCCTAAGTCTTTATAACACTGCTGTTTAGAATCAAGATACAACTCTATAAATAAACAATACAAAACAACATTAGTCAGTCTACAAAGATTTCTTTTGACAGATATACAATGTCAGGCTTTACCCTTTGACTGCCAAATTTTCACAAAAAAATTGCCGTTTTTAACCGTTAAATCAGGTTTTTGGCTACCATGACGCTAAATAAACCTTAGTTCTGTTGAAAAAGCTATTTTTTTTTTACCAAAAAGATGGACTTCCCCAAGATTAAGTACAAAAATGTACAATATTTTAATTTGGAGCACACACTAAGCTAAAATTTGGATTTTTGCGATTGCCCATTCCGAATTTTTTTCTTGCCAATCTCCTTTCCTTTTTCTTGGCCCTTTTACTCTCACTACCATTTGTGTTTCATATTCTTTCTGGCTGCTGTAAAAAGTTCATGTTTATCATGGGCCAAGCCTGGAAATGGGACCCTGATCAATTGTAGGACCCTGGTATAATGGGCCATTTTATCACCCCTTTTGCACCAAAACTGATAATGTTGTTTATCAATTGCTACATCAGAATGCCATCGATATCCAAAAGCACCTGTTGGGCGGATAGATCAATCCTAGCTCTACTATCTGCTTATCAAGAATAACTGGTGACGTTTAAATTAATGATGTCACAAGTGGGAGCACGACCATTCAAAACGCATATACGGTATGCGCCATTGGCAGTCAAAGGGTTAACTTGAAGTTTGTAAGTGCCGGATGAGGATGAGCCTGGTGACATTTATGCCTCTAGAGTGATTATCTCCATCTCACCAGGGGAAGGAGTGTACTTTGATCTATCTTCAGCCTAAAAGAGGAAACCCTTCAAGCAGAGGCTCCCCTTATAGCCAGGGGCTGATGCCATGGGCTTCTGCTATCGTCCACTGTGCGGAGTAACTCCTCCCTTGAGCAATCAAAATGAAAAATAATGCCACATATCCTCATTTCCACATATCCTCCTTTCAAACTGACAGACCTCAATTCAAAATTCACCTGTATCATGTGTTTCTTGTTAGTATTTTATATAACTAACCTCCAGTAAAAAACTTTCCCTCTTGAAATTCTTCTAGACCTAATTCCTCCAATCCCACACCATAGAGCTTCACTTTATGTGCATCAAGCTGTGGCTTGACCGAACTGAGTTCAGTCGACCACAACCTGCACAACTGTCATCCAAAGCGACGCAGAAACACAACCACAGCAGTTTGCTTGGCCCATAAACTCTGCACTTCCACCATCTGTTAACAAAGGTAAAGGTAAACTCTGCGTCAGAGCAGTGGCCCATACAAACAGAACTTATCCCGGTTTCTGTAGCATGAAGCGACTAGGAGTATCTATACTCCTACCTGAACAGAATGCTGTGGAGGCGTAGTGACCTCATGGTTTGTGTACTCACCTCCAGATCAAGAGGTCTGCGCCCTGGCTGGGGACATTGTGTTTTGTTCTTGGGCAAGACACTTTACTTTCAGGGTGCCTCTTTTCACCCAGGTGTTTAAAATGGGTATCAGCGAACATAACACTGGGGGTAACCCTGCGATAGACTAACATCCCATTCAGGGGGGAGTAGAAATATTCATATTCACTTCATGCTACAGAAACCTGGATGAGCATCAACCTTATGGTCCACTTGGCTTGTATACCGACTTAACCATTTTTACCCTGGATGGGATGCTAATCCATCACAGGGTTACCGGTACCTCCCTTACCCTAGCATTAAATTGACCAGTATCCATTTATACACCTGGGTGGAGAGAGGCACTGTAAGAGTAAACTGTCTTGCCCAAGAACACAACATAATGATCTCCGGCCGGGCTCAAATCCAGACCGCTCAATGTGCCTCTTCTCTGTTCAGAAAGATAGATCATTAATGACTAATTTAGCATTATTTACTTAAGCCTGGTTTTCACTAGCAATGCAAGCACAAGTGCAAACATAGTAATTCTCATTTCACTGTGAAAATGGTCTTGATGCAGGCATAAGCATAAGCGCAAGCACAACCCAAGGATCAATTTTTTTTCTTCTTCTTGCGCTTATGCTTGCATTTGTGCTGCAACAAAAGAAAACGAAATACCACTCAGGCATAACACAAGCACAAGGATATTTACCACACGTGGTTGAGTTTGGCCAAGAAAACACTGGACCCAGATTACCTCGAGCCTAAACAGTTTGAAAGGTTCAGATGATTTTGCTTGTGCTTGTGTTTGTGTCAAATTTCGTTTTCACTTGGGTCATCCCTACTGCTTGCATTTATGTTTACACTTGTGCTTGCATTACTAGTGAAAACCAGGCTTTAGGGTTAAATCTGTGCCAATCAAATTATTAACTGTAGAGGTCAAGTGGTTCATTAATGCTGGTACGAAACTATAGTTACTATAGAGTGAAGTTACAAGAAGCATTAACTGTTCCTGGATGGGCTGCCCCCCCCCCCCCCAACCCCTCCCAGCAGCATCTTGTTAGGTTACCCCATACTGTAGCTCTACTTCCAAGGGAAGTATAAGAAAAGTACTGTGAGAAGAAAATATCTTGCTCAAGGACACAGCACAATGACTGTAGCCAGGGTTCAATCTTGGAATGTCTGACCTAAAATCCAGCAGCCCGATCACTCAGCCACCACACCTTCTAATGAACAACATTGTTTAATTTCTCAGTCAACTGAGTGAGACTAAGATTGTTTTGTTTTTAAATTTCTTTAATTTTAATTTATTTTCATTACTTTGCTATGATTTCATAAAGGGGTATTCAGTTAATTCTTCCACTGATGACCAAAATATTTGGATTTTTCTCGTTTTATTCTTAATTGTTTTAAGCTTAAATAGTTATGTCATAACGTGCCTAACATCATGCCCATCTGAGAACCACGAGTTCCAAGTTGTTACGTAATTGGCAACTTTAAAATGTGATGAAAAACATCGAATAAGGAAAGAATTTAGCTGGAAATGAAAAAAAATAATCTTTTGCAAGGACAATAAAAGCTACATTCAACACTGAGAAGACTGAGAAAGCTCCAACTACTGACAAATCTTTAGCATACAAATTTGGAATATCAAATCTTTGGGTGGGTGTAATAATCACTGAAGATAAGGAATACATCACCAAGAAGTTATCAATAAAATATTTCAGTTCCTACCTCTCCAGTAGCGACACATTTTATGATATTTTGAGCGACCTTGCTCAAATCCATGGCGAACTAAATGCTCGCACACGAAAAATGGTTCCAAGGTTCAAAACAGGCCTTGCTCAAACCTGTCAATTAGTCACGTGACACGAAAAATACAGTAGGTTGCGTGACAAGTCTATGGAACGCGGCAGAAATCGACAAGACTCACGGACCTGCATACATAAGCTTTCTTTACTCACAACTTCTTTGAAAAAGAGAGAAAAAGAAAACAGAATGACAATGATCATAATGTTCGACGCAAGAATTCGAACAGGCCCCTCTGCGTGGACCTGCGGATTCCCGTTGGCCGTGTGATCGCGGCAAAATATGCGCCAATTAAGCCGTAGAAAAACATACCTCGCTTTTTCCGTTTATTTAAGTATTTTATCGACGGGTACACGGCTACGATTCTTACATAAGGAAAAGGACGCAACATTTGTGTGTGTATGTGTGTGTAGCGGGGAGGGGTGGTGGTGGAATGGGATGGAGGCTGCGGACGTCTACAGCTCCTTGACGACTCCGCAAGTGTCATTCACTAGATTACATATTTGCATCTAAAAGCTGCCGAAGCTTCCGCTTTCCCCGAGATTTGCATAATGGTGTACTCCGCTCTAAACGAAAAATAATCCGCAGAAAGCCGGATTTTAGACTTTACCTGCCTTCATTAAGGCAATCCAAACAGGCTCTCTGGCATGTTAGAGTGATTGTAGTTGTGTTCAAGTCGCACCAAATATTTGTTTATGTGCATTTTTGGCTTCTGCCGGCCCGACGGCCATTTTAAAAGGTGATCATTTAAAATCGTGAAACTCTTCTGTCTTCTTCGATCGTTAGGACAGGTGCCATTTTCAGCGAATTATCTCGATAGTTGCAAGCAGCAAGACGAAAAAAATGTCGTCAACAAGAGACTATACTCGCGCTGAAACCAGTGATAAAACAACGAATGTTCCTCTGCTCAGCGAAGATTCTTGGGACGATGGTCAACTAAGCGATCCAGTATTGGTGATCACAGATACTGTGGAGGATGGTGAGCCCGATGTTCGTTTCTCTGTCTCTTCTGCGAAAGGTGAAACAAGCCTAGGTTGCCCTTGTAAACTGCAGCTCACAAAGACCACCGTTCTTGTAGCAATCATAGCCGTTTTGATCATTATTTGTATCGTGTTGTCAGCGTTGCTCACACGGAGTGGTAAATCGTTGTTTGGAGCTAAGCAGGAAGCAGTGTGTGTCACTGAGGGCTGTATTGACGCCGCTCATCATATGTTTCACTCCATGAACCGATCGGTTAATCCATGCGACAATTTTTACGAGTTTGCGTGCGGTGGATGGGCTCAGAATAACCCCATTCCTGAAAGCAAGGCGTTCTGGGGAATATACTCAGTTCTGCAGGAAAATAACGAGAGAACTGTGCGGCAATTATTGACTGGCGCAGCCACTAACTCTGAAGCCATAAAGAAATCGAAGACTTTCTACGACGCATGCATGAATTTGACAGCAATCAACAAGAAGGGAGCAAAACCGCTTCTGGACATTATGAAGAAACTTGGAGGGTGGAATGTCACCCAGGATTGGAACTCGTTCAATTTCGATTTCAACAAAACGCTTCAAGGAGTACACAGGTATTCGGTTCCTGTGTTCTTTAACACAGATGTCGACGCAGATGATAAAAATTCTGCCAAAAATATCCTTAAGGTAATAATAATAACAAATGAAATATACAATTCTAGTCGATGCCCGTGGTTTTTCTTTGTTTGCACGAGCTTACTCGAAAGAAAAACGCAACACAACCGCAACCTTAAAACGCGAGCAATCCCCGACTTACCCAATTGTTCTGAATTGTTATTTGGTTGTAGGTTGATCAGGCTGGACTTACACTCTCGAGGACTTATTACCTCAAGAATATGTCTGACCCGGTGAGTTGCTTTATAAAAATACACTGTTTAAAATTGAAATTACAAGAAAGTTAAAAAAGCTCTATATTTCAGACAGAACTATTATACTGCAACTGGTATTTTTGAGGTGCGGGGTTGAGTAATTACCCAAAGGATACATTACGCAAAAAAACAGAGAAAAAGTGATATGTTAAGCTTGCCACAGAAAATCTTGTATCAAACAAGCTAAAAAATATCAAACACAACCTGAACTTGGAAGAAAACAAAACAAAATTTCTGATGCAGAACCCTTTCCTGTCCCCAACATGAAACTAGTATGGAGCTTACTTGAATGGCTTGTGTTGACAGAAACTGGTGGCTTACTTGAAGTATATGACGACTGTTGGTGTGTTGCTGGGAGGCAAGGAAAATGAAACAAGACATCAGATGCGAGAAGTCCTGGAACTGGAAATGAAACTGGCACAGGTTTGTCTTCCTTTTGATCAACAGTAACCAAACTCCAGCCTGCATTGCAGACGGAAATTTAACCACGTATATATATTGGCGGTATACAGTGTCTGGCTACCCAGGCACCCCAAACTCCTGACCATGGATGGACATCCAAAAGCCAAATAATGCTAATCCAAAGAAAAATAATCCTGTTTTTAATCCTCTAGTGTTAAATCCTCTCACTGTTTTCCACACTTTGAGTTAAGTGTAGGTTAAGTCTGAAGGACTGCAGAAAAATGAATTTGTTACAGTTCAACGCCTATTTAACAGCCACCCTCAGGGAATTGGATAGTGGCCGCTTAAAGGGGGCTGGCCGCTTAATAGAGGGAAAAACTTTAGATAAGCCCTCATTGGGGCCTTGATTACTGGCCTCCTAATAAGGGTGGCCATTCAAAAGGTGGCCGCTTAATATGGGTTCGGCTGTATTTATATCTGACCCTAATCATGAATTCGATTTGACGGTGGTCCTGGGTCCGGGAGGGGGTCTCCCATTTAAAAGGGATGTGGGTGCTCCTCAGAAATGTTTTAAACAACCCCTAAGAGGTACACATTTTCTCCTGGAAATTTTTTCGGCACGATACCCTTGAAGGTACTGCATAAGCTCCCGCTGTGGACCTTTTGAGGCTGAACACCCTGAGAGGTACCAAAACCGTATTTTTAACCCCTAAAAGGTACGACAAGCACCCCCGTCTTTCATGTGGGAGTCCTCTGTCCTTTCATCTGGGACCTGAAACTGAACCTGGTTTAACCAAAGTCATTCCCAGGTTCTTCACACAATAAATGGATCATGTTAGAACTTTTTAAATATTGAATCGTGTGGTGTTTCTTTATCAGATTTTTGTGCCTCATGAGAACAGGAGCCAAATCGATGAGATATACAACAAAACAAACATCATGAAACTTCAAAAGCTTTGTAAAGAGGTAAGGGTATTCCTAGCCAGACCATTTTTGAAAAGAAGTCTCTCTTCATTCATTCTCTCTTCATAATCGTGTTTTAAATAAAGGATTTTACTTTACTTTACTTATTTTGCCAAACCGATCTGCAATTTGACTCCAAAATTTAGGTCTCTGATTAGTTTTTTCTTTTTTTGCGCTTAAAATTTGTAACCAAGCAACCATCAATCAGAAACACTTCATGGTTCTACGTCATCAGCGTCACTCTTCCAAAGGGACACAATCGAGCAATGGAAGTAGGCTCCCTTGCTTGATGTCCCTTCCCTTAAAGCAAGAAAGAAACACATGGAGCTTGGATTTCAATTTGCAGGGGCCGAAGTCTGACTTAAATGTCTTTTCCATTGCTTTCAGATAAACTGGCTTGATTTTTTCAAGAGCCAGTTTAAAGACATGCCAAAAATGCAAATTGGAGAGAAAGAAGAGGTGGTGGTGTATGCTACACGTTATCTTGCTGCCTTGTCGCCAGTCATAGCCAAAGCTTCACAAGGGTAAGGAGTTTCGTACATGATGTTAAAAGAGATGGGATTATATTTTTAATGGAACTTTGAGTCTTAAATAATTGCAAACTTTATGCAGATCGAGTCACCCCAGTGGAGATGTCCAAAGTTTTCAGAAGAACTTTTATATAACTTTTTTATGGCGGGCTTTGGACGTGGTGGAAATTAGCTAAATGATATGTCGAAATATCATTACGTGGAATAATTTGAGCTCAACGGTTTATTTGATATTTCGGAGACCGCTAGAAGCCTGAGAAAGGTACCCCATTTTGGGCGGAGCCTCTCCGGATAGGCCAATAAAGAGAGTAACCCCTCGCCCCCGACGCTATGCCCACAAATTAATATTGTTACATTTCTTCCAGGGTGTTAAATAATTACATGATGTGGCGAGTTGTGGCGAGCCTGGCCCCGTCATTATCGGAAGAATTCCGTAACGCGCACGAGGATCTTGTCAAAGTGCTCACCGGCTCCAAGCGATCAGAAGACTTGTGGAAGCGCTGTATGGGAGAGACTGACGACGCCATAGGAATGGCACTGGGATCTCTATTTATTGAGAAGGCCTTTGAAGGAAGCAGTAAACAACAGGTACTTAGATAGGCACTAGATAGGGGATGGTCCAGTGGTGAGAGCGATCGCCTCCCACCAGTGTGGCCTGGGTTCTATTCCGGCCCATGCGCCTTGCTGCGAGGGGATTTTTCCGGGTTCTCCGGTTTTCCTCCCTCCACAAAAACCAACATTTCCAAATTCCAATTCGACCAGGACAGAGGACCTGCATGAAAACCAGCTAAGGCTGATGTGGCTTCCTCTCTAAATATATTGCAATTAGATGGTCTACGTGTCACTTGGCCGTTTCTGCGAGCGACGATAGGTAACCCGAGGTGATACAAATTCAGTAGCGGTGGCGAGGGAACTTTTGTAGCCTTGGGGAAAGCTGTGCCTTTCAATAACATACGGACTCTAAAATTCAAAGCTCAACCGACAAATGCGTTTTTCGCTGCCGTCAATGAAATGTTGGGCGGCTCCTCCCTGCTTCCGACTACTGCCGAACGCGCGATAATCAAATCGTTGAGCACAGTCCAGACAACGAAACAGTGCTCGGCAGTAGTCGGAAGCTGGGAGGAGCCGCCGAACATTTGATTGACGGTAGCGAAAAACGCATTTGTCGGTTGAGCTTTGAATTTTAGAGTCCGAATGTTATTGAAAGGCGCAGTAACGACTGTCACTTTACCTTCATGGACTAAAAGTTGTCGTGGCTCGTTACTGAGTGTTTTTTCTTATTCACCGACGCAGCGAAAAGTTTCTTTAGAACGTTCTGCTTGGTTTGTCGTACAGGAGATGTGCGTTACTTCTGCAGTCTAAATTCAAAGTCATTTTTGGTTAATTTGAAGATTCCTAAACTGACGAGACTTTTGACTTTTTTTGACTGTTGTACGTAGCTGAAAAGATGCCTTTGAAGTAGGTCTCTTGTTGTACCATAATACAAGGTGCCCCGTCCCTCCAGTTATTGTAAAGTTAGCAATGGTTAATATAAATAAGGGGTATCTTAAGCCCGGGATAGTCTAGTCTGTGATAAGGTAGAGATTTTTGGCGCTAGTCTAGAATAGGGTTGCAAAATCAAGCTGATCATGGTCTAGTATAGGGTAAGAGTTTCAGTATCCCAACGGCACACCCCTACTCAAAGATTTACAGAGTACCCCGGGATCTGAAGAGGGTTTCCAATAACAGGATATCGTTATTTTCAGTTATTGTGCTTCTTACGGTGTTGTTTATGGGAAGTAGTGAGAGTAACGGGATACACTTGAAAACTGAAAAAATGTATTTACAATGTTACAAAATGTTTCTAGGCAACCGAGATGATTGACGCAATACGTACATCGTTCAAGAAAGGTTTACCAGATCTTGACTGGATGGATGACAAGACCCGCCGAGCAGCTGAAGACAAGGTACCATACACTTTTTGAATTCTTCGGCAATGGGACCACGCGAGAACAAGTTTGGGTATAATGTAACCTCTCGAACGAGATTCGCGTGCTTTCAGTAAAGGACCTACGTTTAGCCTAAATTTTTCGAGTTCGTCGTTTGTAATCCGTGTCAATCTTCTCCATCGTTAACGATCCGTATTCCTTTATGGTTTATTTTTATCTCTTTGGTGATTTTCTATGTCAGTACGCTACTATTTTCAGGTTTCCTTCAGTTTAAAGGTAATTTTGTAAGTGGTCAAAATAACGTGACTGAGCTCCTTTAAGATTCATCTTCATTTACTGATTTGTCCTTGTAATATAAAGTCAGCCAGGCAGGATATAAAAAGCGATACCAGTCCGTAATCCTTACAGAAAGCGACGACTGCCAACTAAAAGGATTTTACTATTTTTTTGTCCTTAATTAAGGCGGATGCCGTTGTGGATATGATTGGGTTTCCAGACTACATAAAAGATCCCCAAAAATTAAAGGAAAAATACGACGGGGTAAGTAGAACTTCTGCGTGCAATACCGGCGGTACATTTCAAACACCGTACGCAATATTTGAAATATTGACATATTCCTGACGATTACGATGCTGCCCGGGGCCGGATATGAAGTCGAACTGAGAAACAAGAACTATTTAAACGTTGTAAGGAAAACTCGCAAACAAAAAGCACTTTGATAGATATTTTCCCTGATTGCAATGGTGATGAAACAGGACCCTACAACACTTTTAGAGGCAAATCGTTCAAGTAAAAAAATCAACCATTATTGTAAAAAAGGCAATCTTTCCCGCGCCATGATGTCGTGACATCCGTTTACAGTACTTTCGAGTTCTTGTGCTAGCTACTTTTACGAGCGTTTCAAAGAAGATTGGCCAAAAAAACAGCAGTTGTTCCCTCGACTGATGTAGAACAAGTTGTGCATCTCATAATTCTTTTTTTTTTTTTTTTACTAGACGTAAGATTGTGATTTTGCGGGTTTTTCGTTCTTCTTTCAGCTAAATTTCAAGCCGATGGAGTTCTTCCAGAACAAAAGGAATTCTGATGACTTTCAACAAATGAAAACTCTGAAGCGTCTTCGAGAGCCAGTGGACAAATATAAGTAAGGCTATGAATAATTCAAATCAGGCTCTTTGGGTGCTTTCCATTATGCCAAAAATCCCGAAAAATGGAAAGGTCCGTTTCGGTTCGGTCTGACCGGAATATTTTGGACCACCTATAGAGGTGATCCACTTTGATCAGTCTGACCCGACGGACTGAAATTTGGCGTTCCATTTTGACAAGTCGGTTGACTCGGCTCGTTGCTTACTTCTCTTCAGTAGATTTTCACTAATCTGCACGAATGCGGGGGATTGCATTGGGGTCTCTGCCTGGCATAATAGCAAGCACCCTGTGAAACCTAAGTCAGCTTGGCTGAGGGCATTTTATAAACTGCGTGAGCGGCTATTGGCGCGTTGATTTGGCTGAGAAGTTGGAAAACCAATTGAAAGATGTCAAAGATCAATAAAAAATTTTCATCGCGCGTGCGTGAATTCTTATCTATCCACTCTGTTTCCTCGCAGGTGGTACATGACGCCTTCGACTGTGAATGCTTATTACAGTCCATCACGGAACCAGATCGGTACGTTTAGTCCACGAGTCGATTCTTAACCAATTTCACGGTATCTTGAATATGCACGAGCAAAACGTCATAATTTAAAACCCTTTGAGAGGGTTTTTGTGTGGTTATTTATAAACATTTCTTTTTTTCTTGTAGTTTTTCCCGCAGGGATTTTGCAAGCTCCGTATTATGACAAGAAGTTTCCAAAGTAAGTTCATTTGGAAATGCAGGCATTCTTTGATGTTAACTTGTCTATTTATCTTCATTCACATTCATTTTTCCTTGCTTTTATGCCGGCAGAGTCATCAACTTTGGAGGGATTGGCTCTGTTGTGGGACACGAGCTTTCTCATGGCTTTGATAATTCTGGTAAATATTACAAGTTTAAGAAATAAAAATTTCAATTATTTATTACGGTTGAAGCATTAAAACGACACTGAAGACCGGTGTATGCGCAATTTATACAGCCCTGTAGTGCGAAAGCCGTACTGGCGAGGAATTCTGTATGAACTTTTAGTACCGGAGACAGTCTACACGGATCAGTTTTTTATGTTTTGAGGAACATTTTCAAGGGTTTCTTTTATCAGCTAATTTAATGTTTGTTTACTAGGTCGCATGTATGATAAATACGGGAATTATGGAGTAATGTGGTGGACCAACAGATCTGTGGAGCAGTACAAGTCGAGAAGTGATTGTATGGTTAAACAGTATTCAAAGTTCTCCTACTTTAATAAACATGTAAGTAAAATAGAGCTTTGTTGCAACCCTACAGAGTACAAATTACACGAGGGAATTACACGTCTGAACGAACCTGATTAAATGATCCATCCATCCATCCATTTGTGTACTGATTGACTGACTGACTGACTGACGGACGGACGGACATTTTGAGCGAAGAATTGACTGGCTAATTGTTTGTTTGCTTGATCGATCGATCAATAGATTGATTGATTGATTGATTGATTGATTGATTGATTGATTGATTTACTGATTTATTGCTTGACTGATCGATTGATCTATGTAAGTTAATAATTACTTATATAGCTTGGCGCTTGATGCTCTTGAGACAATGAGTAGATAATTTAAAAATTATGACGTAAAACTGTCTTTCTTCCATTTCCTACTTTTTGGCCAGGTGAAAGGAAAAGTTACCCTGGGTGAAAACATAGCTGATAATGGAGGCTTGAAAGCTGCTTACAATGTAGGTATTCTCGTTAATTTATAATTTAGAACAGGCATAAACCATGGAGATTTTCTCGCAGATCGTATTTCAGGAAACACTTGTCACTTTTTATATGCAGTGACTATGGATATACTAGGAAGTTTCAGTTGTGCGAATGGAACCAGAATTGACGATCTGGAAAGAAAGTAACCAATCAATTCAATTTTTATGTGTTTACTTTTGTATATTGATCCGTATTTTTTTCTCATGTTAGGCCTACAAAGAATGGGAAAGTAAAAATGGCGCTGAACCACCTCTGCCACTGCTGAATATGACACCTGACCAAACATTCTTCTTAGCCTTTGCACAGGTATATTTTTGCCTCATTTTTTCCAATCTGAACAACACAACAGTCCAGCGTACGAAAAAAATACTTATTGATAAAGATTGCTTCCAGACCAGCTGTATTTTTACCCCTCTTGCAAGATATTTTATTGTAGATTGCTCCTCAGTATTCTAGTAGGTTGTCCTAATGTTGACCGTTACCTAGGTTACTCCTGTGTGGTGAATGAGCTGTCTCGTGCAACACATTCACCCCGGGTCGGCCAGCGCTCAAACCCAGACCGCTCGATCAGGAGTCCGACGCGGTAATCATTAAAGGGAAACCAACCTCACACAGCTGCGGGAATCACTTGTGTTTCTTTGAAGCTGTAATGTCATCTTGAAGTGAATCGTGTTTGACGCTCAGTCGTTAGAAGAACTGAGACTCGTTATAAGCGTCTAACCATACGACGAATAACTAAATTGTGTTTTTTTGCTGGTTGGTTGAAGTGTTTTGCTTCTGCCTTGATTTTTCCTTTTCTTTTTCTTTGCGATGCGGTGGGAGAGGGATACTGGCGTACAGCCCAGCCATTCAGTCAACCTTAATACTGATTTCAGTCTTCACCGCGAAACTTTCACGTTCCCCCAGACTCTTCCTCGACTAAAGTAAACAATTAACAGCAAACTGACAGAGATGCTCATATGCTTCGCATTATAGCTACGATTATCACGTGATGAGAAGTGTAGAACGACGTCTTTAATAAGGATGTTTACTTTGTTAAACGTATCAAGTCGCATAGAAGGTTGACATTTCATGTTAACTTCTTGTTCTGCAGAACTGGTGTGCAGACATAAGAGAGGAGGTCGCGAAAGTAAGGCTTGATGATGACCCGCACTCACCAAACAAATTTAGGTAACGTGCCGATTAAATAATTGCCCAATAAACGTGTTGTATTGACAGTTAGGCCCTGTCAACACTACGCCGGAGGAATTTGAAAACGGAGGTTTTACTCTGAAAATGCATCAAATGTTTTCCGTCCCCACTACGCTGGAGAAATTTGGAAACGCAACAATCACCGGTCATTTTGCATTTGTGTTTGAGTAAAACTCAGGTAGGGTATCGTAACGTCATCGTATTCGAAAACTTCGTTTTCAAAATGTTTTCCGTCCACACTAAAACACAAGGCCGACGTTTTCAAATTTCTCCGGTTTGAAGAACGTTTTCGAAAAGCTCCGTTTTCGTGACCGGAGAAATAAAGCTGCGTTTTCAAATTCCGCTGGCCTAGTGTGGACGGGACCTTGTATAGGGAGGTTTCTTGTTAGAATAGAACCCCTTATTTTGATAGCAGTTTTTGGGCGTTAAAGGCTCTTGTTCCCAAAATAACATTTCGTCTTCAAGGGGGAGTGTTTACTCAAGGAGGCGCTTATAATTCCAGTTTTCATAGTTTCCAGTATCATTTAACTATTTTAGATTAATTCTGAAATTTCAAATGGTTGCATTCACTGTCGTGTTTAATGTTTTTCTTGCAGAGTTCTGGGTTCTCTCGCTAACTTACAAGCATTTGCTGAAGCATTCAAGTGTCCGCCTGGCAGTAAGATGAACCCTCCGGACAAATGTCACATTTGGTAGAAGCTAGACTTATGAAGAGTTTGACATCATCGAGGACGCCCGGATCAAAAATTACTTTGTTTAAAACTGCCTATAGTACGATAGTGTTTAGACTAGTCACTGTAGCTCGATTAAGTCGAGGCTCGCGTACGGTTGTTTTGAAAACAAAATAAAAATTAAAAGTAGTCACTCTGGCTGATCAAACTAACCCGCGAAGGCTTTGAATCGACCACAGATGGTGGTAAAGGGTATTTTCGTGACTCATGTTCGGCCCTTTTTTTTTTCCTGTGAAATGTGAAATGGCTAATTTTTTCCTCGTGAATCGTGATTTTCATAGTCGCCGTGAACCGTGATTTTCCAAAACGTTCTCTTTTATTTTCCGTGAAGCGTGAAATGCCAATGTTGTATCTTTCGTGAATTGTGAAAGGGCTGCTTTATTTTCCGTGAAACGTGATCTATACCCCCCTTTACCACCCTCACCACGCGGTTGCCAAGCGTGGGAAAACGTGGTCGGTTACGAGCTCGCGAAAACAAGTAGGTGCGGGAAACTCGCGTAAGGCAAGTGGCGGCTAGCTTTAGCGTTAGGTTTCCTGTCGAGTTCTGATTGGTTAAATTGACAGCATGCGTGTTGTGATTGGTTAGAGCGTGGTGTTGGTGTTCACTGAGGGCGCGCAAAACTAAAACAAAAACAGGAGTTGAACCCGCGTCTCTTTACTGAGCCAACCGGCCCGGTACACTTGATACTGATAGTGATAACGCTGAGTAATGTGTCGAGTCACAAAAAAACTTGAAATCTAACCAAAGAAAATTAATAACTTCGATTCAATAATGTTCAATTTGAATCATTTGTTTCAGTTGTTTGCTTGGCCCCACTAGCCTTTGTGCTCTAAACACTATAAACACTGGTAAATATTATAATAAAGGTTATTTTTTATCTTACATTATGAATAAAATAGGCTTATCAAATTATTGCTTAATTTAAACGTGATATATAAGGTACTAAAACATTGGATCACCTATGTAAGGTAGAAGGAGGAAGGCGGAAGGTGATTCTCACTGAAAGCGCGGGAAATCTTAAAGGAGTTAAAGTAGGGAGTTTAAGTAACTACGACGGCGACGGCGGGGACAACGTCGATTAAAAAATGAATGTATATTATGCCTGCTCCATGGCTACTAATTTCGCGATACTCTAAAGTCATTGTTTCTCTTTGTCAAAACTATCCCGAAACTGATCATGGAACACAGCGTAAAATTCGAAATATAACTTTTGAAAATTATCCGTCGCGGTTCACGTTCTCCAGAAAACGCAGAATTTGGACATTTCACGTTGTTATTTTTCGTAGGATGGCAAAGAAATGTACCAAGAATTATAACGCACGTGCACGGCCATTATTCTTCTCATTAACCGTTTTGTTCAGCGACGTTCCCGTTCCTATTGCCGTTGCCGTTTTCTTAAATTCCCTAATTCAACCAGGGGCCTAGCTAGGGGGGGTGGGGGGTGCCCCTGGACCCCTCCCCCCTTGTAAGCCTTTTTTAAGCAAACAACCCACAACAGGTGGCAAAAACGACATGACAGTCTGGTGAATACCCTGACTTTGACACAGTGTGACTCCCCTTTAAAAAATCCTGGCTACGCCCCTGTCAACAAGAGCCAAACGCGGGAAAGCCTACCAACGACTAAAATGAACTTGCAACTACTTCGCTTTTTTCCTATACTGATTTATTTTCTGGTTTAATTGTGTTTCATTGGGAAAAAATTAACATAATGAATGACTGTATACTTATCTCGTTTGTTAGTTGCAATCTTAAACCAGGTAGTTAGTTTAAAAAACTGTTGTATATAATATTCAAAAGTTTTCATTATGTACATAGAAGCCGTTGGTGTATTTTAGATGCGAGCAGCACAAGTGAATAGTTTCAGTTGTAGTTTAAAAATGTCAATCGGGTCTCTTTATGTTGAAATTTACAGTTTAAAGTAAGACAACGGTTACAAAGTGTTCACCGACAACTCGTTATCTTGATTAAATAAATCAACCACCGGATTATGGCAGAACACGGAGAAATCTCCCTCTCATATTCTGTTAGAGTTTTTTACTGTTTTTAAGTTTATTAAAATGTTAGCTCCTGCACTCGGAAAATTGCCCAGTATAACATTCCCACGGTTGAAATAACCATAGCTTTCAACGTTTTCGTTGGAGCTGGCGAACGTTACACGAAGTGGAAACAAGTGAAGCGTAAGCATAAGGCGACATACGTAGACGCAGTAAGTTGATAATTGGCGCCTTTTGTTAGGAAAATTTCCAACGAAAGGCGCTAATTATCGGCATCGTACTGTTTATCAGCATTTTACTACTTCTGCGTATGTCGGCTTATGCACTAGTGAGAACCACTGAGCCTTAAGGCTTTTCGCAATGGTTGCGGCGACCGTACAACGTGTTACACCGCAGCAACGTCTTTGTCGTCGTCTTCGAGCGTGTACTTCGCAACAAAATTGCACTTTGTACGAAGCATCGCCTGGTGACATGTCTGGTGTAACAACGCCTTTGTATTGCCCCTGTGTACTCGTTGAACTTCTATTTGGGGTCTTTTGTCAGCATACTGCTTAGAAGGCCCAGCACCAACGTTCGCTCCATTTCGGAGTCTGTCTGGCAAAGCCTTTTATTGTCAGCGTAAGATAAACTGTAACTCAACAAGCTAACAGATTAATTATCTGATTAATTATTAAAAGTGAAATGTTGTCACGAACGTGGGACAAAGAAAAAATCTGAGTCCCCGACAGGATTACTCAACGAGAACAAACCTCGGTCATAGGACTGTGTGTTCTTTTCAAGTAGAACTCACATGGCCATGCACCTGTGAAGCATCCACACAAAGGTCAGGGAACCCCAATACTGAGCATGCTACAACATTCATCAAATATGTAGATGATTTATAACATAAGGAGAATTTCAGAAGTACTTATGTCGATGAAGCTCTGGTCAATACACAAATCGTCAATAAATTGGATGATAAGCTAATGCTTAACAGCATCTGGACACAAGTTAGCACTGCTAACACATGGAGGGATGCAAGCTAGTCTATTGCAAGTTCCTTCTCCTAAATTTTGGCATGTTTCCCTAATAGGTCCCCAGCACCCTTTTATTCTTCTATATAGAGAGAGAGACACTGCAAGAGTACACTGTCTTACCCAAGACCACAACACAGTCCCAACAAACAGAGTGCAAATCCAGACCAGTCTTTTAGCCAGATGGGTGTCCAGGCATCCTGTGGACGGCCACTTCCCAAAGAAAATTGTTTCATTTTTCATATACGTATCTTATTAGATGTTTTGGTGTGTATTATTGCTGTATATTTTTACAAGTTCTGCCATATTTTGACGAGCCGTATGGGCCTGTACAGCAAACAGGTTTCCTACTGTACAAATAACTGTACAATATCGCTGTATAACTGTACTGTTATTTGGACGGTATTCACTGCGGTTGGATAATAAGTTGCCTTATAAATTACTCATTTGAGCATGCTCTGTAGCACATTTTGGATGTCCACTTTTCAAATCTTGGCTAAGAGCCTGACCCTGACTGATCATTCCAGTACCATTCACTCCAGAGTCCAGTAACCCTAGAATGCAGCTTAACTTTAAGATTGCGCTTAATCAAGCTATAAGGGTAGTGAAAACAGACTTGCCCCACCACCAAAGTAAGCATAATGTTGACCTACATGGGTTGAAATCCTGTTCAAGCCCGAGTTTCTTTCAAGTTTTATTTACAAAATGCTGAAGTTGCATACAGAACTGCAGTGATCTACCATATATCTATTTCATTGAGCTCAATGATTGCCAGCTGTTGTTCAGGAGGAACAGAGCCCAGAGTCAAGAAAGTGGTGGAAATTTAGCCTAGTATTTCAGCATTTCTGCTATGTTGTGTATTCTGACAAATTAACGGGATTTAGCTGTCAATGTTCTATGATTTATTCCTGGAGTATCTAATTTTGTTTGATTGTCGACCGTTCGGCAATTGAACATTTGATTTTGTTTGATTGACCAAATTTTAGTGTGAGTTTGATTATGTTCGATTACCGACCCCAGTTGAGTGATTGGTGATCAATTCAGTTTGATTACCAAACATTCGATTAGATATGCCAGGTTAATTGTAACATTTGTGTCATTTTTAGTGAACACAGATCCCCAAGGTCACTCCAAGAAATGGATATTTTTTGTCAATGCTAATAAAAACCTTGCAAGTTAAGTTTAGCCACTCACCGAAGTTTCAGCCTCTAAAATGCAGGTTTTCCTTATGAAATTCGTCTCCAAAGAAGCCCAAAATTTGAACATTGCTGCCGCCATTTTGAACAGTACTCAGCAGCCAGGCTGCATTTTCATGACGTCATTCCGTCCAAGAGATTTTGTCCAAATGGCTTCCAAAGAGCCATTTTAACTACCACTCTGGGTTATGGCTGTTCTTGAGCCATATTATTTTGAGCCAAACATGCTCAAAACTCCGAAATGTCTACTTGCTATAGATGAAGACAAAAAAAAGTAATCTTTATGGAGTGACCATCTCCTTTAAAAGATTTTGGAACTCTACTTTTCACTGTTTGGTAGATCTAAGATAATACTGGCAAGGATGATCGAGGTGACTCATTAGTGGTGATGCATTGAGTGACATGTAGTGTCATTCGTTGAAGTAAAATCCCCAAGTTAAACGTCAAAAAAAACATATTCTGTAGTACAAGAAATCCAATTTCTCTTTCTTCTTTGTTGTTCCTTTTTGTGAACAGGTCATCCATTTCATTAAAAAAACAGTCTCCTACCTCCATGAAACATACGTTAAGCCTACTTTTCTTCAGTTCAACCAAACGTCAGTGTAAGTGAAGAATGATTTATTTCATATAAACTTCACATCAAACGTCAGTGTGTTTACAAAACACTCTACTCAAACACACACTTGGGCTGGACGATTAATTTGAACATTTTGCCGCCGTCTTTGCAGTCGACAATAAATTCTATTAATTGCTTCCCTTTTTGAAGACTCTGTTCCTTCTCAACTTCACCCATGCTCTCCACTGAAACATTTCCCTGTACGTCTTCAGTGAGAAATACAATGTACCCATAACTGTGAACGTGCCAAAACAATAACCCACAACGGTCCACACATCTACAAGACGATTAACACGCTGTACATCGGGCCATACATCAACATCTGCCATGTTCTTCACTTTACTGGCTGCACCACCAAGAACATTCACGTAAGACAACAGAACACTTCCATTCGTCTTGCCTTCTTCTTCAAGCACGCCTTCGAGAAAGCCCTTATCTTCGTCCTCCATTTTGGATTTATGCAGATGCGAGAGACTAGAACCGAATCCCTTGGCACGCATTGGGAAAGTACGCGCGCAATGTCCGCGCAGGGCGGAAAAAGAATAACGCTCCGCCACGCGCGTCGCGGCTAAAAAAACTCAGAAAGGTCTGTTGTATTTCACTACTACAGTTTCAGGTGCTATAAAAATATTAGCTTGGCTGATCATAGTCTATCCACAGACGTTTTTTTTTTTTTTTTCTGCGAGTGTTTTTTTTTGTTTTCGAGCGCGAGGGTGACCGCAAAGTGGGCGAAAAATTGTGTGTCACGGATTCAGATGTTTTATTTTTGTCTTAAGATAACTGAACCCACTAACGAACTGTACATGTTAAAGATAATTTATTTAAAATTTTTCATCTGGAATGCGAGGGTTATGCCATTAAATTTTGACACAAGCACATAAGTTTTAGGTGTATTCCATCCCTATTGCAAGTGCTAATTATAAGCTAACATTCGAACATTTCCACCTTATGGTAACGGTAGCTTACGTCGCTTATACTAAATTAAACAGCGTTTTTTTATATACTTTTTTACAAAATACTCTTCACGTAAGTGTCATGCAATGTGCAAGGCGTGACAACGTTCAAAGGGCACTTTGATATTTGTTACCTGCTTTCACGTGATTTTCCCGATCTCAGGAGCAAGTCTTTCCTAGTCGATTGCTACAGATGTATCAATATAAATACAATAAAATTTATAATCCCAGCACTTATTTACCGCTGTATAAAATATTTTCACTACGCAACCCGGAAGTAAAGAATATGAACGCTACTTAAATTTTCGATATTCGTGGTACATGTATATGACGTTTAGTCAACATAAAGATATTACAAAAAAGGATTAAGCATTCGTGACTATGCATTTCAAGATAGCAGGGCTGAGGAAACTGTGGACTAGTCCCCTTTTGTTTTTTGACATCCACCGTCTTTGGACGTGAGTTTGTTGTAACACGGTACGATACGATAAATCAAGCTTCCCTTGCCCAAAACGACGGACAAGTCTATAATAGAGTTTCGTTAAGCAGTATGCCGACTAAACCTGCGATCTGACGTTCGTTTTTCGGCGAACGCCCCCCAAAAAAGAACTCCTGATCGCAGGTTATATGCCAACGGAACCTGGTCTAATGTCTTTACTGGTTGATCCTCAACTGTTTTGTTGTATTCATTAGCTCTTGATAAGTGGCTATTTACAGTTCCAATTTTTAAACTACATTCTGATTCATAGAGCATTTTACCGACTGCAGCACGACTTATGCGGCGGATTTGATCCCTTCAAATTCACTCTCTTCTTTTTGCCTTTGCCGTTTTTCATATTTTCCTCTTGCACCGGCGGACATACTTTGTTCAGAATGTCTTGCGTTAAAAGAGTAAACGCGTGATCAATGTTTGAGCTTGAAAGTGCGCTGGTCTCCACATAACGGATGCAATGATTCTGGGCGAGCATCTCTCCCCTTTCTCTCGTAACTTTTCTTTTCTCTTCAAGATCGCATTTGTTTGCAACAAGAATTTTCTCCACGTCTTCATTCGCGTGCTCCTCGATTTTTCTCATCCACTTCGAGATGTTGTGGAAGGACTTTTCGTTGGTGACGTCATACACCATCATGATTCCCAGTGCCCCACGGTAGTAAGCTGTTGTGATGGTATGGAATCTAGAAGGTGTAAAGTAATGTCGAAATAAGCTCTTGGGAAATTAATTATTATTTATCAGTTAAACTGAAATCAAATGAAATGTCAATATAGTAACAAATTTATTTACATCTTTGGCGTGTTAGCACGGGTTGTTAGCACCAGAATATTGAAAACGAAACTTTGTGAACAAAAGAATTTGGACTCCGGTAACTATTTCGTCCCGGCGAATTCTTGGCGGGAAACATGAGATGTTGGGACAAACGCGGCATAACGACGCGGCCTACTATTTCGGGAAACATTCTCAACATTGGAAATCGTGAAAGATGGGCAGCTAGGGCAGGAAATAATTACAACTAAAACTGCTACGGACGCGACACATCCAGATTATGGCGGGAAACAACGCAAGCCGACGGGCGCAACACATCACGGCGGGAAAATATCCGGAGGCTGTGAAGGGAATATTTTTCTAAAAATAACTGAAAGCTGTAAAGGACTCGACCAATTATGGCGGGAAACTACTGGGAGATGCCAGGTGGCGGGAAAATTCCGCCGAATTCAACCTGTGAGATGCGATCGAATATTCATCAGATTTCCGACTTTGATTTTGGCCAGGTACGGCTCCTGTTTTGGCAGAATTTAGCCATAGTTTGGATGGGAGCAAAAGAACATGGTCATTTATTTTTTCAAGAAAACAAGCCATCAGCCGTTCAAGTTGGATTATTTTGAACGAAGAAGGAAATTTCTAACAAAACCTTTTGGGAAATAAGGGAATTAAGGGATTAAGGGAAGATGTACATACCCCCTGGGGTACCCCGAGCCTCCGGCACTCGCAGAAAGTTTACCTTACCTCTCTTGTCCTGCAGTATCCCAAATTTGTAACTTGACTTTCTTTCCCCCTAAAACCATAATCATAAAAAAGCTTGATCAGGAAAACAGTCAAATCGATCGGGTTCTCCACCGAAACATTTAGTACTAAAAAAGTTGATGTGGAAAAAGGCAGTGAAATCTACAGAAATGGTTAGTGTCTGAGGACCGATCTCTCACAACGATACACCAGAAACTATTTATTTCACTGCGTATCATTCCAAAGCAGTCCCCTGACGTAAGCAAGCTCCAACTCGCGCTGAGAGTAATGGGGTAGCGGAGCACATGTACCCTTATCAGGGTGGAGATCTCAGGCGTAGATAGGGGAGTCTTCCAGCAGGTAAAGCTTTTATCCAAGTAATAACTCAATACCCTTGTTTATAATTATTTTTATGCTCTTCACATTCGTGGCTTAAAACATATTGATATTGTAAGAGGAAACTGTATGTTGATCATTCTTGGGAACCCAAGAGTAAATAAAGGTTTCGCAGCAGGTTTAGGGCCAATCATTTGTACTATTTAGTGTAAAACTGTTAGAGGAGAGAATTCGCGACACACACACACACAAAAAAAAATATTGCGCGACGGAAAAACTTAAGAGGTCCAATATCATGGTGAATATTTTAGCGTAACATCTGACGGGAAGTTAATCAATTATGAAGTAATGTTCATTGGACCGCTTACGTCATTGGAACAATTCATAATATTTGGAAGAAACATTTCCGTATAAGCAGAAAATGTCCGGATTACCACTCTCGCTTTCATCACGATAACTGCACATGATTTTTAAGGCTAAATGTAAAATAAAAAACACCACTCGACAGCAGGCAGCGGCAGATGTCATTCCAGTGAAGACATAATAACAATTCAACAATATAGAAAATAGACTACCAGAATACAATCATTTCATAACATAGCAGTGGGTGGTTTCCTTCAATCGATGGACACAACAAGCGTAGATCTTTCTAGTATTTAAACTTATGTGCTACGAAAATTAACCCTTGACAAATTACAGGCCAAAGCCTCCGGGTGAAATGATCTTTCGTGATCGAAACAATTGCAAATGTCGGTTTCAGATCAGTTGCAATTATTGTTCACAGGAAGTTAATGACCATGAACGTGCGAAATATTTGTCGGTTTCAAAATTGAAACAAATAATAAAAGGATAAAAGCGTGCCCTTGACTATGTTTTGGGTATATTCTAAAAGTCAGAAAGAAGACTCTGTCATGGCGATTTTCTGTAGCTGTGTTAATTAACTAAGTGACGCCTAGTAAATGCAAACTTCAACTCATCCGTGAACATATAAATGCCATTACATTCGGTACAAAATTCACCCCATGAAATTTAGTTCTATTTATAAAATACAGATGGCAGGTACCAGCTAGTACGTCTAGTCTTAAACAGACATTAAAAAATGTTCGTTTCTCAGCTTAAACGCCAAAACATTCCGAGACCTTCGATTTTGTTTACAACCAAAGTGATGTTTCATGTATTTCCTTCAGTCCGCTTTATCTCTACTCACCGAGTTCCAGAGTTCTGATCTTGAAATCGATTCCAATCGTCGAAATAAACGTCGGATTGAACGTGTTCTCGGCGAATCGAAATATTATGCACGTCTTCCCAACTCCGCTATCGCCTATGAGGAGAAACTTGAAAAACAAGTCGAAATTCGGCTTCGCCATTTCGCGAGTTAAGCGCCGTGTTACGTGACGGTGGGAATTTTGCGCAAGGGGGAGTGGGGAGTGGTTACTAAATAAAGTTCGTGGAGCGGAACCGGAAATCGGGCACAGTGCAAACGTAACACGGATGAAAGCACGAACTCCTCTTTAGCGGAAAGACTTTTCAAGATTGTTTACAGGAAAAGCTTTCTTTTTGCGGCTGTTTGCCCAAAAAATATGCCTAACATGCCGGGCGAACTGATGAAATCGCATGTAAACTCGTCTCATTACCAACTGCGTCACATATGGAAAATGTTTTCGTGTACATATGGTAGAAAAAGGTATCACGAGCAGTGGCGAACAATGGAGCAAGATTAAAACCAGAGGGAGAAGTAAAGACAAAGTGTATAAGTACTACGTATCACCAGCACGACGTCAACAGAAAATATTTGATGACTCATTCAGTAGTAGTATACGACAACCGATATTTTAACAGAGTTTATTTTGTTCACGTTTCTAATTTTCTCTCTCTAACCCTAAAACGCTTGACCCGAAGTTAACAGTCCCACCTGTTTACACAAATATCTATATAAAGCCTCTTCCTGAAGGATTTTGTTCTTTTAGCCTTCACGTTCGCGTTGCGTGACAAAACAGTCACGGCCAACAACAGTATAAAAGAAGAGAGAAAAAGGGACTTCAACTAGATTTATTCAATGCATGCCAAAATCATCCAGTCAGCGCTAAAATCAGGCTCTTTAACTTCAATGTTCAGATGATTTTACAAGCTAGAGTCAGCACGACATGCAAGACTTTGTCGATGTGTCCAGTCGTTGTATGCTCTCAGACTGCGCTAATTCATCCTCACCGTACAGCAAAACCCTGTTCAAAATGTCTCTTGCCAAAATCGTGAATGCTTCATCGATGTTTGAGCTTGCCAGAGCACTCATTTCCACGTAAGGAATTTCAAGATCTATAGCCAGCGACTCGCCTCGTTCTCTGGTTATCTTTCGCTTTTCTTTGAGGTCACACTTGTTTGCGATCAGGATTTTGTTGACGTTTCCTCCAGCATTCTCTTTTATTTTACTCATCCACTTTGAAACGTTCATGTAGGACTTCTCGTCTGTGACGTCATACACTACCATGATGCCCATAGCTCTGCGGTAACAAGTGGCCGTTATTGTGTAGAATCTGCAAAAATAAATGAAAAATTGAGAGACTCCGCAGAGGTCTAGGATTAAGACTCAGGTCTAGCGAGAAGTCTAGGTTTGAGCCCTATCTGGGGTTCCTTTTCTCAGTGTTTTAGCAAAAACAACCAGGTGTATAATTTGACTTACTCTTCTCCAACGCTCATGTCACGCAACGCTCTTAGAAGCCTTGCGTGACCATCCAACTAAGCAATGAAAATTGAAAATTTTCGCGCGAATATTTTGCTCACATTTTTGTTAATGTACCTTTCTTGGCCAGCAGTGTCCCAGATTTGAAGCTTGACCTTTTTTCCATCTGTAAATAAAATAAAAATAAGACCAACAACGGGTAAAACAATTCTACAACTCAATTATGACTAAGGGCACGGGCATTTCCGAGCCTTTTGCAACATCCCGTGACCGGAAGTGACATAGATTTTATTTCCGAGGTCGTGTGCCTTTTGTAAAATAATTTGTGGTATGTACTGTTAACATTTTCCTGGAACTAAATTGCAATTTCTAAGAACGGGAAGAAGACGAAGAAGAGTGTTAACCTTGCAAGCTATCAGCAGTGTCACTTTCACAACACGCGCGTGTCGTCAATATTCCCGGAATATCAGGCATCGCTTTCTTTCAATTCGAAAATGAATTTCATCAAGTTCTGTACATGAAAGTAAGCCATTCCTTTCATATGAATCAGTGTACACAGCAAAAAGGTCGTGGTGTCGTAATGCGAACATTAACAAACCCTGCAGCGACATTTTAGTCATTGCATATTTAATTCACAGAGCTGAGCTCTTGCCGGCGACACTGTCAATATTCTTGTTCAACCAATTCAAGTGGACCAAACACAACACCACAAGCCCTTTCAGATACGCAAAGTGATTAAATTTTCTTACCATTGATCCTACTCTTCGAATGATGGAGAACTCAGTGTAAGCGCGATGTGCAAAGCACTTCACTGCTTAATAAATCTATTACACAACCGTACAGCTGTTTTAAACGTACCGATTTCAAGTGTCCTTATTTTGAAGTCTATTCCAATGGTCGATATATACGAAGAAGTAAAGGTGTTCTCCACAAACCGAATAAGTATACAAGTCTTTCCAACACCGCTATCTCCGACCAACAGAAGCCGGAACAGGTAGTCATAGTTTTTCGCCATATTCTGTCTGGAGTTGTGTCGTAGCGGATTGCGTTACATATGCCGTTTAGTCACGTGCATATTCGTGCTTCCTCCGCTGATACGGTATGCCCGCCCAGACTTCACGGATCCTGAACCATGGATAACTGCCATCATTCAACTCTCGTTCCTGTTCAAGTTTCACCTTTTCTCGGCAAAATGTTTATTTTGCCGTTTAATTCTGACCAAAAGTTTGAAGGTCATCTCTTTGATCACGTGCTATTTCGGGCCCGGGCGGGGAGAGGCTAACTCTAACCAGAGGTAGAGTTAGGTATAGTTACCCTTCTACCTTCAAGGGTACTAATTAGAGAATAAAATAAATTACAGTATTTAGAGAGGAAACCACATTAGCCGGCTGGGTTTCACGCGGATCCTCTATCCTGGTGGAACTGAAATTTAGAAATGTTGTTTTTTTTTTTTTTCAGGAGGGAGGAAAGCAGGAGAATCCGGAGAAAGAGCCTCGGAGCGAAACAAGAACCAATAACAAACTCTAGCTACTTTCAAGTTCGGTTTATTTTGGACATTTTGTGGACGTTCAAGCCAAAACAGTCTCACTACCAAGGCTCACAACTAACATTCCGAGTGGAGTTTCTGGTTTTGGTCTCCATAAAATGCAATCAAGATTTTATTTTATTGTTTACACATTGCTTAATAGGAAGATATTTGTTCACAAACATTGTTTCTGCTATTTACATGTCCAACAAGTTAAACAAAAGAACCTTTTGTTTCACCAGCCAGTTAATAACAATAGCACACGTTATGGTACCGATACCTTCACTATTTGTTCAATGTCAACAATTTATTAGTTGTGTCTCGCAGTTTCAGCAAACATTTTTCCCTACCAAAAACATCCCCTGCTGAATTCGACATGCTTGCAAATTGATAAGCTTTGGTCAAAATAGTCTTCCTTTCATAAATCATTGTTAATTTCTTTTCATCATGAAATACTGGCGAAATCCTAATGGAAGCAACAGGCATGCTTAGCTTTCTCTTCTACTGACAGAGCAGGCCTGCTCTCCGCAGCCAAGCAGACATGATTGTTAAAAACGTCCTGTGTCAGTGCCCCAAATGCATCTTCCACATTCATATTTGAAAAAGCGCTTATTTCCAGGTAACGAATCTCAAGATTTTGTGCAAGCTGTTCTCCCTGCTCTCTTGTGATTACTCTTTGTTTCTTGAGGTCGCATTTGTTCGCTACCAACATCTTTATTACATCAGGACTGGCAAGCTCCTGAGTTTTTTGTATCCACTTCGGAATGTGTTTGAAAGACTTTTCGTCGGTGACGTCATACACCAACATGATCCCCTGGGCTCCCCGGTAACATGTGGCCGCGATGGTATGGAATCTGCAGGAAAATGCACAAGTCAGTTTTTTTAGTTTTAAACTTATTTGTAAGTGTTTCGTTGCTGTTTCAGTACTAAAGCAAAGCTGAGGACAAGGTATTTTTGAAAGCTAAACCATAAATAAATAAATAAATAAATAAATAAACAAATAAACAAATAAAAATATAGTCATAAATACCTTAACTGACCACTCCCCCAATGGAGTTTTTCAGGGCCAATGCAAACAAATGATAAAACGAATACAATATAAATGAACATAGCGTGGTTAAAAACCCAACCGGCGGGAGGCAGACCAGTTGGCTATTTACAAGAGTGATAGCCTGCAGAGCAGGCGAGTTTTTTTCGAGCGAGCACATCGTAAAAAGTTTAGCCGCCATCTTGAATTTTTCATGCAGTGGAAGACTGGAGAGGGAAAGAAAGTTTTACCAAGGGGGTGAATGATAGGCAAGAGGAAGGATAGGGGAGGGGGTGGGGCGAAGAAAATCTTCTCATTTTTCCCCTCCCCCATCCCCCACCGTCTAACATGGCGGTCGCAAGGTTGTAACGCTAACTCGCCCCAATAAGACGCCTGCACTGCAGGCTACAAGAGTCACCGAGGAGTTAAACTCAGGGCTACCGAGAACAACGCCAGCAGGTGGTCAGAACTGGACTTCCGGATTTCAAGTTAAGCGCTCTAACCACGTGGCCAAGCTGCCTCCCATGCCATGAAGTTGAGGATTCTTTTACCTTTCCTGGCCAGCAGTGTCCCAGATTTGTAACTTGATTTTCTTTCCACCTGATATAGAAAATATAATAGAACACGATCTTGACTATGAACAACGAGAACACCCTTTGTTCGAGGTTCAGTTGCGTGCGCGAGTTAAACATGTGCTAGACATACTGGGCCATTGTTGTCTTTGACTCCCTCCCCCCCCCCCCCTCCCCTCCCCTCCCTCGGCCCATCCCGGCCCTGTCTTCCCCGTAGAACTCGAAAGTTCGAGGGTTAAACCGAAATTCATTCTATGGTGAATTGTCAGCGATATGATAAAAACTAAGTTTCTGAGTAGTGATTTAATGACAGACCATTTCGTTCTTGTTTGTTCAAGTAACCTTCATTTTTGTCGCAACCAGCAGTGCGTCACGCAAGCTTTGAATAGAATGCGTGACGAGGCCCAAGTTACTCGTAATGATCCATTCGAATCGTGTATTAATGTAGCCATTTGCGCTGTTTATTCCCAGCTTGTTTGAATTTCTGCTGTAAAGTCAAGTCAAGGCAGCTCTTGAGACGCTCCGTGATAAACGCTAAGTAATTTCACAAACAAACAACAAACGCGCAACAAACACTAACAGGTCTTATGACCTTTAAGTGTTTCGAAACAATATTTACAAACGATCGCCTGTTTGATTAACAACGTTATTGGGCTCAGCCGGGAGCAAAAATCCTAAAATATTGCCTTGAAATTGACACTGTCTGAAAATGAGTGCTCAAGCTTCGGTCCTCGGTTTAGAGATCCTTGTACTCACCAATTTCCACTGTCCTGATCTTGAAATCTATGCCAATAGTTGTGATGAATGCGGTATTAAACGTATTTTCGACAAATCGAAATATTATACATGTCTTACCAACACCGCTATCCCCGATAAGGAGTAATTTGAATAAGAAGTCAAACTTTTTCTCCATTTTGAATAGGGGGCAGTTTTAGCTCGCCGTGAATCGAAGCGTTGAGTTAGATCTGAGCAAGTTGTCCCATTGCCTCGTGGATAGCACCTTCTGGAACCCTTGATCGCATTGCAGTCGCGTGACTTTAAAGACCATAGTTTTCATCGGATTGTCCCCGGTAGCAAGTTATGCGGCTAAAATAGTTATGGACGGCCTATCTTAAGTTATTGACCTCAAATGTGAACAGTAAGAGAAATGGTACGAAATATATTATTATTCACAGTATAGTCTCAATAAGTCTCAATAGGGTAGGAAACTATGAAGGATGCTTGGCGGATCAGTTCTAAAAAAGTTGAACACACGACCAAAACAAGTAACATAGGCGTACATTTCTGGCCACGTTTAGTTCTCTCCTGGTTGTGAAAAAATCTAAATAGATCTGAATAGGCTGAACGTCAAGACTTTTGGGTTGTTTAGGATTACAGAAGGCAGTGTCCACGAAAGTTCAGTCACTCATTTAATTCTTACATACAATGTTGTAAAGAACTAACAAAATTAAAAAATTCGTAAACTTGGCCAGAATGTCAGTCTGGCTTCGGGGTAGACAAGCCACAGCCGGAAATACGTGTACGTTCGAATGCTAAGTCTAGTTATCTCTAGTAAGACTACTGTTATTAAAACTCAGTGACTCAAGGATAGTGCAGATATATCATACAGCTGATCAATTGATTGTAGAATGATCGTTTCGTTTCGAGACAAAGGCGTGTACTTTGAGGGTAAAATACTGTGTTCATATTTTTTTTATTTAAGTCCAAACACGTTGAAACACCAAACGTGATCATACGTACCGTTTCCTTTACAACAGTCACATGATGCTTCTGTCTTTTCTTGAAACCTTATGTAACATTATACTTAATTGTTTTTTGTGCGAACGCTGTAAAATTATACTTCTGTTTTCTTGAAAGACACGCCCGTCCTTGGCGACATTGAGGGTGGATAAAACCAGTTACAACACATTCAGATAGTAATTAATTGCACATTTAGGAGATATGCAAGGGTCACCTTTTCCGATACTAATAAACATCGCCGCTTGACCTAGCCGCTCTTTGGGTTCGTCACGTATTATTGAGTGATGAGCATAAAGAGCAGAGGGTAGGAGGCTACGCTTGAACAAAAACCTTGGTCTAATTAAATCAATTTGACTTGCCGCTTTAGAGTCTACAGGAATATTGAAGTGTTCCCACACCAGAAAGCTTTAGAAAGCTAGCTTTTCTTAGATTGCCCATAGGCCACCAATAAACTAGAAAAGAGACTTAAAGAAAAGCTGTCGACCAAGTGCAAGCCCAGTATACCGCTGGCATTTGAAATCTTAGGGATATTGGCGCCTGCTCCGACCGATCAGACCGCTGCAACCGAGTAACTCGTAGACTCAGGGCAGTGATAAGTTGGCAAGTCGAATAGGCCATTAATTTCCGAGTTACCTTGTGCCTCTGTTTCAAAACGCGTTTTCGTGCAAAACCTTTGATAGAAAAGTAAGTTTGATTTGCATGAAAATGAGCCTGAAGAAGAAACACATTTTCATATTAATGGTTTCGCACGGAGACTCGATTTGACACAGAGGCAAAAGGCAACTCGGAAGTGGCCTATTAGTCAACTTCAGTCCACGTTCTTTGTCAAAGACGACACAGGATTATAGAAACAAGACTATAAATTCTTCTAATGGCAGATACTTATACAAAGTTTATTCGTATCCTAAATTCGAAATCTTGACATTGCATATTGCAATCTATAACATCATTGTTTACATTATACACCTAATTGATGTTTTGAACCAGGCTTATACAAATATATCATATACGTTTCCCTAAATTCTCTGGAACATTTTAAAGATCGCTCTTTTTAAAGGTATTACATTTCTGTCTTCGTTTGTCCAGCTTCCCCTTCGCTTCTCCTACAGTTTCCACACTATGAGGATTGTAAATCTGCCTGCAGAATATATGGGGAGGGGTGAAGAGTGCTTTAATCCTACATGCATTGCGCGCCTTGTCCTCTATGAAAAATAACTATTAGTAATTACAAAGACTGCTTTGAAAATTCATCTTACTCCAGTTATTGAGCTATCATGTCTCCAACGCACAACGACACAGATATTCGGATCAGGCGGTAAATCATATGACGGGCAGGTTTAAAAAAAAAAATGGCAAAATGACGAAATGGCACAATGGTTAGCCTAAAGAGCGCTCAGGTAAGCCTAGATAGCCCCCAGGTTAGCCTGAATATATAGCGCTCTGATTACCCTAAATAGCACTGACTTAGCCTTAGCCCTCAATAATTGTAAGGGTTTACCGTATCCCACACTGTTAAGTGCCATTTCTTGTTTTAAACACGTTCCCATATGACCAATCGGTGAAACACATAAGCATGTAAATATCGATCGAAGCAAGAATGTAATAGAGCATGTTGCATGGCAGCGGCTTGAGGAGTATAAGTTCCTCTCTCTCCCATTATATCTAGTGAAAATGCTCTCATTCTTACTTACCGTATTCATTTTCCTGTCACGCAGGTAATGGTTAATAAAAAGTTTTAGAGCGATAGCATCACCTGATTAAATGTCCGCTATAAAAATTGAATTTAGATTTCCAATGATCAGTGCGCACGCGCACAAATTCTACGCTTGACATGGCGTAACTTCCTCCAGAGCTACCTTGCACGTTTCGAGCTGGATTTACAGCTCAAAAAATCTAAGTTTAAAAAATTATCTTAACACGAATGATCAACCTAGGAGCAATTCTTCGTCTTGCTCAATTTTGATGCCATGATGTCTTGGGCCAAAGTCTTCGGAAACTGCCCTTTCTTTCTCCATTTCCTCTTGTGAACCGGTGTGGCTTAAGATATCTTGAATAAGCAACTTAAGGACTTCGTCAATCTCTAAGCTTTGCAGGTCGTTGATCTCTGCATATCGCATGCCGTATTCCCGGGCGAATTTCTCGCCCTCTTTCTTTGTGATCTCCCGTTTTCTTTCGTTAGACCGGCAGTTGTTGGCCACCAGAATCCTCTGAAAGTCCTGTTCGCTGGCATGATGCTCGATAATGCTCAGCCAATCCAGGATTTTGTCGTACGACGCTCTGTCGGTGACGTCATAGGCCAGAATGAACCCTTGTGTCCCGTGATAGTAACTGGTCGACGAGGCCTGGGAGCTAAAACAAATTGTAACATTTTACGACTCGGAAAGCTAGGAATAAGCAATTGAGCAATATATGATCAGCTGGGGTGGGGAGGGGGAGGGAGTTGGGAAACCAGACTGCGATCCTTACTTAAGACCGTGGACATATATAAAGAACAAAGTGAACCAATCGATAAAAGCTCTAGTTCGTTTACAAGTCTTTCGAGAAAAGATCGGGATACAACGAGCGCAGACGTAAGGGGATGGGTTGAGTGGAGAGAAAATAGACAGTCTGAGTGGAAACAGCTTCTCCAGAAACGGAAAATCCCCATTGGCTAAAAGACGATCAACGTGCCATCGCTGTGTCAATGATCGTTGAAGTTTTAGTACAAACGTACTGATGTTCTATGACGAATGTCGTCCGCTGATTGGCTATGCAACTCACTATCTATTTTGTTGTATAGTGAGTAGCCCAGCAGTGTGCGATTGTTAATTAACTGGCGGCCGCCTCTTGGCGTTTTGTAAGTGTCGGTGAAGAGGTTTGGGATAAAGTTTTGAACGACTAGTAGATTTATACTAAAACAATTAGATTACATTTGCTCGATAGCGATAGAAATCTCGAGCTCATAATCTAATTGCTTAATAGAAACACGATTTTAAACCAATCAGCGCGCGTATTTTCTATGGCCTATTATCTGATGTTATATAATATGTTGAATTATTCTCGCATTTTGTTTGGTTCCTTCTTATGATATATTGGAGGACATACAATTCACTTAGATGACGTCATCTACAATCTTTTGTTTCTTTATAATATAAAACAAATTGATTCCATATTGCCGCGCGTCTGTTCAGTAAAAGATAACAAATGATGTCAAAACGTGGTCAGGTCATCAGTGACCCACTCGGCTAACGGCTCGTGTGCCACTTAAGCAAAACCACGACGGCGACGGCAACGCAAACGTCACCAAACAAAAGATTTAATGAGCAATACAATGGCTGTGCACGTGCTTTATAAATCTTTATAGATTTCTTTGCCGTCCTCTGCAAAACAACAACGTTAAATGACCAAGTTCGCTGGTAAAATATAAATTCATTTTTGACTAGGCGTCATTCTGGGCGTTGTTCGTCGTCGATGCTTACATTTGCATAATTAACATAATGATTTGCATAATGATCATAATGATTCTCACAATGACCATAATTTTACAAAGAAAACAGAGTCACCCCTTTGTTTCAGTTGGACAAGAATGTACACATTGTGTTTTATCCCAAGCACAAAAATTAAAATGTTACAAAAGTGAAACAAATAACTTACAATATTTAGAGTGAAAGCCACATCAACCTTAGCTAGTTTTCATACGGGCCCTTTAGATCTATCCTGGTGGAATTAGTTTTAGTGGAGGAAGGAAAACCCAAGAACCTGGAGATAAACCCTCGGAGCAAGGCGAGAACCAATTGCAACAACAAACTCAACCAATATGGCGCCGGGTCGGAATCGAATTCGGGTCACATTCGTGGGAGGCGAGTGCTCTCACCAAGCACTGCGCCATCTCTGCTTCCCAAAAAGTAAGTTTAAATGAACATTATTCCTAGTATTAAATGGGTCTGGTCTGCCTGGACGAGACAACAGTTTACATGTATTGGAGAAATTACCGGAATGGTGGCGTGACCTCTGATCGCGTGACTAGCAACACGACAGCTGCCAATGATTTCCATACCAGACTGATCTTAAAGTGAGGTGGAAAAAATACAAAACATCCCTCTTACCTTTCTTGTCCTGCAATATTCCATATCTGCAATTTTATTCGCTTTCCATCTGAAGTTTCAAAGAGAAATGTAAGACAGATAACTAAATTATAATGCAACTGAACGAAAATGACAGCCTGTCGGCAAAAAATGTTAATCAGCTTCCGTCTCATCAGGAAAAATATTGGCTTTTGAAATGAGGACAGCTTCTAGAATTGCGTAAACAGTAATTGCTTTCCCTGTTTTGAAAAAAAACAATGTTCATATCCTCAGCTTATACAGAGTGATTCAGATACTGCGGAGGCGGGATTGTCTCAGTGTGTGGCAAAAGAACGGTTGAGTTGAAAATTTCCAGCCCCTCTCCGGCCAATGCATTTGTCGTCTGTAAATGACGCTAAAATAACAGCTCTTCTACACGAGTTCAAATGAATTCCGCTTACGCAAAGCAAGATGTATATCTGTCTTGCACTAAATACCTGTGACCTGGATGACTAAGCTAGGTCTTTCTTACAGTTCGAAATGACAAATTAAATAAAATATGTATTATCGCCGTTGAATGGCTGAGGAAGTATGTGTACGTACGGACACCAGTCGAGGCAAATTTATGAACTAAGTTGAAGAGTACACTCCACAAATGAACACAACACTTACCCAGTTCCAGCTTCCTTTTAAGGAAATTTACACCAACTGTCGACGGGCACGAAGATTCGTTGCCCGACTGATGCAATATCGCGGCCTTGCCGACTTCTGGATCACCGACGAGCAACACTTTAAACAACAAGTGATAATTCAACGCCATTCTATTTGTGAGCCTTCGTTATCGAACTCCGCGGTTATTGACTTTAAAGTCTTTAAGTTCAGTGCATTCGTCACGGAAGTCTACTCTTGAAGCGAGCACTTTAATTTAGCGAGTGCCTGTTTGTGGACTGAATGAATTTGGCTCAATACCCAGCGGAAATTGCAACAAAAAAACCACAGATGTTCTTAATTCTGAGATTTTAATATCGGATTATGCTGAGTGGTATTATTTTTACATCTAGACATATCACCGCCGGAACCTAGATGAATTCTCTAATACTGTATTCAAATTAATATCTAATTGAATTCATAACTAATGCGCATAATAACAGCGACAATGTTCAAGGACAATACGTAAATTAACAATACATAAAAAGAACAGAGAGACTTGTTTGACTTGTTCGCATTGAAAAAGACAGAAATATCACAACAAAATTACGTGACTCACGTTCCGAGTATTTTTAAACCGACAATTATCTATTTCAATTTCGTGCAGAGTGACCCCGGGGGGGGGGGGGGGGACTCCCATATGGAGTGGACGGGGATGCTCGTCGGAAATTTTGAATTTAACCCCTAAAAGAGACCAATCTGGGCGTGGCCGAAGCTTATGCAGACCCCTAAAAGAGACCAGTTTATAAAACAGACAAATAAAAAGTACAGTGACATTTAATGATGGCGAATTTGTTTATATGAATTGAGTAAACATAAAGAATCAAAATTCTTTCTGTTTTGTTATTTCTTCGTGTGCAACCCTTAACGAGACCTTGACGGCTAAAAATAATGACATTTTGCCCAGAACACCCTAAGCGAGACCAAAATCCGAAATTTACACCCCTAAGCGAGACGACGAGCATCCCCGTCCATTCCATATGGGAGTCCCCCCCCCGGGAGAGTGACTATCTCGATCAGTCTGTCTGCCAAGTCATTTCGTCATGTCACGCAATCTTCCCTGGCTGCGTCAAATTAGCACTCATACGAGTCACTCTATTCACAGACAGCGCAAAACAACCTCCATGAGTGAGAAAAGTGGCTACAGAAGACAATGATCATTTACATCTTTCTCAATTAACCAAGACAAAAAAAAAAAGAACAAAGACTGCCCGCACTCTGCGGCTGGTCTGATTTTAGACATATTAAGTGCAAAACAATGTAAAGAGATAACTTCAATATTTACCCGTCAGTCTTCAATATTGTCAAACACTGTGACACAGCATTCCTTGCCATATATTAAAACGCTTACTAAGAGGGGTAGGGATAAAAATGCTTCAATGAACATTACTCTCCCTACCCCCCAGTCCAGTATGCGGCACTTGAACGGTTGAAACATTGTAAGACTTATAACAGTTTACACCTCCTGGTCGTAAAAGAAATTCATGATTGTACACAAAGTACCGATTAATTCTCCCAGTAGCTGACGCATCTCCTCTGAAAACTTGGCGTTTGGTGACCTCTCATCTAGGCGGGATTTCATCGTTTCAAATAGCCCGGTCACCCGAGAGAAACAAGGCACTCCTTCCCTTACAAGAATCTGTACTGTACGGTCAAACTCGCTGCTAGGAATCATAGCCGTCTTGATATTAGCGCAGATTTCCTTTGTGCTCCTCATGTGAGGCACACCTTGGCTGAATCTGACCACTTTTTTGAAGTCCTCGTCCCATTTCAGAATGACCTCGAGAATGAACTGTAGATCTTCCAGTTGTTGTTGCATCGTCTCATACTGTTTATCCAGTTCTTTGATTTGTGCCTTGAATTGTTTTGTGCTCTTGTTAATGGAAGTAATCGATAATTTCTCGGTGCGCGTCGTTAACTCTCGGATTCCGTCGTTTGTAACGGCAGCCATGCCCCTGAAGAAAGGAAGATGATGTAAACAACAGGTTCCTTAGCTAGTAGCAAATTCAAAAACAAACGCGCGGCTCGCTTGGCTATCTGACGTTTTTTTTTTTTTTTTCTTTTCGCCTTATATGCCTTACTACAATCATGGACAAAAGTCTTGGGGCCAATTTGCACTTTTGATGCTTTTGTGCACACGCCAGACGCGAACATTACTTCACCTGCCTAACCTCGCCCCCCACCCCCCCCCCATACAATGTTGAAGACTACTACCTGCAATTTCTTCTGATTTTCAGCATTGTTTTGGGTGGGGAGGGGGAACAGTAACGCGTTTTTAAAAGGAAAGCAGCGCTTTTTTCAAACTGCAGTAGTAAAACACAGATAATTCGTTAAATTACATAAGTGTCCCAAGGACTTTTAACCACGATTATAGGTCTACCAAGGAGTCTGCGTAGCTAATTATATTTAAAATTCTTCTCTTATAAGGTGTTAAGGGGCTGGATTGATCCGTCGGCCTTTCAAAACTAGGGTAGAAATTGCCCAAAAGTTCATTGTAATTTCCACATCACCGAGAGATGTGTGACGAGTCTCGATTTCACGAAAAACAGAAATATTTGAGTCAGATATGTGCAATCTGTTTGCCGCGAAGTGTCTGGAGACAGACGAGCGGGCATAATAGACATACGCGCGTGCACCCTCGATTTCGTCTGTTTCAACCTAGAATGCAAGGTGACTGAACGATTTGCATTGATACGTTCCTTAAGCCTTGCATGAATAAATTAAAATAATATATATGTCAAGCGAGAAATCAGATGGGTATAAAACACTCAACTTACAATCTTAGCTTAATATCTTTAAAGGTGTATGAAAAGACAATGGTAAAATCTGAAACTAGGGTAGAAAAATACTTGAATTTCAATAGAAGCTTTAATACCAATGATATTTGTATAACCAACGACTGAGTTGTTATATTTGGTGCTGTGAATTTTAAATGAGAAGGGATGTAATGCTTTAAGATCATGAAATACGACACTTGCGTGTTTTCTTACCTCTCAAGTGTAGATAATCTAGAATCGCTTTCGAGTTCCTTGTGGAATGGGTGAGATCACAAGGACGGAAAATGTTATTTCAGGGAAGTCTGTAGAAATATCGATATATTTCCAGTCATCTAATCCGCATTCAGTGACCCACCCAACTAGTACAAACTGCGCATGAGCCAGGTCAAATGCTGCCCTCTTTTGATTGGTCGAAAATTTGTAATCTCAACTCTGATTGGCTGAAGCAAGCGCAGGTGAAACTTGACTCAAATTCACTCTTTCGCTTATATTTTATGCAAATTTAAAAAAAATCTTATTTGACAGGAGATTTTGTTTGACACAAAGAAGAAAAGAGTGTAATTGAAATATTTTTCGCGAGTTAGCTGCGACAGTCAACCCTACCATATATAGATAACACAAGATGTCGAATCACAGTTCGACACTTTGAATGAGTAAGCCATCGTCAATTATTCATTTTTTTAATTTTCCACACAAATTTGTGCGTTGTAAGCACACATCATAAATGTGCATCGGTACAACTTATAGATAAAAATAATCTTATATATACGCATAGCCTGTAGGATGCCCATTGAGTTAAAAAAAAGTACAACACATTCAGTTTTCTTACATTTTTATTCTAGAGGTATTTTTCGTTCAATTTAAAAGCAGATGGTCATGTTATTTGGTCCTAAGAGACTGTTTTTGGATCCTATTTAAAATTCATGTGTATATATAACCAGAAAAATTACCGTTCTTGATTTAAGACAGTAGTTTACTTTCAACCTTATAAGAATGTAACAACAAAAATGTGTTTGTCCATCCGGCTTCAACGCATAGTTTGTTTGTGCGATGCTTTATATTTTATTCGTTACATGTATCAACTGTGGGTTTCTTTTGGCAGTATTTATTCACCGCTTGTCTGAAGATCAACAAGATCACCTCTACAGCAATACATGTATATTCGCGTACGAATATAGCTCGGTTGCAAACACAGCATAAACCGAACTGAGAAGCACGAAAATCACCATTGAAACTTCCTCTATTGAGTCAATTCAGCTGCAGTTGTTGATGAATAGTGGCGCTGTCAGTAGCAATTACTTTTCACCATTCAATTTTGATTCAAACGGTGTGGGTTTTCTTTCCTTTTTTGAGGCTCTAACCTCTTCAATTTCGATCGCCACAAGGCCAGCCTTGATCTCTCTAAACAGGGCCGCATAAGAGAGATCTTGATCATTGTATAAGAAGAAGCTGATGACGATATCTAATTCTTGTTTGATGGTGTTGTAAAAATGTACCAAATGCCAACAATATATATTTTATGAGTTCCATACGTTTTACCAAGGAAAACTAATAAAAACAGGTCAAGGCGAACAAAGCAAGAAACAATTCACGACACTAAGATACTTGTTATTTTAATCATTTCTGTTCCTGTTTATAAACTTATCACTCCTAAATACATCAGGCGAAGTTTGGAAGTAAAGTTCTTCCTTCGAGATGAGTTAGTCGCGTCGCATCAGAATCCTTCTATACGATTTCACTGTGACCGTGAAAGGTCTCATTTTCCACTTAAATTAACTGACTACACTTGTTGCTTCTTAAACAAGAAGTACAATATTCTTGTACCATGAAAATATAATTATTTACGCTACTCTAAACAAAACGAAAAACAAAAAATCAAACTGACATACAAAAATAAAGTTCGATCTTTGAAACGACATGGAAGCATTTTCAAATAATTTCTTCTAAATTAATCTCCTTCACACAATTCGCCTCAAGATGTTGCCGATTATTGCTCAAAATAGATCTCCATCATTGTATCAGTGATTCCAGTCAGCCGTCCCAGAAGCTGTCGAATTTCTTCAATAAACGAGGCCTTATAAGCGGCGTCATCGCGGATAATTTTTGACACTTGTTTCTTCAACAGCTCCAGAGCTTCGTAAACCTGTTGAAAGCAGGGCACGTCCGCGGTCACCAAATTCTGCATTCTGAAGTAAAAATCACCATGAATATCATTCAAGTGATTCTCTATCAATGCACAAATTTCTTTTACATTTCTCACAAAGGGAACACCTTGGCTATTTCGTTCTATTTTGTCGAAGCTTTGCGCCCAGCTTTTAATGTTCTCGTTGAGGAAATCGAGGTCTTGACGTTGCTGAAGTAACGTATTCTGTAATTTGTCAAGATCGGCGATCTCTTTTTGTAGATCTTGCTTCTGGTTTACAACTCGTTTTAACGAAACACTCTTTCCGCTGGTAGAAGTTGTTCCATTGACATAAATTGGTGTCTCCATGTTTTAACTGTGGAAGCAAAAGAAGTTCATCATTATTTTTATACTAGTTCTTTGCCAAAATAAATAAATTTAGCCGTGAACGCGGCGAGGTAAGAAAATTGCAAGTAATTCAACGCGTTTTAATTTACTCCCTTGGAGCACTGGAAAGATCACTTCTAAATGTTCACCCAATTATTTTGAAAACTGAATTCATGCATACCTGATTCGGAAAAGAAACCGCAATTTGTATAAACTTGCATTTATCATTGGTTTCCCCCACTAAAAGATTGTATAAAAATAAAAAGCTACGGTAAACTTGTAAATTGTTCGTGTGTTTCACGCCTTTTTGTGAAACACAACTACCGCTGTTTCAATTTGTCGGTCGCTGGTTTCTTTCATCACAGAATGTCTTAACGCGACATGAAAAACAGACAAATTCAAGATTAAAGGATCCAGCAGTAAATTCCAATGTGAAAGCTGTCTATATTTGTCGGATTAGAAAAGAAAATCAGGCTTAATATTGCCCAGAATGATAAAAAATTGTTTTAAAATTCTTCAGATATGAACAACCATGTCAATTTGCATATTCTGACATTCGCGATCCGATTAATAAAGTCAATTGAAATACTGTTTTGATAGTCAACCTACGTTGATTCGAAATTTTATAGAAGAATCTAAGTTCTCGTGTTATAGATGCCTTTAAAATTTTAAGCCCTAAAGCCCGAAATAAAAGATATCTGTGATAAACGTAACTGATTTTTGTGGCATTTGTTTCGTCAGTTTCCACGGTGCGGGAGATTGAGCGATCCGTAGAGCAATGCCATGCAGTATCAGAGAGCCACCGTAGATTCTGAACAACCTCAAAAACGACAAATTGTAGACGGCCGGAATGCTTAATCTTTCATTAAGGAGGCCGGGGAAATATTTTTGGAAAGCACACTTACCGTTTTGATGAAAAAAAGTTCTTTTTCCTCAATAACAGAGCAACAAAACAAAGCGCTTTCGCTGTTTCTTGCTATGATAAGGTATAGTTTGGGCGCTGCCAGACATCACTAAACCCCCTGGGGCGACAGTATGCTAAATAGCAAATGGCAAAAGCAACACTGTGAGATTGTGGCGCCAAATTACCATTCGGCGAATGCGCGAGTAAATTTGATTGGTTCGTACGAGCAGGTGCAAGAAATAAGTGCCTTACTTCACTTCATTATTGCTTTCGTGGGATTTTGTCTGAAATCACTGAATTTAGTTCTTCGTTGAGATTTTTTTCCGATTTTTTTTCTACGTTAACTCGTTACTTTAGGACAAAGATTTATTCTACGTCTTACTGTTTGTATAATTAAACTGAATTATTTTCTCTGTTTGCCATGGCTTTATTACAGGGGTTATTAAAGTCCTTAATAAAATATTTATTTCCTGTCGAGCAAAAAAGAGTCATACTCAAGCAAAATATTTTTGCTTATCTTAATCCTGAAGGTAAAGGCGTTTTTCGAATTCTGAGTGAATGCGAGGTTAAATACGCTTCTCGCTTTCTAAATACCGCGGATTCAATTTTCACATACAATCTTCTTTACAGTAAGCGCACGAACCCCTTTCAAAGTCTTTTCGGGTCATTTGCATATCATAGCCTGGCGCTTGAAAGGCATTTTTTTTCCAGCTGCTCATGGCTGTCTTCAAATAATCTACAGTTTTATTGGTTGCTTTGACGGAAGCCAATTCAAAACAATTCAGGGAGTGGAAAGGCTGTGTCTGAAAACCAAGGTTTGATCAGAGTCGTTCTGTTTGTGGTCGATTTCACTTTCACTAGCTGAATTCCATATCACTCTGTCTATCCCAAAATTGCAAGAAAAAAGTTGCAAACGTTGATTTCGAAGGCGGAATCATCAGTCAAACTTGAAGCTTAAAGGAAAGGACAAAGGTATTTATTCTAATTTCAATTTTATTGGGAGCGAGAATGTTTTAAGGAGTGTACATATTTTCAGGTATATCAACTCCTTTCTAATAATTTCGAATTCGTTCGCTTACATTGATAAAAGTAGCTCAATCTTCAGCGAAAAACGCGAGAAAATTTAGTTTCTGTCTTAAAATATAACACAGAATAAACCAAATCTGAAATTAATACTTTTTCGTCGTTTCTGTAAGACAGGAAAATTAAGATACAGTTTTACTGCGTTCCTTTCTTGTAGAGGGTGCGAATCTACATATATAGAATGAGTGGAAGAGTTGCAATGGAACTCTCAAGCAACACTCTTCACCCGAGACAACTCGGCATCACCGGAGATGGACTAGAAACAAGCCACGCCCTGTCAATGAAAATGATCTGCACCAATAAACAACGTTTACAGAAGACCGTGGGAAGACTGGAGAAGATGCAAGGTCCAATGAAGAAGCAGCGAGATGATCTTCTGTTTTTGGTGGCGACGATGGAGGAATGGAGCCTAATTATGCACGAGTCAGAGCGAGGACACAGTGGAGTCCCGGTTTTGCGCTCAGTAAAGGAGGGTTGTAATGAAATCACGCCAAGTTTGAACAGTAACAACAGCCAACTGAATCAAACTGTACAACGGCTTAGCAAAGCCAGCGTACCTCGCATCGCGCATGTGCAAAAGTGCCTGAAAGATTTGAGAAAGGAAATTCGCGCGGTGTTTGACGACGAAAACACATATAATGGAAAATTTGTTGAAGATGTCCGAGAAACTATAGGAAATATAATCGGCACGGCTCATGCCTTGATAGCGCTGTATTATTGATAGACGTAGCGGAAATTTCATGAACAGCTGTGTTAGTGTTTGCAGTCTGAATAAAATCGCTGAAAGTTCACATGTTTTGAGCTGTTTGGAAAGTTATGCAATGACAAACGACACGGGTGTCACCTAGCTAATTATAAAAATTATCCATATTGAAATGTGCTATAAGCTCTTCCTGTCCCTTCTCAAAGATAAGTCACGCCCAGTACGCACGTGGGACTAGCGGTCTGATATCATTTCGTCCATATTGTTTTTCAGAATTGATGCATGGGTAATATGACCAGCCCAGAATACGGACTGCCTCACTGATACAAATTTGGAAAATTTAATTCACACTTCACAAACTTTTTCCAAGCGTAAAAAACTTCATAGACCACTGTTTTTGAGATTTCCCCCCCCCCCCCCCCACCCCACAACCAAGCCCCAGTTGTTCGAAGGCTGGACAATGCTATCCACCAGATAAATCCTTATCAAGTGGATAAGTGTTAACAAAATAAACCATGCTATCCGCTGGATAGTATAGCATAATCCATTTTTTTACAACTGGGCCACATGTAAATAATAATAAATAATAAATAAATAAGTAAACAAATAAATAAAGAAAGAAACTTTTCTATAGCAATTATACACTGCTATCCCAGGTGCTTGAAGGATGAAGTTGAACTCAAGACCTTGTAACACTCACTCATGCACAAGTCAAAGGACGAGAACTTGAAATCACATCTTTATTTAGTTATGCTGTGTAAACTAGAATGCAGAACATTACCAGCAACAAACCACAAACAATGAGTGTGAACATAACTTACAGTACTGACATTGAACTTTTCTCTTCATTGATAAATTCTCCTGAACATTAACATACATAATTATGGAGTCTAGTAATGAGAATTTGTGTGTTGAACCTAACTCCTTTACAAAACATGCCAACAAGGTGCACTTACGCATAACAAATCCATACAGTAACGTTTTTTCATTTAGAAGAAAACAACTTTAAATAAAACTACAGCCACGTCGAGAAGCAAAGTAGTATATAAAATCATCCATCATTAAACTCTGGTTATACCTAACTTTTAAGTCATTAATTCTTTAATTAAGGTGCAAATCCAAACTCTTCAAACCGCACTAGAAAAGTCCAGTAATTTCTTACTATAACAGCACTTGATTTAGTGGATAAATATTGCTGCTGAAAAGTTTTTGCACACAAAAAGGTTAGTCTACAGTCCTTCACGTGGTTCGTGTCTATTTACTGGCCGGCTGTTTACTCGCACGTGCTTCTCACGGTCATATCTAGGTTTATGACTTCTCCCTGCTCTTTCGAAGTCTCCTGATCCCCAGTCCTTATCTCGTGCCACTCCATGGCGATGGTGTCTGTTGTCAAACTCCCTGTGAGTCCCTAGCCCCTCACCATTCACTTTCAGCCTGTCCTTATCTCGTATGGTCCCAGTGTCTTTCCTAGAGGGTGCCACAATTCCTTCATGTCGGCTGTGATGGGTAGGCCTCCCTCTTGGATCTGTTAAAGGAAAGTACCAGGAAAATCCCTTAAGCTATCATGTCCATTGTGTCTGACATTATATGCTTGAAGTTCAACAAACACTGTACAATATGCCAGTACCACACGAAAGTACTACTTCATACAAGTAGCTTTAATTTGGATTGTAACACACCAGGTTTTAACCCACGCAAGTTAAAGTTAGAGCCACAGTCTATGACATGAAAGAACTACCGTACTCAGCAGCTTTCATTTGACTGGTCACACAATAGGGTCTGACATGCGCAAACTTGTACATCTCTGCAAGTGACCCCGTTGGATAAAATATTTCTCTAGAAAGAAAGAGAAAGAAGTGGCATGCCCATTCTGTGCTATTAACTAAGACCCTCAGCTGTGCATCTCTATACCTGACCAAACCTAACCCTTTTTTCAGAGTTCAAGACACATACCTTCCAGACCTCTGATGGTAGCTCTTTGTCTGTCCCTTAAAATATTGGAGAACTGCGTGGTTCGTTCGTTCCACTCCTGGTCAAAAGCTACAGCATCACCTATCCAATACAAACAAAACTCTTTTCTCATTAGATAACAAAATCTTGTTACATGCTTGCCACAGGCATAACTATGCCAAATTCCATGACTTTTCCCTGATAAAAATAAAATTTTGCTAACCAACTAAATATAAAATGTCAAATATAATAGCGGCTTCTAGCCTTGTTCTACAGCCATCCTTCCACTCTATCATTAAGACTGATAAGTTTTCAGCAAATTTTTCTTCTTCGTCAAGTAAATATATCGTTGAGATCACAGTGGCCTCAAATGTTTCTTCCAGCCTTCACTGGTATTAAATCAGCAGTGTTCAATTATTTCAATTTTCCCTGACTTTTCTTGAAAATGTCAATTTTCCCTGACTCAAAATAAAATTCCCTGACTTTTCCCTGACCTTGAAGAATTTTTTCCCCTGACCATTTCATTACCTGTGGAAACCTTGTCTTAATTAGTAAACAATCCATATTGGAGTAAACAATTTAATTAGATTAAACAATCCAAATTCTATGATAGGCAATGAAACTCACTTTCATCAAGGTTGATGAAATCCTGTTTTCTCTCCTCCTGTCCAGATCTCCTGTTCATTGATCGCTCAATCACGTGAGAACGATCATCTGTGGGTGGAAGGGAAAAGCAAAAAATAGTTACTACTTTGTGGGCCACGTAATTCTTTCTCTCATCCATGGTTCAAGTTTTTTGTTTTTCATTGATCTTTAGCTTTCTTTGTTCTATTAAAAATCTTAGCAACTAATGACATTTTGAAGACAGACCATATTTGCTATCTAAAAATTCTGAAACAAATAATGAGAATGACTAATGTATAATAATTATTACATCACCAACACAGAAATAACAGACACAAGATTATCCAAAATAGATAGGATAACAACTTTACCAAGGTGGTGACCAATTGCCATACGATGCAATCCAGATTCAGAATCTCGCACAGAATGTTGTGTTTCTTTAATCTGCAGGAAATACAAAGAGAGAATATTTAAGCAGGAAGTCACATATATATTTAAAGTCTCATAACGACCAACAAGGATAACATGTTTGTCTTGTAAGTTTCAAGATATGTAGATTTAAACCAAGACTAGCACACAAGAAGAAGATATTTTTTAAACCACTGTTTGCACGAAAGGGATAAACACAAAAAGCAGATTGAAGTCATGCGGTACTTAATCAACCAATGAAACAGTTTTGACCAGGTTTTACAGGTTTACATCACTTACTCCTCCAGGTGCCTTCTTAGTGGATTTGGATGCTTGAAAATATTTAGGTTCCCCTTGTCCATCACTTGAATATGACATGACACTTGATGAAGAGTAACTGAAGGTATTAGGGTCATTTGCCATTTGCTCCTAATGAATTAAAAAAAGAGAAAGACTTACAACACTACACAATATATAACACAAGTGTCAATAAATATTGAGCTATGTTTTACAACATTAACAAACTGGTTCATAATGAAGCGTTCTGATTGACTCACTGAACAATCTGAATTTGTGATATCATCACTAGGAATTTATCAGCAAACTTGAACATAAGCTGGTAAGAAAATCTTATGTCTGATAGATTGATCATAAATAGAGAATAATACATGGGTATTATTATTATTATTGTTATCATTATTTCTCTTGGAGTGTTCAATTCAATACGAACACATGAAAAGAAATTTCATATCAACAAGCAACCATGTATTACTAATAATGATGTTTTTGATGACTTTCCACAGATTTTTGACTAGTTTCCAAAATTTGTGAGGGCTCTTAAAAAGTTGTACAAAGGCCACACGAACATTTGTGAATATTTTCTGAAAATTTCTGAAGGTAACTGAAGATTTCCAAAGATAACCAAAGATTGCTGAAGACTTCTGAGAAAAATTCAAAGGTATTTTGATCATACACCAACAAATTTAAATACATTTTAAGGGTCAAACATGATATCAAAGAAGTCATCAATATCTTCACTGTATGGTGAGGATATGGCAAATCAGCCACTCGAGTCCCAGAGGCAGATGTAGTTTCTCATAAATTTTACGAGTGGTATACTTTCCAGTAAGGGACAGACCATTAGAAAAGTGATAGGGATGGGGGGTGGGACTTTTTCAGCTTTTTTTTTTTTTCACGTCCACTGTTTCTGTAAGATTTTAAACACTCCTGTCTATAAAATAATTTGCTGTATTTATTTATGTGTATAGCTTGCAAGTACTGCTTATTTGTACAAACTTACAAAATTTCTGTGCATATTTGCCATCATGGAGTTCATGTTGGTAAACATGTCACCAAACATACTGCCAAACATGTCAGTGGGTTGAGCCAACTGCTGGCTGCCACGATTTGACCTGCCAGCCCGTCCTCCATTCTCAATACCAGGGAGAGCTGAGGGGAACCCAAAATGCGAAAATGGGTCGTGAAAGCCCCGCATCATAGATGAAATTCTCTGATGGTGATCCCTGAAAGAAAAAAATGATATAATGAGTGGGGAGGATTATTACACTTGCAATTTTTGAGGCTACTTGTCTGTTGTGATGACCGCAACCTGTTTTATTATATGGCTAGCTCCGTAAGTGGGCAAGATGAACTGAATCCTGTGCTGTGATTGGCTACTCCAGAGGGCAAGATGGCGTGATCTTGCCCACTTGAGATTACCTGCAGTTTCCATATAATGAATCCCTTACTAAGCAAGCTTGTTTGGTCAAGGTGGCTGCATATTGGCCTTGTCACTTGGTCAATAATGCAAATATCAAAGTGAAGTGTGATCATCGCAGTAAATTTTCCAATTTAAGCAACTGGAAAGAAGAAGCCTGAAAAAAAAAATCAGGGCTTCAACGGGATTCGAACCCGTGACCTCCGCGATACCGGTGCGATGCTCTACCAACTGAGCTATGAAGCCACACATTGGGAGCGAGGTCAATTAATTGAGTTCATATCTTCCCGTGAGTGAAATGATGTGAAGTATATATGAAATAATTCATATTTGAACTGCGGTAGTAGATGAAAGTGAAGTGTGATCATCGCAGTAAATTTTCCAATTTAAGCAACTGGAAAGAAGAAGCCTGAAAAAAATCAGGGCTTCAACGGGATTCGAACCCGTGACCTCCGCGATACCGGTGCGATGCTCTACCAACTGAGCTATGAAGCCACACATTGGGAGCGAGGTCAATTAATTGAGTTCATATCTTCCCGTGAGTGAAATGATGTGAAGTATATATGAAATAATTCATATATACATATATGCGATGATCACACTTCACTTTCATCTACTACCGCAGTTCAAATATGAATTATTTCATATATACTTCACATCATTTCACTCACGGGAAGATATGAACTCAATTAATTGACCTGGCTCCCAATGTGTGGCTTCATAGCTCAGTTGGTAGAGCATCGCACCGGTATCACGGAGGTCACGGGTTCAAATCCCGTTGAAGCCTTGATTTTTTTTTTTTTTTTTCAGGCTTCTTCTTTCCAGTTGCTTAAATTGGAAAATTTACTGCGATGATCACACTTCACTTTCATCTGCTACCGCAGTTCAAATATGAATTATTTCATATATACTTCACATCATTTCACTCACGGGAAGATATGAACTCAATTAATTGACCTCGCTCCCAATGTGTGGCTTCATAGCTCAGTTGGTAGAGCATCGCACCGGTATCGCGGAGGTCACTGGTTCAAATCCCGTTGAAGCCCTGATTTTTTTTTTTCAGGCTTCTTCTTTCCAGTTGCTTAAATTGGAAAATTTACTGCGATGATCACACTTCACTTTCATCTACTACCGCAGTTCAAATATGAATTATTTCATATATACTTCACATCATTTCATGGGAAGATATGAACTCAATTAATCGACCTCGCTCCCAATGTGTGGCTTCATAGCTCAGTTGGTAGAGCATCGCACCGGTATCGTGGAGGTCACGGGTTCGAATCCCGTTGAAGCCCTGATTTTTTTTTTCAGACTTCTTCTTTCCAGTTGCTTAAATTGGAAAATTTACTGCGATGATCACACTTCACTTTCATCTACTACCGCAGTTCAAATATGAATTATTTCATATATACTTCACATCATTTCACTCACGGGAAGATATGAACTCAATTAATTGACCTCGCTCCCAATGTGTGGCTTCATAGCTCAGTTGGTAGAGCATCGCACTGGTATCGCGGAGGTCACGGGTTCGAATCCCGTTGAAGCCCTGATTTTTTTTTCAGGCTTCTTCTTTCCAGTTGCTTAAATTGGAAAATTTACTGCGATGATCACACTTCACTTTCATCTACTACCGCAGTTCAAATATGAATTATTTCATATATACTTCACATCATTTCACTCATGGGAAGATATGAACTCAATTAATTGACCTCGCTCCCAATGTGTGGCTTCATAGCTCAGTTGGTAGAGCATCGCACTGGTATCGCGGAGGCCACGGGTTCGAATCCCATTGAAGCCCTGATTTTTTTTCAGGCTTCTTCTTTCCAGTTGCTTAAATTGGAAAATTTACTGCGATGATCACACTTCACTTTCATCTACTACCGCAGTTCAAATATGAATTATTTCATATATACTTCACATCATTTCACTCACGGGAAGATATGAACTCAATTAATTGACCTCGCTCCCAATGTGTGGCTTCATAGCTCAGTTGGTAGAGCATCGCACCGGTATCGCGGAGGTCACGGGTTCGAATCCCGTTGAAGCCCTGATTTTTTTTTTCAGACTTCTTCTTTCCAGTTGCTTAAATTGGAAAATTTACTGCGATGATCACACTTCACTTTCACCTACTACCGCAGTTCAAATATGAATTATTTCATATATACTTCAAATGCAAATATCACTGACTTGTTTGTTAAACTGGTTGGCAAATTTGGGTAACAACATAATAACATGTTTGCACACAAACAACAAGGAACTGTGACCTCAGGTGTTAATTATTGTATGTTTTTTTAAATTGCAATTGAAATTTTCTCTGTATTTTCTATTTCTTTAAAGGTAAACTAGAATATATATATATATATATATATATATATATATATATATATATATATATATATATATATATATATATATATATATATAAAACATGAATAGTGAAATACATACATACAAACTTGATTGATGCTCCCTAAGAGGGTTTTTCAGCTCAATACAATTACAATTACAAATTTAAATAACACACAAGTAACGAGGTGTGGGGAAGCTGATTGCTTGATTAGGGAAACGGTTCTTTCTACGCATCAGAACTAAAAACACAACTACGCCAAGCCTGTATGCAGCACAAGCTGTGAATGAGGGATTTCCTCAAGAAGGTTCGATTGTTGCGGTACATGAACACAAGTTTCAATTGCTGTTTTCACATTGAAAACACATGTTGGCATCAGTGATGTATATCATTGTATTGACTGGTTAACCGTTCTGCTGTCGCTCATGTTTTTGTTTAATCCATAAAACCACTATATTTTCCAACAATTGCAAGGTTAAACTCAAGGTATTATTAAATTTACGCTTAAGTTTATAATTTCTGTAAAATTCATACCACTTCAATGTAAACAAAACGTTATAACTGCCCAGTTGCTAATTCGAAAGACCAATTTTATCATTTAATACTTACCTGAAGAACGGGTCGTCTTCAAAATCAGTCAAACCACCTCGAAACATTATTCTTTAACACGAATGTTGCTTTGTAATGCTTACAGAGCAAGAACTTTCTCGATCTTGCTAGGGTCTTGCTAAGCCAGCCTGTTGAACATGCGCTGTTTGAGGGATCTGTTTGAGGAGAATGCTTTTACGCATGTACGTACCACAACAGGCGAGGTTACGCAGTCTATTGTTCCCAGGCTGCCTATACGAGCAGGGGAGATGAAGGGAGACCGAACGAGTTTAAAATATTCTTCCTCTGCTAGTTTAGTTTCTTTGCCGCTAATCCGTCTTTATACAAGGTCTCTTGCGTCTATACTAGTCAGTAGTGCCTAGGTCCCACCGGCTCCGAGAATAGACAGACTTTCAAGGAACCGTTAGCCTGCGAGCATGCGCAAGAGGCGAAGAGCAAAGCGACCCCGTCTCGCGCCTTCGCCGCTCGATTTCGCGCACGCGGCTACGCCGCACGCGTTTGTACTCCAACGTGAGCCTGCTCGCAGGCTAACGAACCGTAAGCAAAAGGAACCGATCCGATAAGCATACCCGCACTGTGTCATTTTGGATTTTCGTTTGACAAGTTTTTATTTCCAAATATTTGCTCTCCATCGATATGATGATTCTTAGCAAGTTAACAATCACAATACCGCAGATAATTAAACAGACCCTGCATAATTATTTTGTGAGAATTATTTTGTTCCTTCAACACTTTGAAACCATACAAAAAGCCAACATACTTTACTGCGGGTTAGGTAACTATGGTAACCAATCGTGAAAACTACGACCAGCACTATAGCAGTGCAGAGACCTATACTTTCCACTTTCCCGGTGCTGAGTACTGTTCCGGGCTTTCGGGTTGTCGGGGATCAGCGCGAAACACGACGAGAGAAAAAAAAAATAGGAGATTTTGGACACTTCGCTTGCCCGCGCCGCAATCCGTCATTGCAAATGCGATTCTACCGGGGATTCTTCCCTTCGTCACCAAACTAACTCAATACATACAAAGCTGACGTAATCGTTAAATTTTACCATTTATTATGCTTCTAATACTTTTAAACACTATTAATTTCAGATGTGGTTTGAAGAAAGACGGTCAAGTCTTTTGAGCGAGCCATTCCAGCTTAGCTCGTTTAACACGCTTTGTAACCTGTTCGGTTTACTTCCCTCCAGCAAGTAGCGAGCCTCCAGCGTATGTGGCACTAGCTCCCAGTTCCTCCTCAATTCTGTCAAAAAGAAGGAACAACTTTTAATTTCAGTCTCAAACGATATTTTGAGCCTGCGGTTTTCGTAAAGGGGATGGCGAGTAACAAGGCGACGTCAAAGCTTTGTGCAAGCTTCCGAGTCCGCGCGCTATGTTCTGATCAGGAGGGAGTTAATAACGATAGGAAAATTTTCGGGTGTTTTAAGGTAATTTATCAAAGCAGTGCTTGCTCTCCCTACAGGCCTGCTCGCACCATGTCTTCAATAGCTTTGCAGCGCTTGTGAAAAAAAAAAAAAAAAACTTCGGGGGGATACATCCATTTCATTTGTTTGCAATATTTTGTTCAGATTTTTCAGGAAAATCGGGTACTTCGTAGCTGAAATAAAACAAAGAAATAATTGTGATTTATTGGAGGTACACATTACCTGAGAAGCTGGTTGTATTTGGCCAAACGTTCCGACCTGCAAGGAGCTCCAGTCTTGATCTAAAAGAAGAGAAAAGAAAAACAATTGCAACGGGCTAGTTTTTACAGTGGAAACACACCTTACGTGCACCTCGTTAATACGGCCACCTCGTTATCACCACCACTTTATACTGGCCCGAACAAAAACTCAGACAGTCATTTTCTCATTTAAAGAACCCCTTAAATACTGCCCGATAACACGGCCAGATTTTTGACCATTTTTGTGGCCCGTTGGTGGTCGGATTAACAGGGTTCCAGTGTATATTGATATTGACTAGTTCCTTCGCAGATGCTATTCAACCGTATTGAGTTACCGTGGCTGTCTGTCTGTTTCGACTCTTAAAAGAGCCTTCAGCCTCACGCTCATATTTTCGTTTGTGTGTTTGTTTGTCCATCTATGTCTGTCTGTCTGTCAATCTTCTCGAGTTGAGCATTAATTAACACTAAAATGGAACCATCTGTCTAGCTAAGTTACTATTTACAATTGAAGTCTGCTGAGTTTTGAGTGTATCTAACCTGTCCGGCACACAATCCCACCACCAAATCAGCAATAAATGTATCTTCTGTTTCTCCACTGCGGTGACTGACCATCACACCCCAGCCACTATTCTGAGCCAGCTTACAGCTAAGGAGAAAAAAATATTCAGAAATAATGCCAAGTAACACGCGGCAACTTTTGTTGACTTCTCACTCCCCTTCACAGACTTACCTGGTTCCGACTGGCAAAGTCATGAGGAAGCTCGCATAAATATGTGTGAGTTCAGTTTACGTACAATCCCTGTTTTGGCCCCCACCCTCCCTCTCACCTAAACCAATCCTCCACCCTCTCCCCCCTTTCCAGGCTACCCAAGAACAACGCAAGGCCCCGTAAGGCTTTTGAACCCAGACCACTCTATCAGCACATTACACTCATTGTGAGGTCGTTCTTCCTCACTCTAACAATGACGTTAAGTAAAATTGATATTTGTAGCTACTTACGCCTGAATGGATTCTGTGACGGAGCCAATCTGATTCACTTTCAGCAAGAGACAGTTACAGGCTTTTTTCTCCACAGCCATTTTGATGCTTAAGTCAAAGAAGAAAACACGTGTTAGCAAAAATAAGCTACATTTCTTCTCTTGTTGAAATGGCTGTTACAGGTTAAGTTGTCTTCAAATAAGTATCTCAAGAAATCTAGTATTGTATCACTTTTACTTTTCATGCGCGTTTTCCCGCGGTTGGTGCATATACTCTGGATTGTGATAGGCCCATTCACCTATCTATGTTTGTATTGATTCGCTCCGACGATAACGCTCGAAACGTCAGCTTTCGAATCTCTTTACGGTGGCCACTTCACATTATCAACCCAGTTGATAAAACCAAATTATCTTGTTATACTCCCCACCGACGCAGCACCACAGTTTCTTTAGAAACTTACCCCCTCTATGCTTGTATCTGATTGGTTAAGATGGTAGGATGAATTTTTGAACAAATCAGAGTGCATAGTTCAGCAAGACCAAAGCAGTTCTGAATATTTAGTTCAGCCCCTTTTGAAGATGTTGTTGATCAATAGGCAAGGACTGAAAATCATGCATTACAGGCTGTACTGCTCTCACCGAATGTCTTACAATACCAATAACCTGTTTATTAATACTCCATCAAAAAACTCACTGCACTCACCGTTTTGGGTTTGTCACAGTTAAGTCATCCCTGATATAACAAAAACAAAACAACTTAGCAAAGAAACGTTTTGGAAAAAAAGAACACAAAGAATCCTTGTTGTGAAATAATTTTCATATTTTTCCTACTAAGTTCAAGAAAACAAAGAATTACACTCAAATGGCTTCTTAAGAATTGCTTGATGCAAGCATCTATTGAGCTATATACGCTTGCAAGAGTTTGGAGAGCTCAAGAGAAATGTAGAGAAATGTAAGAGTTGGCCAAGGCATTGGCAAGCGTAAAGGGAGACAACCAGTTTGATGGGACTCGCTAGGAGGCAGCGTGGCTGAGTGGTTAGGGCACTGGACTTAAAATCCGGAGGTCGCAGGTTCAAGCCCTGGCCCCAGTTGTTTGAAGGCTGGATAATGCTATCCACCGGATAAATCACTAGTGATTTATCCAGTGGATAGCATCCACCTTTCCAACAACCCTAGCCTGCTCTGACCTCTTAGCTGGAGTTGTTTCTCGGAAGACCCTAGTTCAACTCCTCAGTCATGCTTGTAAATAGCTAACTGGTCTGCCTCCCGCCAGCTGGGATTTTTAAGCCTATTATGTTTAGTTGATATATTTCTTTCCTTCAGTTTAAGTGGCATGCCTGTGAACTAGCTACAATCCCAGACAAAAAAGTTGGGACACGAAAAACATTCTCTCCTTCCCCCACTTACTATGTTGATAATCAGGCGATTTTTTCCCTTTTTGTTGGAAAAAACACGATATTTTTCAACATTGATAAGGGGGATGGGGAATACGTGATACAGCCCAAGTGTCACAACTAGTTTTGGCCAGGATTGCAGGTGTAGCTAAGTGCATTGACCACTGTAAACAACAACATTTGAACATTTTGAACATTTGTCTGAATTTACTATTAACCTGCGTGCGACTTACCCAACAATCTGGATACCAACTGATTGTGTCAGCTGAGTCCAGGCATCCCAGTGATCTTGATCAAAGGCATCTTCAATGGACACCACTAAAGACAAATCACATCAAGCTTTAAACCCTAAAGCCATCATACCATTTCTCACCACATTTCCTATATTCATATTTATAATGAGAAAATAAAGATGTTGTTGTTGCTCTATAGAAATAACAAAGAGAACCTCATTGTCAAATCGCCTGGACTTTCTACCTATTCTGTGCACCTAGAACTTTGTCTGCATATGAAAACCTAGTTTGCAACGCACTCATTTGAAATGAAACCTATAAAGAAGTACTTTCCCATTGTAATGTGTATTATGCTGTACAAGGTGACCTCTAACATTTACATCTGTGGATGAAACCCTAGTGTGTGATCATTCAAATGAAAGCTATTGAGCAGTACTTTCACGTGAGAATTGTTTATTATTCTGTGCAAAGTGGTTCCAACTTTTAAGTCTGTGGACAAAACTCTAGTGTGCGACCATTCAAATGAAAGCTATTGAGCAGTACATTCATGCAACACTTTTGATATGCTGTGCAAAGTGGTTCCAACTTTTAAGTTGTCGGATGAAACCCTGGTGTGTAACTATTCTTGTGGAAGAGCTCTATAATTATGCAATACTTTCATGTGGTGCACTTTCGACCTCTTGGAATGAACAAGTCAACAAATTTCATCCTTACCTGGGTAATTAGCCATAAAATCTTTGTACATCTCCGACAACTGCTCACCAGTAATCTATGGGTAACAAAAGGCCAACCAAATGAAGTAAAGTATTTCATTTAATATACATTAATATATTTAGATCAAATATTATGCCAAATAACCATTGTGGATGCATTGATTAATTACCTCTTCCTCTCCTGTGTTAAGTTAACTTTTTTACCCTAATTATTATTGTCAATTAAACAAGGGCATCTAATTAGCTTGCTATATCTTTGCCCTTTTCCATTTCTCCTCTTACTTGTCTACTTTATATTTATCTTTGTAATGTTAGAATGGAACAAATAAATAAAATGAAAAAAAAATGAAATAAATGATTACTTCTTCTTCCTGTTCTAGGAAGATCGCTTGATATCAACCTAACGTTTCCTCATAACCACTGTCATTTCTTAATTATCATATATAATGCAAAATTGTGAGGTCACATTGAGTTATATTTGTTTAAGATAGTCTTACAGTAACAATAATTATATCAGTAGATTTTTCTGTTTCTTTGTGACTGGATACTTACCCATTTAGCAGGATCAGAGTTGGGATTCTTGAAGTCCAAATCATATTTTCCTTCCTTATAGAATTCTGTAATTACCACAAGGAAAAAGCATAGCATTTAACACTAATCATATTTGTACATTAAGTAGGCCATAGACTTGCTGAGGTGCCAAGACCCCCTTCTGAAAATCTCACTTTAGACTTTAGACTGAGAGACAGACAGCAACAAGCAAAACAAGGCTTCAGACCTCATCACAAAAAATTCGGAGATTTTGATTTTCAATTTCCTAGAGACCAATTTGCCAACCCTTCACCTGACTGCTTGTGATGTGAAGGGTGACATCTGTGTTGAAACCCTAGTGACTAACCAGACCAGCTTTCAACTCCCAGATATGGACAATTGTAACTTCTTGGATGAGATACTGGCCTAGAGGATGCCTTCTCCAGTGGCGGATCTAGGGGAGGGGCCCGCCCCCCTCCCCCCGCTTATTTTAAATAAAAAAAGGAGAAATCACAGAAGGAAGAAAAGCTGGGAGGGCAAGCAAAACACCCCCCCCCCCCCCCCGCCCCCCTCCTCAGCTCAAGGTCTGGATCCGCTAATGTTCTCCACAGTAGATTGAAAGTAAAATCAATACTTGAAGGACATTGAATCATACCTGAGGCAGCAACATCCATGCCGATTTTGATTTTATCAGTGTAACCTGCTTTTTCAATGGCAGTTTTCAACAGCTCAAGACCTGTCAAAATGAATGAAATCAGTGTCTAACATTATCAACATTAAGCGGCAACAGTTTTCAGGTGCACTTACGGATATAAATGATCAGTGTCTCAAAGTTATTACACACTAGCATGCCATGTCACAGTGTTATCAACTCCTTCCACATGAACAATCACAAAACCTCACCTTCCCTGTTATCCTGAATGTTGGGAGCGAACCCTCCTTCATCACCCACATTGACAGCTGTGAGAAAAATAACAGGGTTCGTATAATTACTTGATAATACATAAGAAGTCACGTTCTGTGGGGCACAGCTTGGAAATATTAAAATTATTTCATCCGTAGTGCATACTTACATGGTCTTGGCCACTTATTTATTTATTTATTTATTTAACTTTATTCATACACAGGTAAAACATCAGGACTTAAAGTAAATACTAAAATTGCATTAATGACATTGTTAAGATACTAATCTACTACTAATTAAACCTAATAACAACAAAAATAAAAACAATAACGAAGTGCCTGCTTTCCATGAATGCCATGTGATTAATTAACTTATTTATTATGAAAAAGGAAACCCCTGCAGCCGGATTTAAAACTAGCAAGAGTTTGTGCCCACTTGTATAATATATTTATATTGAATGCAACTTGTTAACAAGTTGCATTCAATATGTACATGTTGTAGGTCAAAATGAAATTCAGGTTAAAATGATTTTAACCTAGTTTGATTCTCAATTTCCTTTGTCTTCTAAGCCTAATTATTCAAGACCATGAATAATTAGGCTTAATTAAGAGACAAAGGAATTTCATATTTTTGACCTACAACATACACATTTAACATTGTTATAGTGGATGTATTTTCAGGTCACGATGTTCTTTTGAAAAATGTTACTTCATCTAATAGCTAAGATTAAACTCAGCCATTCAAGAGTCAATGATAAAATTTTTTTGATTTCAACTAGTTAAATTTATTAAACAAGTGGGTTTGTGATTGGGTTGCCCACCGCTGACTCAGCATAATTCACTGCATACCAGGAAAGGGAGAAGCACTATGAGAGTAACGTGTCAATGCAATGACTCTACCTAGGACTCAATTCCTGGACCGCTCAATCTAAGGGGTGGTGAATGGTAAATGTGCGACTTTGTGAGAAGGCAAGACTATCGGGTTTTTTTCGAGCTTGAGACATTTTAACTTTTTAAACTAGACTTCAACAAAGTGTTTTAAATGCAAGTGTGAATGTTCAAACTCTAATACATTCAGACAACATTGCAAACAAACAAACAAAATTGGGAGTTTGAAGCTCTGTTAGCCTTGCAAAATATTGAGACTCCAAGACAACTTTGTGAAAAAATCAAGACCGCAGCATGCAGATAACCCCCCAAAAACCTGAGACTGCAAGTCCTGTGATTTTCAAAAAAAAATTTCTGAGACTGATGGTTCTAGAGGGACCATTTGCCACCCCTAATCTAGAAGTACCGAATGCTAAATATTAAGTCTATGCATCTCACACACTTGTATTTTATGAACTAACCATCAATTCCATATTGTTTCTTCACCACATTTTTTAGATTCTGATAGACTTCTGCACCCATTCTCATTGCCTCACTGAAACTGCTAGCACCTAATAATAGCAAAGATTCAAATATAGACTTTTCATTCATCTGTTAATGAAAGAGATGTATAAAAATAAAATGGAGATCTATACTGTCTTGGTGCCTTCATCACTTCAAGCTGAACACTGAAATTCTTCATGTAGTTGTTGTAAAAAATAAACACATACCTGTTGGTAAAAGCATAAACTCCTGCATAGCAAGCTTGTTTCCAGCATGGCTGCCCCCATTGATGACATTAAAAGCTGGCACAGGAAGAATCACTTTATCATTGCCGGCCAGGTCAGCGATATGCCTGTACAGAGGAACTCCCTAAAAGAACAACAAATACTAGTTAAACCATTCAACAGATAAATCCAGACTTGACAGATAACAGATTAGACTAAATTTGTAAGTCTGTATTGAGGTCTTGAGTTAGGGTGATGGTGCTACGTTCTTGGTGGGCAAAACATTTTTTAGTAATTACCATTTTTTACCCAAGAGTACAAACTGGTTTATGAAATGATATGAAAGCCTGAGATACTGTATGATGGACTAGAATACCATCCAGGGGAGAGCACCAATACTATAGAAGCAATCCATGAGAAGAATTAATATCATGAATTTGGTAATTTCTAATGGTGAGAAATCAATGCTCAAAAGTTTTCAACAACAAACTCAATTATATTAAGCACCTTGTGATTAGCACAATTAATCTACCAAAGAGTTAATAAAAATGTAGCCTGGATAAATTTAGTAATATTTATTTATTAACTTGTAGTTAGCTAAAATGTAGCCTTACCTTGTGCACTGCTCCAGCTTTACAAACTGCCAGTGAGACTCCCAAAATAGCATTTGCTCCCAGTTTCGCTGAAACCATCAATAACGAACAAACACATGACACATTCAGATCTAGCTGTTACAGACAAACACAAGCTGGAGATGTAGAAATGTTGGCCAAGCTGTTTCCTTTGCTCACATGCAGACCTCTGTGTAAACTGACTTTGTTGAAAACATTCATAACAACACATGTATTTGTACATTTATTTCTGCAGCTCAGTGCACCAAATAACCTTGGTCAAAATGTTTTGTTCAATTTACTGATACAGAGATCTAAGGTTGTTAAAAATGGCAAGTATGGAACAGCTCCTGGGAGAAAAATGTGAGCTGTTCACAAGAGAAAATTCGGACCGCTTGTTTAACCAATGAGATCAAAGACATGCAATTCAATTTATCTGGACTACAAGCACAGCAGAAGAGTGATAACATGTGTTACATTGTTATCACTCTTTTATGGTTTTAAGGTACATTTGGAAGGAATTAAATGAAATAAAAGACCCAAGGGTTCAAGAATTCACTTATGTACCTAATACTATTATTATGTAACATCAAAAACAACATTTTTCTTCATTTACTTTTGTTGTCAGTTCCATCAAGTTCAAGCATGAGTTTGTCCACTTCTTCTTGTTTGGTCACATCCACATTCTTAAAAAAATCAAAAATCAATAAAATGCTTAGATTAAAATAAAACATATAGAGCTTCAATTCAAATCAAGGTTTAATTTGTGTACATTAAATAATATTGATTAAAAGGAAAGTTTCACAAAAGTTCTCTTATATGCTCATTTATTCCTCAGTTTGAGAGACTTGCAAATGTGAACCATAAACATCCCACATTCATAATTGGAGAATTTAAAAAAACCATTTTTAAGAAAAAAGAAAACATTTTCCAGGTTTTAGAATTATTATGAGTTATAGAAGCACAACTGGAAGTTTGGGAGAACAAGAAATGCTTTGGGAACATATTAAGCCATTGGCAAGTGTTACCACTGCTCATTTACAAATGTGGCCAAGGATTTTCACCTGGGACTACTAAGAACAACACCAGCTTAAGTGGTCAGAATGGGACTTGAACCCGCAATCCCCGGATTTCAAGACTGGCACCCTTACCATTCAGCCACACTGCCTCCTCCCACAACACATCATTTACAATCTTATGACTGTTTGTTTAAAATCTCTAGTGTAACTCTGTGCTAATAAGTGTAGGGGCTCATTGAAAAAAGAGTGGCTGGCTATTAATAACTATTTTGTTCACCTTTGAAATGAGAGCTGGTCCAATGATAGAATTGACATTTTCAACAGCTTTTAGAACTCCTATCACAATTAAGAGACAAAATGTTGATTAGTTTATTCACATGTCAAGAAAAACTTCCTGGGTAATTGAGCTTTGAAGAGGAGGTATGCACTAAATAGAACTTAATTATTACCAGTCAAAACGTTTGAAGGATCTAGAGATGTTATGATTCTTTGATTCACAGTTGGAAAGAACAATGTAACACTAAAATAACCATGGACTCCTTTAGTGGTTCAATGTCGACCTTCAATAAAATTTCTGTCAACTTCTGCATGTACACCTCTAAAACATAGTAGGACTACTTGTCAACGGGAACGCTGTTCATTAACTTCTAAATAAAGTTAATGTGGTCTACAAACATAGGAAATGCCTGAAAACACCATGGATTACACCTTGATTCTCATCAAATGTTCTTATATTCCATGGAGGCTATACATGTAGTTGGAAGAATATCATCACTCAGTTGAACTTTGGGTTTTGAATCGAAGAGGTAGAATGCTACAGGACATGTCTGAAACTGTTTTGACTATGCGCAGAATTTTATTTCAGAACTGAATACAGTTTTTTCATCCAAAATTGTTGTCATATTTCCTGAAAATATTTGATTATAATTTTACCTTTTCCAAGAAATCTTTTTGGATCCTTGTCTCTAAGTTCTAGAGCTTCATAAATACCAGTTGATGCACCTGACGGCACCGCAGCACGGAATGACCCTAAAAAATAAAAGCATGTTACCATAGTGGCAATGATGGCGATGTATGGTAAAAGTAATTAGTAATACAGTGGAACCCTGCCTTGCAGCTGCCCCATTAATAAAACCACCTTGTTATTACGGCCACTTTATTCTGGTCCAAACAAAAGCTCAGTAAGGCATTTTCTTATTGAAAGAGCCCCTTTAATATGGCCACCCTGTTCATGCAGCCAAATTTTTGTGGCTGTTGGTGACCAGATTTACAGGGTTCCACTGTAAATTCTACTGTGCTATGCCACAAGGAAATTTCAAGACCGCGACAGGTTGCAAGCACAACTTTGAAAACACCTATCTGACCAAAAGAAAGTCTTCAAGAACTTGAATCAAGATAATGATCCTCTGATAAGTTTATAATTTCCAGTATTACAGAATTCATCATATTTTAAAAACGTGAGCATGAGCAGAATCCAAGTGCACTGATTGAGCACCTTGAAGTCTTGCAATAACAATATGAATAACAATGTTTTATCTAGGTTTGATTACCAGCTGCTGTTTGGGAAAGGAGTCCATGCTCCTCCTCCTCTTTTCTTGGGGAGGAATGTACACCAGACTCAAGAGAGCAGATGAAATCAAGCCTATGTTTTATTCACAAAAATGGAAAAGCTAACTTTCCAAAAGAGCCACATTAAGACAAAGCTATCAACAAAACAACTTATTTACCTTTAGATGTTGTGATATCAACTTCGACTGTGGGGTTTCCACGGCTGTCAAATATTTCGCGAGCACAAACTTTGCTAACACCAGACATTTTTCCTGTAAAAATTTAGCATTCCTAATCAATAATAATGTTATTATCTTCTCATTATTGATAGCATCTTGCAAGCTTCTTTACACTTCAAAGTTATATAATTTACTAAATACAGTGTATAATATTTCTTCTTATAATTGCCAGGGCTTATATCCAGCAATTGAGACTATCAATGGTTTGAAACTAGGAGTTTAACATTATTTGTACGTTATTTGTACATTATTTGTCTGGTAGACGGTAGTCTTAACTTAAACAACTACAGAATCAACAAGTAACGTTTTCCTACTAAAAATTGTATTCTTTACTTAAGCCATCAGCTATCACAATGATTTTGCCCCTCCATAACATACAATTTACAAATACTTTGTGAAGCAGTTGGTGTACATGTAATTCCTAGCCTGAAAGGAGTCATGCAAGGAGACTTAATGAGCAAAAATATTTTTAAAGGGTGAAAGGAAATCACCTTGTGCAGGGGCGGGGATAGTGGACAAACTACATCTGAACAGGTTAAGTTGACATGAGGAGAGGATAATTCTCCCCACCAAGGTCTGGGAGGACTTTAGGAGGTTCATTCCATTCAGCGCAACATGGGACCTAAGTTTTAAATCCAAAAAGAAAATTTCTGATATTTCAGAGGGTCCAACATAGGCTTTTTTCAATCTCACATTTTGCCACAATTTTTGGCTCAATCATGCTCCACTCAGAATGTCTCTGCCGATCCCATCTGGTTATATTAACTGTTGCAGTTCTTCGTGCAGCATCCGTAACGTTTGATAATTTTTCTGTTTTCCATCCCACATCCTGCCGTCAATTTTAATCACATCCCACCTGTCAAAATGAGCAAATCCCTCTTCCACCGAAGTATTTTCATCGCGCATCTTGCCATTAAAATTTCTTTCATCCCACATCTTGCCTCCATTCTTACCCTTTTCTTGCATCCCGCCAAACAAATGTTGGACCCTCCTTTGAGGAGAATCTCCCACCAGTTGCTACATTTATTAATGAAATGTATGAACATATATATTTTACGTCATTTCACATACTGCGCCCTCTGTCAACTTGTTGTCTTCAATCGGTCATGAGATAACACACTGAGTTTTGGGGTAATATATGATGCACAACAGGCATGCAGCTATGAAAACACTAAGTCAGTTCAACACAAGCACAGCTGACTTTTCTGGCCTTTGCACAATTTTTTTTTGCACCAAATTTCAGCCAATTAAGTTCCCTTTCAGCCAGTGAAATTAGCTGGTAGCCAGCCCTTAGCTACATCTCTAGTGCAAAACAAGGTACACTGTGAGTGAAACACGATAAAATGCCCTGGAGCAATTGTAGACTGTACCCAGCAACTCCAAAGAGCTTATAACCAGAACTCTGTGTAAAGTGCTGTGTAGAACAAGGGTGAAAACAACAGGAACTATTTTAAAATCAAAAAAAGGAGATAACATGTCAGATACTGTAAAATTTAGCTGATGACCTTCACCTTGCCGTACCCTTGTTATCTTTGTACTAGACAAAAATCATTTGGGAACATAGATCAGTAAAAATGCTGACACTAAATATTTTAACTGAGCTCATTGATTGGAGATTTAAATGGGAAAATATTGCAAATTAATCATTTTCAAGCAAGAGCCGTGAAGCTCAATTTTAGGAAGTCCTCCCAGACCCCAGTACCTGCTTGTGACACCCAGAACCTCTAGGTGTGGTGATTTGAACAAAAGAAAAACAAATTGCAAAGATCACTGGCCAGATGTCATTACTGTTCAAATAATATGAAAAGCTGCTGAAGGATTGTGGTATCTCTGGGAGTTACGTGCCATGGGTCAGGCTCCATATCACCTGATGTTGAATCAGGCGAACGGAAAAGTTTCATCCCATGATTGCAAAGATTTAGCTGCATGTCAAAAACTACAATAACTTAAAACCTAAATTTCGTTATGCCATAATCAATTCAGCTCAAAACGAACTATTTATCATGTTTACTTATTATTTGTCTAGGAAAAAGCGGAAAAAGTTGCAGGGGATTGGAATGACATGATCTTGCATAATTTCTTCTAGAATGCTGAGAAACTCTCAACGGCTGGAAAGATCTTTCAAGTATAAGCAAAAATCCTTAAAAGAGAAGCCCATAAAACAGAAAAGAAGGTTGACTTACGGTTAAAAGGAGCAGATTTTGCAGTGTCACTGACAATGTGTACACGGACTCCTCTTAAGTGCAGTGCAGTGAGGGAAGGCAAAGAGCAAGTCTTGTTCTGTCACTGAAAGCACGAACGCCATTGGTCAAAAATAAATCAACTGGTGATTGGTTTTGAAAAATGACCAATCAGAGAAGATTTTATATCACGCGATTCAGTAACTCCCATGATCCTCTGCAAGTGAAATCGCGAAGTCTCCGCTTTCCCTGTGAATATATTTCAAAAGTTGTTAGGAAAATGTGTGTCTTTACGGCTGTTCTGCGTGTCGCAACGGATCGGACAGCTTTTACCAAGTAGGAACGACTATTCGTAAACAGGATGGTACGCGAAACTCGCCATTTGTGGGTCGGAAACCTTCCGGAAAACATCAGGGAAGAAGAAATTGTCAAGCACTTCACCAGGTCAGAATCAACAATTTTCAATTTTTGGCGCGCTGCAAGGTGCATCATATTCCCTAATGATCACATTTTGGTTCCTTGTATGAACCTTTACAAAGTTGTAACAGTGTTTTGTTGTTTGAGGTTTTACTTTTCCCTATCGTGGAACGATTGGTGCAGTTGAGTTTCTGGTGTATAGCAGGGACGCTACGAAAATCAATTTGTTGCTAATGCTTAGTTGATCTTCTAATTGTTAAAGAAGCTTTCGCGGTTCTTGTTGAAATTTACTTTAACACGAAATATTGCCAATTCTTGTGTTATTGTATGAGAGAAACTATATATTGATTGTCTGACTTGCTGCCCACAAAATTACCGCACAGCCTTTGGCTCCAAGCTGAAATCGAAAATTAAGTTTACTTGTGTTGACACACTCTCTCGTCTTTTTGATAGTTATTCACGACAGCTATTGCTGAAGAAAACTTAAAATATATTTTTTTCAATAGTAGTATGTTGGAATTTATTTAGAATGGGGAAAATGTATACTTTGAAGAGAACTTTATGCTTCCAAGAAGCAGAGGGCCGATTTTACCGGGCGATTTTAGCAATGTTTGGACCCCCGGAATCTTTGTGTTACACGTCACCAAGTTGGTTTATATGAAATCGTCGTCTTGTTTTTCTTTCTCCACAGATATGGCCGGGTGGAAAGCGTTAAAATATTACCAAAACGAAGCCAGGAAGGCGGAAGGGCGGCATTCGTCGATTTTGTGGATATTCGAAGCGCTACCAAAGCGCACGAGGCTGTGAACAGAATCGGAGACCGTGAAATGCGTACGGATTACAATGAACCAGGCAGTGCGGGGAATATTTCCCGGCTGCACGGGCATACAGACCCGCCGACAAGAACTAAGAGTAACTCGGCTCCTGGATCGCCGGTACAAAGACGGCGATTTGACAGACGAGCAGAGGGGTAAGTGATTCATAAGCTATTTCCTAAGTGTATTTTTTGGCGGCAACATGAAATTGTCACGTGAGACTGACACGTTCTTCAAATGGCGCAAGTCACGAAAGAAAACGTTGTAAGTATACATTACGTGCAGTGTGTGGGTATGGTATGGTTTTTGAAAGAAAAATAAATTTTTAAAAAAACCAAGAAAATCGTCTGCACTGGCCTTTCACTTTACTTGTATTCTGTGAAGTGTCGGCAAACATCTCTAGCATTCAAATGAAATGCCACCTTGCCAACCCATGTCATATCGGATTGTGGTATACTGTGAGTTTTAAAAATGCAAGCATTTGCACCATCATTAAAGATGGATGGAATCCTGTAATACCATCAAACATGATCATTCTTTTGTTGGGAAACAAGATTTTACCACAGCTCATGAAAAATCTTATGGTCGATTTGGAAAAGAGATTTTGTGGATGTTAGCAAGAAAATTGCTCAAGAAAAAGATGTCATGTCAACCTTTGGAAGAATATCAACTTTTGTGGTTGGATTCGTAACAACAAGTATAGCAACAAATTCGTAAAATACCATGGTATGTGATTGGTCAGCTATGAGCCACGTTTTCTGTAAAAGAATCTATTGGACTTCCAAGCATTCTTTATGCTCCAAACCATCATTGTTGCAAGAAGAAAATGTGGAAAGTTAAAGAGTGTGTGGTTGGGAACTCAAATCTCACTTGAGAGGAATCGAAGATTGATGAAAGTTGTCCTTTACTTCCCACAAGCATCAAAGGGATCAAGATTGTTCAAAAACACTGCAAGGATTTCGAGGATTTGTGAAAGTGCGACATCGATTTGTATGGTTGTTGACTTCCATGACTGTCAGGTCTGTGTCTGTAAAAGAGCTTCCATGTTCCACTCCAATCAGGATTTGACAGGATGACAAGTTGTGGCTTTGTATAGATTGAATGTAAATCTTAGATCAGAGCCTACTGAGGTCCTTACTTTTGATTCAGGATGAATCAACACCATTAGAGGAGCACGGCAACCTTTCCTGGATCATGAGTGCTTCACTGCTTTGATGAGGAAAAATAGTGGCTTAAAGCTGTTATGGATTTCTTTTTTGTATCTTTTTCTGTAGCCTGTACTGAAAGTATGATGGACTTCTTCGTAGCTGATTTTACTCAACCCCCCAAATTCAATTGGATGAGGTCTGTCGAAGGGTTTAATTTGTTTATTCTGTGAGTGCAAGGAAAAACTCAACCTGACTATCTAAAACTTAAGAGTCATCAACATCCTGTTTCTCCTTATAAGATCAATACATTTTAAAGTATACAGGTGTCAGGGAAACAAATTGAATCAACGAGAGGTTTGAGTGCCTTGATGTGCTGCCAAAATTTCCAGTACTTACATCGTGTCAATTGTATGGAAATCAGTGTGGTGTATTGTTAGTTTTCGTTTGTGACCCAACTACATGGACACCCTTTACCTGATTTGGATCTTGTCAACACAACTTTACAATAAAGATCAAGATTGTGGCCGAGTACAAACTTTTATATAAGAATCACTAGACTTGTGGAGGAGATTTCAAATATTACCCAATGCCATTCTTGCTGGTGCTGTGCAAGATGTGTGGAATCGTACATTGTACTGGACAACTTGAAAAAAATTACCAGTGCTTCATCTGTGTGGATTTTTGTCTGGAATGGTCAGGATTTATTTTAAAAGCAGAGACTTGGTTTCCAACGCCACAAGCTGTGGGGATAGATCAGAAACAGAACAGCAAAACTTGGAATTATACTGGGATTTGTCTTCGGATGACTTTACAAAATGCACAGTCTTGGTCTCTGTTCTTCATTCTTAATAAAAATTATTATCATCACTTCAGCAGAGGTTGCGTTTGATAATAAGCTGTTCCAACAAGAACAAGTGTACCAACAAGATTACCTCTTGAAAGTTGATTGAATTAAAGTGCTCTGAAGAACAGATCAAACATATGAGTGTCATTACATGATTGTGTGGATTATGGGGAGTGTTTGTCTTTTAATGTTTACAAAGTGGTGTGGCTGGCAAAGTGTATGGTCATCTTTCAATGTTGTAAGTGTGGCCCACGGAATTCAAATTGGGATGATTTTAGTGTAGTATACTGTACTTTGACGAGTACATATCATGAAGTGGTGTTGTTGATAGGCAAGCCGACAACTAATGTTATACTAAGACAGTCAGGTTAGTACTGCGTAAAATTATTTATCGAATTTATCCATTCAATGCTTTGCTTCAAGTGTCATTTCTTCACATGCCACTACAGTGTTAGTGTTTGTTAATGCTTTGCGCAACCATCCCTCCGGAGACAAAAGAGCGAAATATAAGGGAAAGTGGGAAGACCAGTATTGATAGACATTTTGGGAAATGTTTTCACTTGTCACAACCTTCTGCCAATAAACAAAAACAATCTGTTATTATTAGTATTGTTTGTTGTCTTTGTTAATGTTAAGGAGTAACCAGCAATGAACTAGCATCCCATCCAGGGGTTGTAAAAATACTCCTAGTCACTTCAAGGACCTTTGATGAAAAACTTCATCTCTTGTCTGATAATCCAAAATTACTGTTCAAATCATTCATTAGTTTAGTGAGAAAATGAAAATAAAATTTTTCTGTTAGATGACGTCTTTTTCCAACCAAAAACTGCTAAAATAAAAAAAAAATCTGCAATGGCTTGGTTTTGAATTGTGTATCATATTGCAAAGTTTGAGCTCAATTTGATTAAAAACACAAAAGTAGTTCCCTGATGACACTTTCTGGACGACAGCTGACCTGGTGCAAATGTTGGACATCAGGGGATGTTACAGCATGATTGTTAGGATTTGACTGTATAAATGCATCTGTGGACAATTTCTTATCTTCTTATCTTGCTCTTTAGCTATAGCAGCAAATGTAGATATTGGTCTGTTTGTAGAGTTTTAATCAGCATGATAAGTTGTTTTATTTTCACATGTAATCCAATGTGTCACTGCCATATTCAGATAGATCCTGTGACTAGATTGTACGAATGATCAAATCAACTCAGTTCCATTTTGAATGGACTGCTGTTTACACTTAAATCTTTAGGATATTCTTTAAATTTCTAAGGTCTCCCTAGCTTTTCATGTGAAATTTCGACACTTAAGTTATGAGGTAGTACTATATGACTTTATGAAGAATCTCTTGATTGGGCAGAGATGAAAAAAGTGTGGGGAATCAACCATGGAACTAATGAAATAGAGAATAATTACCTGTTTTATTTCCAAACAGTAGTGCATCTGACGGGAGGTACAGTGGCCGGCCACAGACTTTTTACCAAGATGGATACGGTGATGATGAGGGTGCAGCCCCAAGGGCACCAGCTGGAGGTGGAAGTGGAAGTGGAGTCAGTGCAAACAGAGCCAGGCCTCGTAATAGTAGAGATCATCGAAGACAGCCTTACAGCCATGGTCAAGAACCTCGTAGAACTACTCATAAACCTGGTAAGCTCCAAGATTGAGTTGCTCTGTAATTAAGTATCTCATTATGCAGTATATTTAACCTTTTCAAATGAAAATACTATCCTTTCACCCATCAAATTGTCGATATTTCTCTATCTATGGGAGCTTAAAACACCTTATCTTATAGCAGGGGTTTCGTTAACGTTTTCAGAAGCAGGGTAACTGGTTTTCACAGGCAGGCAAAACGTTTTGAACTGAACTTCTCTGTAAGAAGAACTTTCCTTTAGATGGTGCCCTGTACCTGGCCCTAAATGAAACCCCTGCTGCGGCTTGTGAAAACCAACAAAATTGCATCTTGCTGGATTAAAATTTAGGCTTCCTACTGCCTCCAAAGGAACAGTAAACCTTCTCTTTAAATTTGCCTTCAAGTAAACTGGCAACTGAGGTTGTCTTGTCATTGACTTTACTACAGTATAACACTACTGTGGATTTACTCCTTTCATTCTTTAGAAGCATATCGGGATCAAGATCCCAGTCCAGATCACTCCAGCGGTAGTGATAGTGGCAGTGAAAGTAGCCACAGTAGAAGTCAGTCACCCAGTTCAAGTGGTAGCAGTAGCAGTGAAGAAGAAGAAGGCAGTAGAACTGAAAGTGTCCATGCACCTGCTCCATCTTCAGAAGCACCACAAAGCAGAACCTCCACACTCTGTTTGAGGAATATTTCTTTGCGATCAGGAGGTAGGTGACTTGTATTGAAGTCTTTAATTCTTCAGAATTCTTGTGGGAAATTGAATTGAAGGTTAGTGTTGACAAAACATATTGCCAAATTTGTGTCTCAGTGTCTTTTTTTCTTGAAGGAAAAAGTAAAGGACATCATTGAAAAGTCACATTGTCAAGGGTGTAAAATTGTATGGGACTGGGTGTTAAACTTTTATAAATTCTCTTTTAATAAAACAACAACATGAATAGCAGCCATACTTTTTTTGTCAAGGTTTTTACTTGCCATTCTTAACATTTCTTTATCTTTCAGTTAGTAACCAATCTTTCTTGTTTAATATCTTAGATAGCAGTGTCCATGATGGCCTTTATCATGAGTTTAAAAAGCATGGGGATGTATCTCGTATATTTGTGAATGGTCAAGGCTCCAGCCGATATGCTATTGTGCACTTTAGAAGGTACATATTGGTGTCTTCTTGTCTTATACTTGACCCTCCTAAGTTTGATTTTCTTAGAACTAGACAAGTGCATCACCTTACAAGCAAATGCATTATAGCTACAACTGAATACATGAGTTGCATTGTACATGTAAATGACACAGAAAATAAATCTGAGTACCTAACTGGATTTGAATCCTCCCAGACATGCCAGTCAGGAACACTAACCACTGAGCTACAGACAGATTTGTGGTGAACTAGGACAGTTACAAGGTTGATGTGATAGTTTTCCTGCCTAACTGCTAGATACATATGAATGTATCTGAATTAATTTCAGTCCAGTTTTACATCATATATTGTTTTCTTTTGGAGTCACAGTGTGACTTGAAATTTATTGATTGTTTTCCTGTAAGCTAATATTTTGTACTCTAACAACTGGGATCACTCAAGTAGTTTTTAAGGTACAGTTGCCCCTATGCCCATAGATACATGTTCTAAGCAGGTAGTTAGTCAGGCTGGCAACCAAATACAAACATATCACTTTAAAATGGTGTTTTCTCACCTGAGATTTGCCTGTATTATAAAAGATATTCTTTGTTGTCGATAGGCCTGAAGATGCTGAGCGAGGTCTTGAAGCATGTCGTGGAAAAATGTTCCTTGGTGCTGAGATGGATCTGCAGTATTGGCATGGTTAGTTAACAGTTGATAGTCATATCATTAAACTGTTGTGACCGGTATGTTATGACCATGGATTCTACATTTTAAGAAAAAAATTCACTAAATTCCTTTTTAACCCTTTATAACACCATGGCACAATTTGCCAACTATTCAAATAATTGTTGAAATGCTGAAGTTTTGTTTTCACTTCATTTGTTGTTAACAAATGGAATGTTACAGAATTTTCATTATGATAAGATAATTGATTCCTCACTTCTCTTGAACTTTCTCGCAAGGATACTGACGAAAATAATAAAGAGAATGTTTTTTTCTTATCACCAATTTTCATCATAGATGACCGTTATGATAGCAGTGATCATCCTCCACGCCATCGCTCGCATGGTAGTTCTATGGTAGATGATGATTTTGATCCAGGCTGCACTCGAACTCTTTTTGTGGGAAACATTGAAAAGACAACAACATTTTCAGATCTTAAGGAGGCATTTGAGAGATATGGAGAGATTGTGGTGAGTAATAAGGATACCTTTGATGAATGAGAAATGGCTCAACTACTGGTAATGCTGAACCAAGGTGTGAATTCTGTTGATAGAACATGCTGTGCATTCAAGGAAGTTTCTGTAGCATGAATTCACTAGGAGTATTTACAGGGGTTTCATTAACGTCTCCAGCAGGAGGTCACCTGGTTTTCACAGGCGGGCAAAACTTTTTGAACTGAACTTTTTACAGGAAAAACATTACTCTAGATGGTTAAACCAGGTGGGCAAAACTGTCTTCACAGCTGGTCAATTTGTCCGATGCCCGGCCCTTAATGACAATACCATTATTTGGTTTTCCTCAATGGGATGCTCGTCCATGTCAGGTTACACCTCACCATTCTGAGAGTTTGCCTGAACAGGTCACTAGCACTCTTTAGTCTTTTACTGGTGCACTGTGAATGAAAATTGTCTGGACCATGTGATTCAAAGTCCAACAAACTAGCCCCTTTGCCACTTAGCCTCCAAACTAGTTTAGTGAATTCTCACACTACTCCTTTCATTGCAGGATGTTGATATTAAGAAACAGGCTGGTAACAATCCCTATGCCTTCATCCAGTTTGTTGAGCTCAGCAGTGCTATCCAAGCTCGCAGGCGGATGGACAGAGAATTTGTGGGACGCAACAGAGTCAAGGTGCAGAAGTACATATGTACATAGAGTCATATAGTCAATGCAGTCTTACCAACCAATTCGTAGCAAACAATTCTTTTGATGTTAGCTTTGGAAATGTGATGGTACAATTTGCCAATATCCCCTAATTGATGGCTCTCTTTGTTCTGAGTACCTGTCTGCTCAACAATGTATTGAGTTAATCAGTGGAAATGTATTAGAAATGCAGTTAATCCGCCAATCACAAGGTGGAAAATTATGCTGATGTAAATTTTTTCAGTCGGTCAATTTGTCTGTTGGAATGTTTGTGTTTCAGGTTGGGTTTGGCAAGGTGTCACCCATCAACACCATCTGGGTGGGAGGGCTGAGTGGGTTGAACGACCAGCAGATTGAGAGACACTTCAGTCGATATGGGCGTGTCACCAGGGTGGTGGTGAACCGTGCTAGAGAACAGGCCCTGGTCAGTTTTGACAGTGTCGAGTCTGCAAGCATTGCCCAAGGAGAAATGAAGGGCAGGACTATGTTTAGTCGGCGTGTGAGGGTAAGAATATTTTCATTTACACACAAATAGCTGAATCTTTTACATTTTTCCTCATTAACATACGAATAGAGAAGGCATCACGCTGGACACAAATTGACTACAAACGTTTAAAGAGCTTGTGAAACTTCGTAATTGGTGAAATTTTTGGCTCTTTGGGTGTAATGTTCGAGAGGAAATTGGCTTTCAAAAACTGCACCTGGGTAAAAGCACTGATGAGCTCATGCTTTCTTTTTTAAAAACCCGCGCGCACAAAATGTATTCAACACATTTGGCTCAAATTCCTTGGCACAGTTTATTGCGCTGTGCTCTTTCAATATTCAGAATTAAATGTTTTTGTAGCTCCATCAGAAACCGTATCGCTTATGCTATGTTTATGAGGCAAATACTGTAAACAAAGATTCTCTTATAAATACTGTGACAACGCTGGAAAAAATGCGTTTTTATCAATCTTGATTGTTCTCTTCTGTTTTCATGACACAGGTTGAGTTTGTTAGCCGCGACAGTCGCCAACTTTTCTTCGACGCCTTGGGGCGTTCCGCTCCATCTGATGGCAGCAGCGGCAGCAGTAGCCGGAGATACGAGCCTTCGTCTCCGAGATCCCGTGGTCGAGGGGGTGGGTCCGGGTATTACGATAACCGGTGGGATAGAGGCCGAGGAGGACGTGGTAATATGAGACGGGACATGTCAAGTCACAGACCCTGGCACAGAGGCGGCGGCGAATATGAATATTCTGAGGGCAGCGGTTATCATCAGAGAGGGCATGTGCGCTACCGTGGGTCATACGAAGGGGCTGGGTACGAGTCAGATGATTATGATCAAGAGCTTCGTGATTACAACTACAGTCGGCAGCGAGAGAGGGAAAAAGAACAAGGACGACAGAGACACGAGAGGAGCGGACGGGACAGGGATCGAGAAGATGGAAACTACAGTGCAAATGAACGATTTTACCCTGAGAACCAAGAACGCTGGCGTGAAGATAGGAGTAGCTCGGGCTCGTATGAGGAATCACGTGACCGGAAAGACGCTCGACCCCGGGATTTTACCGACGAGCACGACCGAGAGAGGCCTGGTTACAGCGAAGACGACGACCGAGGGTCGTTGCACAGTAAACCGGCAAGTCGCGATATCGAGCAGGACGAGAAACGAGCCAAGAGAAAAGAGAAGAGGAGGAGAAAGCCTCGGTCGCCAACTCCTGAAGGTGAAGCTGCTGAGGACAAAGAAGCTCTCAGTGATGGCGAGGAAACAGACGAGAGAAAAATCCTGGACGAGAAAAAGCCGAGAAAAGGTAGAAGCGGCGAGGCTCAGATTGTACCGAAGGGTAAAGAGGCGGAAACCGTCGAACGCGTTCGGGACGATCGGCGGTTAGAAGGCAATGGTACCAAAGATGCAGACGTCTTGGTTAAAGACGGGGAGAAGGAACTTGCTCCAGCGTCTCCTCTGCCGGAAAAGGGAATCAAAAAGAAGGAGAAAAAAGACGCAAAGAAACGTAGGAAACACAAACGTATTCGAGGCTCGTTAGGTGAAGAGGAAGAAGAGCGGGAGCTAGAAGAGGAGACTGTGCGTATGGAGGAAGCAGCGGGTAAGGAGGCAGCTGCTGACATGGTGATACCAGTCGATAAACCGCGAGTCAGTGTTGATACTGACTCAGAGAGACTTGAAAACAGAGACAATGATGAAAATAACAGGCTCGATCGACCTGAATTTGAAAATCAGAAGCCTCCAAGACGACATTCCTCCGAGGAAAGGCTGCCTAAAGAAGAACGAGAATTTTCACGCGACGCTGGGAGTCGTTCTCCTCGTAAGCCACACAGGGACGAGCGGAGACGAGACTGGGAAAAGACGGATGTTGTGAGGCCCAAACGGCGGCGGACATCTGACGGTGAATCACCGCCACCTCCCCCTCCTCCCCCTCCACCTCCCAGAGAGGCTGTAGAGGGCTTCCCTCCCGCGGACATGTTACCAAGAGTAGCTCTACCACCAGACGGGCTCCCTACACAGATGGTCAGGCCACCTTATGACGTGACTCCAGCGCCGCCAGTACGTTACGAGCCGCAGCTTTACGATGGAAACCGTGCCGTGCCCGTGGTAGCCTCTCCGGCCACACTCAGCCCCGTTCCTCCTGCCGGCATACCTCTGAACCCTGCAGTGGTGGTTCCACCGAACGTTTCCACTCCCCCGCTAGCTGTTCACTCGCCGGGTGTCCCTATCGGCGTGCCTGCCGTGCCAAGCTTGGCGTCTCCCCAGGGATTACCCCCTCCTCCCCCACCACACCCAGATTACAACACCCCACCCCCTGTCGTGCAGCAATCAAACGCAGACACCCTCCTGGACCTGCTGCGCCGGTACCCAGTGGTCTGGCAAGGGCTGCTGGCCTTGAAGAACGATTCTGCTGCAGTTCAGATGCACTACTTGGCGGGCAACGGCCGCTTGGCAGAGGTATCGCTACCTCAGGCCCCAGCCAACGGGATAGGAAGCGTGCCCCCACCCATTAGGATCGCTCAGCGGATGAAGCTGGAACCATCTCAGCTGGAGGGTGTCATCAGGAGAATGCAAGTACGTCAGAAATTGTTGTTACTTCTGTCCTGAATTAAAGCAAAGAGAGAAAACGGTCACTTCTTTATAGGAATGAGAACGTTTGTGAACTCGGACAAAATTGAAAGAGTATTTTTAGCAAAACTTTTGCAGAGTTAAAAAGCAACTCGAGTTGAATTTGAAATAGTCTGGTTGTAGACTTGTCCTGGTTTCTTTACTTCACTCGTATAGCAAAGAAAAGAGGAGACCTTGCACTCAGGCTAAGGCGCGCGCAGATTTATCCACTCTGAAAAAAGAAAGCATTGCAGTTTGGTGAAACGCTTTTCGCTGATGAATCTTACAAAACAAGCATCAAAATGAGACACAACATGTCAACTAAAGGCGAAGAAAAATTACAGTTAGAGTATGTTTATTGCAAGTTTTCGTTTTTCCTCTTTGCCAAATAATATTTGCGGTAGTCTTCCGCCCCAATCGCTTTGCTCTCCCAAAATCTTCAGTTTCGCGCTCGCAGAATTTTTTTTCCGTCCTAGCCGGGAGCCTGTTGGCAGGCTGTATTTGCGGTCGTTGATTGTAAAAAAACTTTTTTGGTTTTCTCCACAGTCAGACAAAGATCACTGTCTATTACTCGCTCTCCCCTGTGGCCGAGATCCTCTTGATGTTCACGCGCAGACACGCGCGTTGAAGAGTGGCTTTATCAACTACTTACAGCAAAAACAGGCAGCGGGAATCATCAATGTGGCCATACCTGGAAGCGCTCAGGTAAGGATTTCAACCGGAACAATTTCCTACTGGAATTCTTCATTCTCAGCGCTGTGCTAATTCGGATTTCAAACTGAAGAGACTTGATACTTCGTTGGCGGTGGTGGTGGTGGTGGTGCTGAATTAAGAAAATTCGCTTTAGTCAGTAGGAAACCGCACTGAAATAATGGTTTTCTAATAAAGAAAACACTAATAAGGCAATTTCAATATTAAATCGTTTGTAATTTCCTTTATCCTCAGCCAAGTTATGTTCTTCACATCTTCCCGCCGTGCGATTTCGCCCAGGAGCACTTGGCACGAGTCTCACCAGACCTCCTGGACAGCGCGGCCGACAGCGGCCACCTCATGGTCGTAGTGGCTTCCGTGTAGATGAACGATTCCAAAACAAGAATAGCTTGTTATTGGAAATAGAACACACAATCTCTTCTGGGTCGCGCGGAATAGAAAAATACCTGAGGCTATTATAAACCGGTGTGAACTAAGGAACCAATTCTCTGTAAGTAAGAGAGGACTTATTGACTAGAGAGGAGTGATATCGTCGCTCTGATTGGCCAGAGCAGAGGCAGTGTTCCAGAAACATCATCGCGCCGGAACAGGAAGAACTCGCAAGTTTGTTACGTGACCCTTGGCGTATTTCGTGTTCCTAAAAGACCCTACGAGGACTAATGACTCTAGCTTCACTCCCTGAAAAGGGACCAGGAGTTAATATCAAATTTCGTAATTAATACTGACAAAGCGAGTACAGTAAATGTAGTAGAATTGTCCGAATACGACCCTACAGGTGAATTTGTGAAATATTCAGACTAGTCCTTTCACTGGTCGATTAAACACCTTTACCATTACATTCTTGTAGGCAGAATCCTCCAATAATTTGTTCCACTGTCGTTTGGTGACCTTATTGGTCCTTAGCACGTGAACTGCTCGTGATATACACGTGTTTTTCTACTGGAGTAGTTTCCCAGTCGAGAAGTGCCACGTGGCTAAATTTGATAGGGGCGACAGTAATGTCTTAGCAGTGAATTTTATCACAAATCAAACTGAACTGTAGTGAACTTTTTTTTCTTTTTGCTACTTTCAATTTCATAGTTAAACATAGATGGGCTCGTTTTCAAACGTTTTGGACTTTCATATTGTGATTCTTCGCAAAAACGTTTTAAGCTTAGTCTGTAAACCGTATCAGAATCGTATCCTCTGGGTGAAATAATATACTTAGATATTCGGAAGGACGGTTTTACTCATTCGCAATTGTTTTATATCGTCAGACATTTCATTGAGCTCCACAGGAATTCATGAACACGGCATAGGCCTGTTTTCACAATGAAGACAATTTGCTGGTTAAGATACCGTAAAATTACGATAATACCCCCCCCCCCTCCCCAATCCCTTGTCACTGTAGAACTTGTTGGTTTGCTTTGCTAGCACAGCATTGGTGTAGTGTTGATATATTGTTCTCCTAGCTCGTAGAAGAAGCGGATTAGCGGTGCAGAACGCGAAACGCGATACACAAGCGAGAAGCGCGAGACGAAAAATATCCGAATCGGCAAGCAAACGGTTGGAAGAGCATAAGCAATGTTTTCAATTCCAGTTTCGCGCTCATGTTCGCCCTCGTGTAACGCGTTTGGCGCTTTTCCCCGCTAATCCGCCTGCTCTGCAGGCTATCGTCATCCCCGCTACCCGATAAAAAGCCCAAGCGAAAATAATCCCCGACAAAGAGTTTTTGGTGAATAAGTAAAGCCTAGGGCTTATTATCAACTTTGCGGTAACTAAACCCATTGTGAAAAGAAATTTGCAAATAACAGAATTTAATGTATAG